>NC_072475.1:31352758-31655517 GCF_027574615.1 Eptesicus fuscus
TTTGCACAGATAACAAGAGTATAGGTTAGTAGCTATCACAAAGTGAACACTCCTATGTTCACCTTGCAAGACAAGAAATAAATCATTATGAAGGTCTCCTTTTTGTTCCCTTTTCTTTATTACCCCCTTTCTTTCCCAAAGTTAACAACTGTCTTAGTTATTTCTGCACCATGAATTATCCCAAACTTAGTGATTTAAAGCAATAAACATCTATTACCTCACATCATTTCTGAGTGTCAGGAACCCAAGAGCAGCTGAGTCGGGTGTTTTGGATGCAGGAGCTCACAAGATTGCAGTCAAAGATGTTGGCAGGGCTGTGGTCATCTGAGGGCTTTACTAAGATGTGCTTCCAAAAAGGCCAACTGATGTGGCTGTTGGCTAGAATCTTCAGTTTCTCTCTGGCTACTTCAGAAAGCAATGCAGTTAGCTCCAGTAGTAGGTGCTATTTGTGCCCTGCTCATATTCACTGTGAATGAACCATTTCTGCCTATGTTTAGCAGGCTACCAATACTGGTATCTGTGATTCTTGCCCTGGGAGTTTTTTCTCTTCACTGGAGGCTCTTCTGCCTGTGTGCAAGTCAGGCTGCAAGTACCAGAGAATTAACACTTGTTTCATCCCTGAAGCAGCCCTCAACCAGTGACTGATGGGACGGAGAGGATAAAGGATCCAGTATCCATGCCCTTGGTGAGGGATAAAACTGAAGCACATGTTCTACACTGGCTCCCAGTCTAACATAATAGATAACATGCAAGTTGCTCACAATGATAATTTTCTTGAAAATGCACTTGCTTCCTTCTTTTCTTCTCTTACTAGAGGCCCAGTGCACGAATTTGTACACGGGTGGGGTCCTTCGGCCTGGCTGGTGATTGGGGCCAATTAGGGCCACTGGCTGGGGGGAGGGACCATGGGAGGTTGGCCAGCCATGGGAGGCTGGCTGTGGTAGCACACTGACCACCAGGGGGCAGGTCCTGCGTTAAGCATCTGCCCCCTAGTGGTCAGTGCGCATCATAGCGACCAGTCGTTTAGTTGTTGGGTTGTTTGGTTGCTTAGGCTTTTATATATATAGATTTCACTCACTTGCTGGTGTTTCCTAGAATCACCTTCCAAATAAATCATGGCTCATAAGTCCTTGTTTTTATGGTGTGCTTTTGTGATATCCCAAAATAAGAAAGCTAACATTTCCATTTGCATTTTGTATCTATGTTCAAAAGTAAAATCACCCTGTAATTTAAAATCTTATATTATCCTTTTCTAATTTTATTATCAAGATTATATAATACTAATAAAGATAGTTTGATAGCTTTTCTTTTTCTCTTCTTGAACAACGTATATTAGAGTGATTATTCTTCAAAGTTAAATAGAAGTCATACACAAAATCATCTCTGTGTGATGCTTTTTGGGGGAAGAAAGAAGAGGCTTTGATCATAATTGTAATTTCTTTACTAGCAATTGGTTTATAAAGGTTTCTATTTCTTCTTGTGTCAGTTTTGCCATATTTTATATATTGCAAAAAGGTTATTCATTTTAACTAGGATTTCAAGTATATTGGTTTATAGTTCACCAAGAAAAGAGAATTTAGTATGTAGTGTTTGCCAATTTCCATAATGTAAATACTTCTACCATGACCAGTTACCAGTTGTGAGCGGTTACCAATGTGACATCAACCACTCATGAAGTTCTTGAAAATAATGTATTAAATGAACCAGTATGAGCCAGCTCCACCATGTTACTGAATGACTATTATGAACAACTATAAACCAATATACCAGCACACCACTGGTTATTCTCATACTTTACTGGTCCCTCCATTTCTATCTCCTTTAATGATTTCTCCTCTTTACCTTGACTCTTAACGTTTCAAGGTCTCCCTCTCTTCTTCATCTACACTGACTGCCCTTGGTGATCTCACCTGGTCTCAGGGTTTCAAAAATTACTTATATTCCCA
Organism: Eptesicus fuscus; assembly: GCF_027574615.1. NCBI lineage: Eukaryota > Metazoa > Chordata > Mammalia > Chiroptera > Vespertilionidae > Eptesicus > Eptesicus fuscus. The sequence goes on from NC_072475.1 coordinate 31,354,705, forward strand.
CAAATCTCAAATTTATATCTCCAGTCTGGACCTTTTTCTTAAATACTGGACTCATATATCCAATTGTCAACTCAACATCTCTTACTTGCTGTCTAAGAGACGTCAAATTATTAAAACTGACCTCCTGATATAATCCCTCAAGCCTGCTCCACTGGCAGGCAGTCTTCTCTATTGCAATTGATGGCAGCTCCAAATTCCAGTTGCTCAGGCTAGAAGTCTATAGTCATCCATGATTTCTGTTTTTCTCTCATATCCTATATCCAATTCCTGAGAAAATCATGTTAGCTGTACATTAAAAATACACACATCTGGCAATTCCTCACTATTCTAGCCTGAGTCCTCATTAGGTCCTAACTGAATTATGGCCATAGCCTCTTAATGGGTTTTCTCACACCCACTCTCCCCCATGAGACTATCATCATGTCCTTCAGGCATCCAGAATGATCCCTTTCTAAGGATCAGATCATGCTACTCCTCTGCTCAAAACTCTTTAATGGCTCCCAGTTTCACTCAGAGTATAAGCCAGAGTCTTTCTGATGGGCCTCACCTTTACCTCTCTGACCACACCTACTACTAAATTCCCGTCCCCTCAAGGTCTACTCTAGTCATGCTGATCTGTTTATTGTTCTTTAAAAGCACAAAAACAAAACAAAGTAAAACAAAACACAGGCAAGCATCTGCCTCACAGCTTCTGTCTGGAATGTTCTTCCCTTAGATAATGACAGAGCCTTTCCTTCACTTGATTAAAAAAATATCTTGTTTATTATCTTTCTCTCTCCTCCACTGAAATCTGGGCCCTACAAGGGTAAGGATTTTTCTGTTTGTTCCCTGAGTATCCCAACAGAGAAGTAGAGGACCTGACATACTCAGTACATATCTGCTGAATGAATTATCTGCTTAATTAGTGAAGAAATGGCCTTGCCACTCTTGTTAAGTTTCAGGACTATGCCCAGTCTCTCCAGGATAATCTTGGGTACTGGGACATATCAGTCCAGCTTCCACCCAGTCCAGCTTCCACTGTGCGTCTCTTATGCTGTCCTTTCTCCTGACTAGAGGAAGCAGATCTAGTTTTCTTAGGAAACCACAGGGAGTTAAAACCATTTCATCCCTTCTTTACCATCTGTCAGTGTGAACTCTTGCTTGGAATGAGAAGAAACTTTACTCTTCTTTGGCTGGGAGACCACTCCCTGTAGGGACCCCTTTGAGACAAGGAAGATGCGAAGGCAGAATTAAAATTAAATCTTTTGGTTAGGTTTTACCTGTGCTTACAGGGCTATGTTCCCTGAATTAACACTCACTCTTTAAAGGAAAACGAACCTGCTTTGAACTCCATGCCTAAACTTAGAAAGTTAGTCCTTCATCAGACAAATACAAACAGATAATGATTCAGAAACAGGTTTAACAATTTATTGAGGAGATTCAGCTCAGTAGAGTGTAACAGTTTTATTTTTTCCAATTAACACTTTAAACTATGCTCTGATAAGTTCTCCATTTCCTGTTTCTTAATAGCATCTTCGGTTGATTCCATAACTTCTTGTCACTTTTGCTAATTAAGAGCCCAGTTCAATTTCAAAGTCTATTAAAGCTCACCCTGTCCCCTCCCCACAGCACAGGCCTGAGCAGTGACATCTGGATGTTGGAATCAGCGGGGGAAAGATGCACACAGCCTGCCCACTCCTCTTCTAGGTCTCCATCCTCTGGAGTAGTAGGGGGCTAGAAGGAGAGATGGTACAGGCAGGGGTCATCTTCCACCACTGGCCACATGTGTGTGGCAGGGAGATGTCCCTGGCCAACCTATCTTTTGATCTGGTTCTGCTTGATGCTGGCGGGCCCTGCTGGTGGGGTGGTTTTGCAGAGAAACTATTAAAGATTTCTTTGAGGGTAGTGTCAAATTTTGTTTGATTTGCACACTTGGTACTGAGGATTGTTTAGAGAGAGAGAATTGGGTCTCCTTTTCATGTGACCAGTGGTCCATGTCTGCACCCTCCTCTCCTGATGGGGTATCACTTCACCTGGCCCGGTGGAAGCCCTGGCAACCCTGTAACTTCTCACTCCTGCTACAGTTTCTGTGCTTCTTTGTCATCAAAACTATTGAGTTATAGTCCATACCCTCTGAGAGTCCTGGGGCATTGGGTTGAAGGTGTTTCAGCTATCATTTTTTGACATGGTATAACACATCATAGTTCCTTCTCATTCTATAACCCTCCTTTAGAAATATCCAGGCAAGGAGCAAGCACCAGTCTCTAGATTTAGAAGCATCTCCTCTACCTAACTGTGGATGTATGTTGAGATGCCCTAAGAATTCTGTCCTCACACTCTGACCCTGTCTGAAAGGCAATATCAAAGCAGGTGTTGGATTCTGTAGCTCAGCAAGCATCCATCTAGGAGGTGAGATGATAGGTGCTACTTCTTGTGAGCACCTCCAGTCTCTACAAAGGATTCCTTTGGAGCTATCTCTCCATCATATGCACTAGCTAAAGTGGTAGTTGTGGGTAGATGTCCTCTAAAATTTGAGTTCCCCTTCCACAATGGAAAGATGTCTTTGGGAAAGAGCTTCCCAACCAAGTTCTACAATTCTCAGTCCCCTTTGTGTCTAGGTCAGCCCTCATGACTGGTTCTCACCACTGGGAAGTAAGCAGAAGTCTCTATAATAGTGCCTGATCTGGGCACTGTTTCACTTCCAATAGCTGGTTTTCGATGGTGGAACCCAGGAAATGGGCACAATTGCAGGATGGGAGAAGCCAGAATCCCTGAATGACTTAGAGATAAAAGCTCTCTGTTGAACAGGAACATCTGCTTCGAACTGTTATGAGAGAAATAAACTACTGTGTTTGAGCTATTGTAGAGTTTGGGTCATTGGTTATGGCAGCTAATGTTACATTAACTATTATATGTGACAAAGAAGCACTGATCTTTTCCCCAAGTAATGGGAGAAAGAAGCCTCTCACCATGAAATTGAACTCCTTCATATGGAACAAGTCACTCTCCTCCCCAACTGCCAGTCTTATATAATCTGAAGGTGGAGTGACGGTTGGGAGTAGGAAGGGATGTTTTGTTGGCTCTCAGTTTGCTGGGGGGCCAAGTGTTGATGGCTCTATCAGAAAGTAAAGATACCTATTCACTGATTCTAGGGAAATAGGAACTGTTCCACTCAACATCTTGTGACAGGAATTTTTGAAAATATGAAAGTGTGTTCATGGACCAGTCATAATCGTCCCCACAAAGCCTTGAGGGAGCCAGAAGCCCCAGATTGGTAACCACAGACATGGAGTACTTGATTTTGTTTGTGTTACCTCTATTCCATGTCACTGGCATGCTAGTGTTGAGTTTATGGAGGGACAGCTGTGGGGACGGTTGAAGAAAATGTCTGATGGTTTGATGGCTGGAGGAGATATTTATGGAATATGGCTTTGGTGTCGGTGACTACTGGACTCCATGAAATGCCTCCCTCCCCACCTGCTTCGGAGCTGGAGTGTGGTTGGTGCCAGCACCATTGGAATGTGGTTAACTGGGGCCGAGGCACCAGTCAGGGTATGAGAGGTATGATCGGCTAGCAACAGGGAGCAATCCAAACAGGTAAATAGTGGGTAGCAAGGAGGGCCTGTGGGAGGCCAAAGGTGAATGCTCTGGAAGGTGGGAGAACTGAGGCATTGTTTAAATTCTTAGAAGAATTCATGAAAGATAAGAAATCCCAGGCTGGGAGTCAGCAGGAAGACTCTAGTTTCCAGAAGGTGCGGACCAGAGTGGTGGTAAGTCAGGCTTTAGAAGAAATGTGCAGGGTAGGAAAACCGATGGGGGCTCAGGCATTAGAACCCACAGGAACCCCAGAAAAAGGCTGCATGGAACTATTTGCAAGCTGTGTTGGTATTGAGTCACTGATTGTCTGTTCTGGGGTTATGTTACCCCCTCTGGTGAAAGAGGCATGGTCCCAGAGCCCATCCCAGGCCTGAAACCACAGGTAAAGCCTAAGTGATCCAAACTGGAAAGCTCAGAGGACTATGGGTACAGGGAGGCAATTGGTCAAGCAGATCAACACCTTGTGGGGTCTGAAATCCCCATCATTCGAGTTAAGATTTTAGGTTAAAATAATGTACAAAGCCATTATTAAAATGTAAGCATTTCCCAGGAGAAGTAATTAACATGGGCACATCTGCATATTAGAGTATTAGAATAGCTAATTCTGAAGGGATATGAATTTCTTTGTGAAATGTGGGAGGGAACTAATTTATCTAGTTTTTGTGTTTTCTATTATACTCATTTTTAAATCCATATTTTATTTAATCTTCCTATCCTCAAACCTAGGTTCACATCATTATTCTCTCCTCACACTAATTTACAAAAGGACACACAGTTAGTAAGAGGCTGTGGTAAATTCTCTATTGTTCAGTATATTTGCTGTCACTCCTTGTGGATGGGTTAAACATCCCTGCTTTGTGGGTGACAGACTTGGCCATAGAACTAGTTTGGTCAGTAAAATATAACTGGAAGTGATGTGAGCAGACCTTGACAAGCCAGCGTATGGGTCCACTGTCTCTCCTCAGGATCAGTTTCCCAGGTAGAGGCTGCTCCTTTAGCCGGGTCTGGAGATGAAGACAACATGAAACAGAGCCACAGCTGACCTACAATTGATATGTACACTGAGTGAGAAACAAACCTTTGTTATTGCAAGCCACCAAGGTGCTGGGTTTGTTTGTTACTGCAGCACAATTTAGCCTAAGCTGATTAATTCAGGGACTGACACAGAATTCAAGCCCAAAGCCCATGCTCTTTCCCTCCCAGCACTCAGAGGCTTAACTGCCACCGTAGTGTAGCATAAGGCATCTCCTCCTCCCTCCTCCCTCCTCCCACCTTCTTCTACAAATGACGAGTAGAAGCTTGAGAAAGTTTCATGCGTGTGGATATTCCCAGCGCAGCTCCTCCTCGAGGTGAATGTAATGCACCCCCACAGCAGATCTGATCCCCCCACTCCGTTTCCTCCTCCTTCTTGGAAGTGGTAAGGAGGGGAGGGAGTAGTGATGACAGTGAGGAGTCCCGTGGTGCCGAGTGCTTCCCAGATGCTCTCGCTGGCTCAGCTTAGTGGGAACTGGTACCATCTGCACCCAGACTGGAGCAATGGACCAGCATTCCACTCCCAGTTTTTCCCTACCCCTGGTAACTGCGAAGTCCTTCATCCCAGATTGGACATGGACACTTCCCTGTGGGGAACCTTTTTTCTGCCAAGGGCCACTTGGATATTTATAACATCATTCACGTGCCATACAAAATTATCAACTTAAAAATTAGCCTGCTGTATCTGGTCAAACAGTTCATTAACTCACCCCTAATGCCTTGGCAGGGACCATGGGCCAGACATTCCCCACCCTTGCTGTAGGGGAATGGCCCAAGGGCCCTCCTTCAAAACAAATAGGCTTTCTAATGAAACCAGGTTAGGTCTTCAGGTAAAATAGAATTTTGCTACCTAGAGTGACTGGTGAAGTCAGGTCAGAAGGAGGAAACAAACAAACAAACAAAACAAACAAGGAGCTCAGCTAATCCAAAAAATATCTGACATTACTGCTTCTCTCCCCCACACCCCCCGATACCTGCAACACCTATAGCATTTTTCCTCCAGGGATTTAAACTGAGAAAATCACTTGATACACCCTTCCTTTGTTGGACTCCCTGCCTAGGGTTCTGTGTTGCAGGGAAAATCCTGCAGTGGACAATGGCCTGGAGAATTGTCTGAAAGAGTCACCTCCCCTGGCATCTGTCACAGGGACCAGGCAATGAGGGAGCAGAGAACACAGTGCAGACAGCAGTGCAGGCTGAGTCCACTGTTAATACTCTGAGCACGATTTCCATGTGTGGTCAGCCTGCAGGGCACCAGCTCCATCACTCGTTTTGCTCTTAAACTATCTTTGAGCCATGACGTAATCTGCCCCAAGTGATTGATCACAGTCAGGAGCTGATTGGCACTTGAGTTTCTTGGGTCTCTTTGTTTTCCTGGCATTCGGAGTGCCCAAAATACCATTTTGTTCTGTTTCACAATGAATCCTTTTGAGATGCCTACAAAACAGGCATTCTGTAGAAAACGTTAGGGTCAACACTGATTTATAAATAGTTTACAAAAAGGAAGAAGATACAGAAAATCCCTTTGTTCTGTAGCTTTGCTCCTATGTTTACTAGTGAAGCAGTCCCTCAAGACATGACCTCGAACTTCACCAGAGGAGGGAACAAAAGCACCTTCCTAGCCCTAGTGGTCTCAAGATACCTGATGGCCATTGGACACGTGGCCATTTGACCCATTCCAGTGGACCCGGCTTTTGTTTTAGATCTCCACTGTGTTTAGTTCCCCGTGGCAGTAATAGCCCACATGCGAAGAGAGCTTCACTGCTCCTACAAGGCTTGTCCCTCCTTGCCTAGTCAAACCTTCACAATTTCTGCAGAGTAGATGGAGCAGAATATTATTCAGAGCCCCTGTATATAGCAGGTCGGATAACGGTTCTAGCGTGTGGATCTGAGAGGTCAGGGACCAAGATGCTTTGGTGTGGTTCTGGATCATGTGCCCTTTTACTGATAAAAAAAAAAAAATGCACAGGATGGGACAAACATGAGCAAATAAAGAAGAGGAGGAGGAATGGGCGAGAGAAAGCACGGAGGGAAGATGGGCAGGGTATTAAAATAATGGGCAAAGCATGTAACCAACAGGAAGTTCCACTTGGCTGGACTGAGTGCTCATTGTTGACATGGTGCTTCCCTTCTCTGACCAAAAGCCCTGAAATGGCCTGAGCACCTCGAGTGCTCCCAGCAGCCTTTGCTGCCTGCATGACTGGAGGTGGTGTACAATTCCTCCTCCCGGATGGAGGAATTCTTGTGTTTTTATGTGTACGGGTTCCACTCTCCTGTTTTTGTCATAAAATAACTGGTAATAAATAAAACATTCCAACAATCTAATTTCTTCTTGCCTAGACAATTTCGAATACCATTAAGGATAAGATTTTTCCACTAAATTGATTTTATTAGTGAGTTGCTTTAGTTCCGTGCCTACCATAGAATAATTTAGTGAGCTGATTGCTGTCCCAGACTCAATGCAGACAAGCCCTTGCTCTGTGCACAGCGACGCTGGCGAGGACTATCGTTTTCCTCCTCGTGTGTTTCTGATCTTCCTTATTTATTTATTTATTTATTTATTTATTTATTTATTTATTTATTTATTTATGTCTTTTTATGTTTTAAAAAAATATATATATATTGTTGATTTCAGAGAGGAAGGGAGAGGGAAAGAGAGATAGAAACATCAATGATGAGGAAGAATCATTAATCGGCTGCCTCCCACAAGCTCCACACTGGCGATTGAGCCCACAATCCCGACATGTGCTTTGACCAGGAATTGAATCGAGACCTCCTGGTTCATAGGTCAACACTCAATCACTGAGGCACAATTTTAAAAAATGTGCCTGGGAGTCCTTAGACAATCTTTTCTCATTAGCTTCTGTATTATTATCCACTTTGACATTTAATTGTTTGTTGCCTTTAACATTGTTTCTTTCCCCTTTTTTCAACCTTACATGGCTTAGTTCACTGACTAAATTGAAAACTCTTCACGGATAGTATTGTGTCCCCCAAAATTCATATGTTGAAGCCTTCAAAATATGACTGTATTTAGAGAGGGGGCTTTAAAAGAGGTAATAAAGTTAAAATGAGACTGTTAGGGCATCTAATCTAATCTGACTGTGTCCTTATAAGAAGAGGAGACTAGGACACACAAAGAGATGCCCGGAATGAACATACGAAGAAAAGGCCATGTGAGGACAGGGCAAGAAGGTGCCATCTGCAAACCAAAGAGAGAGAGGCCTCGGAAGAAACCAAACCTGCCAACACCTTGGTCTTCCAGATTCCAAAACTGTGAGAAAACAAACTTCTGGTCTTTAAGCCACCCAGTCCCTGGCATTTTGTTATGGCAGCATTAAGAAACAAATACAGATATTGACAGCTAATACTTCTCTGACATATCTCTGCCCCATTGTGCTTGACAAAATACTTAGCACACAATTGAGACAGCACTTAATAACACCAGTTGCATTTATTTTATTTTTATCTTTTATGTATTTAAAAATATAATAATAAAATGTATTTAACATAATTCACTTCATATGTAGTTATTTTGATTTGTTGGCAAACAGCTCTCTAGCTTCATGTAAAGACGTATTAGACTAAAAGATAAATGCCCATGGTAAAGATTTTTAACAGTATGAAAGACTGTGTGGTGAAAGTAAACCTCACTCACACCTCAATCCTTCAGTTCTCTTCCATAGATGCAGCCAGTGATACCAGTGTGCTGTCTATCTTTCCAGACACATCTTTGCTTAAAAACATGTGTGTGTATATGTGTACAACATACACATTTATATTATATATAACGTATTTATAGAAAACCTCTCTATAAATATATATAAGTATGCATCCTTCTGTCTGATTTTCCTTTTCTGTTTTATTTTGTTTCTAGCAAACAGTAGCATAATGCACATATTTTTAAAGAGAATTAACTTAACAATTTAGCTTGGGGATTACTCCATATATGACATTCTAATCCATTTTATTCTTTGTAACTTATTTGGTTGCATTTATTTTAATATATTTGCTTTGTTAATCCTTACCCAAGGATATTTTTCCCATTGATTTTTAGAGAGAGTGGAAGGGAGGGGAAGAGACAGAGAGGGGGAAACATCAATGTGAGAGAGACACGTCAATTGGTTGCCTCCTGCAGGCACCCAACGGTGGTGGTGGTGGGGGGGGGGGGTTAGTAGATTGAGATGAAACCGAGAGGTATGTGCCCTTGACCAGAATCCAACCTGAAACCCTTCAGTCTTCGGGCGATATTCTAACCACTGAGCCAAACCAGCTAGGGCAGTTGCATTTATTTTAAATGCATTGTCCTCCCCACTTCCTCTACCCTAATGCACACTTCACAAGACACCCACATGGTGCACTAATAGGACACATAACTTTTAAAGAAGTTCATTCTTGCTGCTGTTTCCTGATTGGGATATTTGAATGAAGGATTTAATCAGGCACTAAAGCCACAGGCCATTAAAGAGAATGGCACAGTTTTCTGGCAGTCCAAAGGAGCAGGGATAGTAACAGTGAGAGTTTCTCTTACTAACCCATGTGTTTCTAGTACAGTAACTGAAGGTTCACACCAGCAATCATGTTTACAGCCTATATTCCCTCTGACTTTATTGTGCAATTAATATTGTACCAAGAAATAATAATAAATTTTTAAAGAATCAGACATAAATCCACCACACTAGAAAAACAAGGTGTATTTTCCTGTTTCCTATTAGCACTTGTTCATTTGTATACATACTTTGATAGTTTTAATTACAACTCAGAGCAATTATGTATTTTGCTTTAGCCTCTTCAACTGAATTATAAACATTGTTTGTTACTACATTTGCATAATAATAATTTTATGTGGTAGCATAATAGTCTTATCAGTTGATGTATTGTTTCCTATAATTTTAAAAAGGGACAATTATTACCTGAGCTAAAAGGAAATAAAACTTACAAGAACATCAATCTGGTACATATTAATGATATACATAAATGTTATTGAGCTGCAATGTAATTGACTATAAAATGTAGAGCAGCTCACATACATTATAATTAGTATTCTCTATATCCTATGAAATCAAAACTTCCTAGGGGAGATGCTGTAGATAAGGAAACTGCTCAGACACCCTCCTGGAAAAGAACTAGTCCTTTCTATTCCTTTAAGGGTTGGCTTCAGGAAATGAGGCTGTAAATTCCCTTTTCCTTTTTCTGCAGCTGGACCTCTACTTGCACAGAGGTAGAGGGAGCAAAATATTATGTCTCACCCAGATTAGATTAATCAGATTGATTTTCCTGACTATCTATCACAACCGAATGGATGACCGAACAGGCTGAGTGGGGCAACTAGGCCGGCAGGGGGGTTAGTGAGGGGCGACCAAACGACAGAGCAGCAGGCTGCGTGGGGCAACCAGGCCGGCAGGGGGGGGGGGGGGAGCGCAGTTAGGGGTGACCAGGTCAGCGGGGGGCGGTGGGGGAAGGGGACAGTTGGGGACAACCAAGCCAGCAGGGGGGGCAGTAAGAAGCGACTAGGCCGGTGGGGGGGGCAGTTGGGGGCAACTAGGCCAGCAGGGTTGGCAGTTGGGGGTGACCAGGCCAGCAGGGGGGCAGTTAGGGGCAATCAGGCAGGCAGGTGAGCAGTTAGGAGCCAGTGGTCCCAGATTATGAGAGGGATGTCCGACTGCCGGGCCAGGATCAGGCCTAAACAGGCAGTTGGACATCCCCGAGGGGTCCTGGATTAGACAGGATGCAGGCTGGGATGAGGGAACCCCCTGCCTGTGCATGAATTTTGTGCACCGGGCCTCTAGTCCTATATAATAAAAGCCTGATATGCTAAGTGTCTGACTGTTCCACCATTCAACCAGTCACTATGATGTGCACTGGCCACCAGGGGGCAGACACTCTGACCAGTAGGTTAGCTTGCTGCTGGGGTCTGGCCAATCAGGACTGGGTGAGATGGGCTAGACACACCCTGGAGCCCTTCTGCAGTCCCTCCCCAGCCCCTATTGTGCACGATGGGGTCCCTCAGCCTGGCCTGTGCCCTCTCACAATCTGGGACCCCGGGGGATGTCGGAGAGCTGGTTTTGGCCAGATCCCCACAGGCCAGGCCAAGGGACCCCACCGGTGCACAAATCGTGCACTGGGCCTCTAGTAATAAGATAATTACAAGTTTTAGTAAGTGTTAAAGAAGAAATAAATAGGGCACTATCACCAATAGAAATGACAGCGGGGCATCCTTTAGGTGGTTGATCAGAGAAGGTCTCTGTAAGTCACGTTGACATTGAAACTTGAAGGAGAAGAAAGAGTTAGCCACACAAAGTGTAGGGAAAGAGGGAACAGTGGGGGCAAAGGCTCAAAGGCATGATCAAACATGGCATGTTGACTATGGCCAGTGGGACTGCAGGACACGGGGCTGAAGGAACTGTGGCCCTCGGTTAGGTGAAAGGAGGGCAGGGGCCCCGTCATGCATGGCCCAGGACCCCATAGTGGAAGTGAGGAGTTCATTCGAAGTACAATGGGAAGCCAGATAAAAGTTTTAAGCAGGTAAATGATGTAATTCAAATCATGTTTAAATAAAAATGTGGCTTCTGTGTGTAAAATAGATTGGATGGGTGGGGGGCAAGAGTGGAAGTGAAGAGGGTAACTAGGAGGTTTTTAGTCTCTCCCCAATGAGTGGTGACAATGGTGGCAGTGGAGATGAAAACGAAGGGACAGGATGGATCACAATCAGAGAGAGCTGACAGCTAAGATGGCTACGAAGAATGAGGGAAAAGAAAGGTGTCAATAATGACTCTGGGATTTGTGGGGACACCAAATTTACAAGTGGAAGCCAGGACATCAAGTGTTCTCTTTGGTATTTAAGTTGGAGAGGCCTGATGAGGCATCCAAGTGGTGATGTCTGCTAGGCAGTTAGACTCATGAGTCTGAGATCCATCTGGGAGTTGTCAGCAGCCCGATGGTATTTAAAGCTCAAAGACTGGAAGAGACTCAGAAGGAGAGTGTGTAATTGGGGAAGAGGGTGTGTAATTGGGGAAGAAAAAGGGTCCTGGTCTGAACCTGTAACCTTCCTAGGGGTGCCCAGTCATGGCCAGAAGTAAATCCCCACTTGGTGGAACCTCAGGATCTCTAAGGATTCATCATCTATTCATCATTAATGGATCCATCGGGAGTCGAGGAAATTTCCAAGGACATTTTTTTCTTTAGATCTTTCATTTTCTTTTTTGCCTGACTCTCTTAACTCTGGTATCCCCTGAACTCCAGGAACCCTCCTATAAGAAGAAGAGAAGGCAAATGGGGGGGAGGATTTTCATGCTCAGTAGTGCTTTGGGCTGTCACCTTAAGCAGTTATATGTTGGAAGCTCTGTACAGTTGCCAAAGAATTTTACCATTTGTTTCTCTGTTTTAATGGGTGTAAGTAATTACTGTGGGCCTTCCATGAGAGCCAGAATCTCACAAGCTCTCACCCCTACATCTTCCAGGACCTCGAGAGTAGTACTTAACAGCTATAGATGTTGCTCTATAGCAAGACCATAAAGTGAGGAGGGACCTTAGAAAGTATAAAGTCCAAGCCTTTTATTTTACAAATGAGGGAATTGACTCACCCACAACCACCGATGAAATGAAAGGTGTGTCAGATTTTATTTCACCAATCACTGATCAACTTCTTTGATCGAGGGAAGCCCATCAGTCTTCACTCAATCCGAGAGAAGGCTTATTTACTGTGGCCCCTAAGAAAAGACCAATGCATTGTTTCCTTAAACTGTTGGCTCTCTAATTAAGAAAAGAAATCGAGCCCTGACCAGTTTGGCTCAGTGGATAGAGAGTCGGCCTGCGGACTGAAGGGTCCCAGGTTCGATTCCAGTCAAGGGCATGTACCTTGGTTGCAGGTACATCCCCAGTAGGAGGTGTGCAGGAGGCAGCTGATCTGTGTTTCTCTCTCATCGATGTTTCTAACTCTCTATCCTTCTCCCTTCCTCTCTGTAAAAAAATCAATAAAATATACTTTTAAAAAAAGAGAAAAGAAATCGATAGTATTTCCAGGCCCGAATCAAGGATATACTAAGAAATACCCTCCTAATGCTGCACTTTCCCCCAGCCTGTTGAGGGAGATTCTGTTATCCAGGATCACCTCAGACTGAGACCCGGAGTCTGTGGAGTCTCTGAGCACGCTATATTATACCTGACCATAAAAAGGGGGCAGGAGGACCTATAAACTAGAGAGATGGGTTTTGTACTGGCTTAAGGAAACCCAAATCCTACATAAAAGGCATCCTCTCCACGTGGCCGACTAACAATAGACTGATGTGTTAAATAAACTGTAAAGCGTGCTCTTCCACAAAGACTGGTTTTAAAAACACGAATGAAAGGATGTAATGAACTCAGTGGGAAAAGACACTGTTTAATCTTCTCTGAGAAATGTCTGAGGAGACGAACACACGTTATTTTCTGATTCTGTGCCTGACATTTTGCACGTGATTTACGGGAGGAAGTGTCAATGCCTGCCTGTGATTTCAGCGAATTGAGGCATATACTCTTCCTTCTGGAATGTCAAGATTCATGGATTTTTTTTTTGAGAGGTGGGCGGGGGGTGGCAAGAGCGTCAGAGATAAATTCAATGCATTTTTCTTACTTTCTGGAAATGAAACTAGAGAAGTAAGGAGCTTTCCCAAAATCACACAGTGATCAGAGATGCTTACTGCCCCCGCCTCAGGACGGACAGCACTGCTTTTCCTGCTGTTGGAACTCAAGCTAGTGGAGAACTGCTTGACATTGGTAAGATTTTGTTTTCTTTTTAAAATATATTTTATTGATTTTCTACAGAGAGGAAGAGAGAGGGATAGAGAGTTAGAAACATCGATGAGAGAGAAACATCGATCAGCTGCCTCTTGCACACCCGCCACTGGGGATGTGCCCGCAACCAAGGTACATGCCCTTGACTGGAATCGAACCTGGGACCCTTGAGTCCGCAGGCCAACGTTCTATCCACTGAGCCAAACCGGTTTCGGCAAGATTTTGTTTTCTTTGTTAACTATTCACCTTATACAAGTTTGGCTTTTTATTCTATTTAAAATTGTTTGGGAAGAAATATTAAAAATACCATGCATGAGATCACTGTGAGCACTTTAACAAATTGCTTCCCAGAGGTTTTCTTCTGTGAATAGATCAAAATAATTGTTATTTAGTACATACATAATTTTTAGCTTTTTCAGTTAATATAAGAATTACCAATTGATGCAGAATATTCAGGCGAATCGATATACTACAATACCTTGAAGGTTTCTGTGGTTGTTGGGCATTTAGGATAATTCCATTTTTTGCTACTATACATAACAATGTTATATGATATTTAAACATATTATGGCATATGGCTTTTCTGTTAGTTTATCCCTTTAATGTGGAAATCCAGAAATAAAATCAGATAGCCATGGTTCCTTACTATTTGCATAGTCCCAGGGTCAGTCCAATTTACTATTGCTTTACAGCATTAAGTGTTGTCATTAAAATATTTGCTAATTTCCTCATTGAAAATGGCACTTGTTTTTCTCTTTTACTTTATGGCTGCTGAGTCCTCCAGACATCTTCACTCTTCCTACCTTCAGCATGTTAGAATTCTTAACTGCTTATAGTTCCCTGGGCACAGCAGCCTGTCCCATGGATCTTGCTTTTAGGAATCTCTTGACAAAACAGGAACCCCTTGAGGATGAGATCTGTATTTTATTCCTCTATAGGTTCCTAGGATCTTGTGTAATGCTTGGTGCACAGTGGGTGCTCAATAAGTATTTATTTAACAAATGAATGAGTGATGATTTGTTCTGAATTCATTGTCCTTTGTTCACTTACTTATCAGTGTCATATTTTTATTGATTTTTCCTGGTGTTTGAATATGAGATATTAACTCTTTTCCTGTCACATTTGGGCTAATAATTCCTTCCAGTCTGTGGCTCACTCCATATTTTATAGAGAGAGTAGAAGCTGGGCTAATAAATGTGTCATCTCCTGCTGAGAAAAAGAGGGAGGAGAGAGAAAATTCTGAGGCAAGGAGTCTGAATTCTGAGAAAAGTCAGACAATTTGGTTACTCTGTTTAAACAGATTTATGGGTTGTTCATGTGAGAAGAGACAAAAATGTTGATCACATTTCAGGCCCTGTGAAGCTGAAAAGGTCAACCAGCCCCTGAATGTGATGAAAAATAAATTCTCATCTATACAGAGAGGTTGGTTTCAATTAAAAGACACACAGAGAGGCTGAGTAATTTCTTAATATATTCCATTTGTAAATGTGAAGTGAAAACACTCATTAGTAATCCTTAAACTGTTGGTGAATCAGTGCTGTCCATAGAAAACAAACATACACCACCCTGCCTGCATCGAAAGGAAAAAAAAAAATACTCACCTTGATTTTTCTCCCCTTTATTTCTCAGATATGCTTTTCACATTAAAAAAAAAAAAAACATTAAAAAAGTGTATCATCCCATTGTCCCTCTAGGTCTGTTGCTGCATTTGCAAACTGTAATATTTTTCTGGTTAATATTTTATAAAGCAGACAAACTCATAAAACACAAGCTGTCAGAAGCCTTCCAGATAACAGCAGTCTCCTCTAGTTAAAGTGGAAGCTTAAGTCACGTGGCTGGAGATCAAGAGAAAAGAATTCCCACTTCCCAAGGCTGTTAGATCTATTCTTTGGAAGAGAAGATTTTGGATTCATAAGCAAGCCAACCAACCAACAACACCCATCTCCCGACTAAAAGGAAGCTTCTTGGTGTCAGGGATCCATTACGGATCCCTAGAAGCTAATGCAGCCCCTAGAAGATGGCTCCAAATACACGTTTGAAAGATTTTAAAAAATGACTGGGGCAGCCCTGCTTTGGATGGTGGGCACCTCCTGTGTGTACCCCAGAACCACTCTCCACCCTCTACCTGCTTCTCTGCTCGGGATGCTGCCCCAATGAGGCCACATCCACGGGCATCTCGGGCTTTTCAGGGGAGTTCATCCAATGAGGAGTCTCAGAAGCAGTTTGGAGGATGGAGGAGAGTGATGTTGGGGTATCTACTCCCTTGACTTCCTCCCTGTGAGATTGCCCACAGGTGGCTGCGTTCCAGAGGTCATAGCACCTGTCAGATGAACCTCTCTACCCCATCCTTCCTTTCTAGGCTTCAAGGGCACCTTGACCCTCATTCCTTCAGCCTAGGAGTTCTGTGCTATCCCTGTGGTCCCTTCCCTTCACCCTGCCCACCCCTTAGTAAATGTCCCTTCATTGAACTCCCCTGTAATCAGCCTAATTTGAATGTGCCATCGGTTTCCTACTGGAACACTACTGATGTAGATGGCCATGAGGTGTGTGCATGTTGGTTTAGTGGGCGCAGCCCTGAACTTCAGCCTGCAATCTGCTCACCATGCTGTGCGCCCCAGAGGAAGGGTGCCTTTTCCCAATGTGCATACTGTGTGGGCCAGTGCCACCTTGGGCTGAATGTATGTATATGAGCTTCAGCTCATTATAAAAAGGCAATCTGCTGATGATCCATTTTCTCTGCTGTCCCTCCCTCCCCCCTTAGCCTCTGAGTTGTAGCTTTGCCTGCAGCCTGAGTGAGTCACCTCCAGCCACAGCTGCAGCCACAAAAGCAGTAACAAGGCTCTCCATGTGTTGACTAGTTTTGGCTATTATTCACCCAGAAGCAGAAAGACCACCTGTTCCTTCAGTGGTGTTTTTTGTTTTTGTTTTTTTAATATATTTTTATTGCTTTCAGAGAGGAAGGGAGAGGGAGGGAGAGATAGAAACATCAGTGATGAGAGAGAATGATTGATTGGCTGCCTTCTGCATGCCCCCCACTGGGGATCGAGCCTGCAACCCAGGCCCTGAGCCCTTGACTGGAATCGAAACCTGGGACCTTTCAGTCCACAGGCCCATGCTCTATCCACTGAGCCAGACCAGCTAGGGCTTCAGTGGTGTTTTCGTGCAGAAAACACCCCACCAGTTTATCATTCACACAACAAATATCTAGTGAGACTCTACTATGTTCTAGAAGCTGTTGCAGGCTTTTGGGATACCACAGTGAACAAAATATCCCTGTCCATATTTAGCTTATGAGCTGCTGAAGGATAAACAATAACAACATAATTTAAATAGAAATGTAATGTACTGGTATTAACAAGCTCAGGGGAGGCTGTGTGATTCAGGGCTGACAGCACACTTGGCAGAACCTGTTCTTATCACTCCCATCTTTAGTGTGAATGTTGGAAACAGCTCTAAAGGACAAAGGCTACAGCGGTGCAATGAAATGATCTGCCTTATCTCCCGCCCGCCCCTGTGGGATGTGAGGCCCAGTCCTATGGGCTGGGTTAGCCATCCAGCTCCTTTGTTGCTCAAGCCTCCTTGCCAATCTTTGCTGATGATTTTAATTGACTTCACAACTTCTGCCTTGGCGCCTGGAGGGCTCCCAAGTAAGGGTGGCGTGCATTGCACGTTAGAAATGGGATGTGTACACCCTCCCATTGATTTTTATTCTTTAGGGACCTAGGGTGCGCTGGGAATAGTGAGGGAAGGAGACATTCATCTCCCCTCATCCACACAAAGGAATGGCAGTTACCTGGGCTACTAGACCAGGCTAAGGGCCTCTAAACCCGACTTGATCATTCAGTTCAGATACTGCTTTCTATTTTTCTCTTCCCTGTGTGTTTTGAAGCTTATCTGATCCTCTGACTATTCAGCTCCTTGCACAGGGCGGGCTTCCCAGGTAATGCTAGCCTCCAGCTGACTTGAGATGAGAAGCCAGCAGATCCTTTCAGCAGCACTCAAGGAGATGAAATCTCCAGCTGCAGACTGTCCTTGCTGCCGAAAGAGACTGGCTCCATTCGAGCAGCAATAATTAATTTTAAAGAAAATTTTCCAACTCCAGGCCTTTGCATCTCACTAATTATTTTCAAGGCAAATTGAATTTGCTTTGCAGGATCTTCCCGCCTCACCCTGCAAGGAGCAATTTTAACGTGAAATTGCTGAGCTGTATTTGCTCAATCCAGCCCCCTGATTCTTCTGCATCGGCTTTGAGCTGCAACGGAGTGTTTCACCGGCATAATTATCGCTTTCTGTATTTCCACCTGTAACGAGCAGCAGTATTACTTCATGAAGAGCACAGGAAAGCTCCAGCTAGTTGCTGAAAATTATAGAATACTAATCACTGACTTCTGTGCTGTGGGTGGGTGGCAGCATTTTAGAAAATGAAACTGTAGGTCATTAGGAAGAAATATCTGAGTGAAATCCACCAACCTTGGCGATGTGCTGAATTTTAAACCAGAAAAGAAAGAAAACCAAAGCAAACAAACATAGGTTGTTTTCCCCTTTGAATGAACATACAGCTGCTGCTTTCAATGCTCAATCACGCAGCCCTGAGCCCTCTCAGGTGCCCCTCGGGGACTGTTGTCTGAACTGCCAATCAAGTCACTTGGTTTGCTGCCCTCCATGCTCCTTTTCTTTCTCAGCTTCACATGTTCTGCGGTGATTAATAGAGGGTTAACCTTTATTTCAAAAACCTTCCCTATAATGTCAGAGCTATGCTAGTGATTTACCAATCAGCCCAGCATAACCATTTCATATTGTTACACCTCTACGGCAGCCAGTGGTATCAGGACTCTCTGGACTTAGACTTATTTCTGTTTGGCCCTAATTTAGGTTATTTGTTCTCCAGAGGTTGCTACATACTTTAGGAAGGGGTTCTCCGGGCCGCCCCTTGCTCCTGTGTGTGAAGAGAAGGGCATGGGGTAGAGGAAGAGGTGTGCACAGGGGAGTCAGGAAGGTGGTGGGTGAAGAGCCTACGTCCAGCAGGAGAGAAGGTCCACAGTGAAAGACGTGCTCTTGAACCTGAGATGGACCCGGGGCCTTGAAGAAGGGCTCCTGCCAAGCGGGGCTGAAGTTCTCAGGAAGAGGCAGAGGGTTGGCTCTCAGTGGTTCTCAACCAGGGCAATGTCTGGAGTTTTTGGTCAACACAACTGGTGGGGGGTGGGGGGGGTGAGGTGGGGTAGGGAGAGCTAGGCTCAAAATGAGCGTGTGACTTACAGAGTTCAGACACTTGGAAGTGATGGAACCAGGCATTTAATGTCCTCCCCCACCAGTTCCTGCCTATCTCCCTGCGTGCAAACCATTCTAGGTCCAGCGCTAATTCCCCCTCTTCACTTTAACCTTCCCACCCGTTCTCAGGCCAGTGCTTCTCCATTCAGCACCAGCGACATGCTGGCTCTGCTGTGGAGGGCCATCCTGTGTGTTGTAGGCTGTTTAGCAGCTTCCCCCACCTCTGTAGGTCATTCCTTTCTTTTGAGACTCAGTTTCCTCATCTGTTAAATCAGTTCATCATTCACTCAACAGATATCTAGTGAAACTCTACTATGTTCTAGAAGCTGTGGCAGGCTTTTGGGATACCGCAGTGAACAAACTATGCCTGTCCATATTTAGCTTAGATGCTGTCAAAGGATAAACAATAAAAACATAATTAAATAGAAAGGTAATGTATTATCAGGCAGACAGGGGTGTTGTGAATAAAAACAAGCAAGGTAAGGGATGGAGAGTCATAAGAGCTGTTTGTTTGTTTTTTTTGTGTGTGTTTTTTTTTTTTTTTTTAGCCAAGAGCATCAGGAAGGGCCGCTCTGAGCAGGTGACATCCCAGCAGTCCTGAATGAAGCGAGGGAATAAGGCATGGGATTGTGGTGGAAGGGCATTCCAGGCAGAGGGAACAGCAAAGGCAAAAGCCCTAAGGCAGCGGGATTTTGATGTCCTTAGAACAGCTGGGAGAGGGGGTGGCAAGGACTCTGTATTTTGTTCTAAGTGTGAGAGGGAAACCTTTGGGAAGTTTTAGTAAAAGGCATGGGTTAGAGGAGTGTCTCCTATGGCTGCGATCTTGCTGGCTGAGGAACAGTTGGTTAGTCATTCTCAGTCTTCTTGGCTTCACATAGAAGTGAATGGGGCCACGTCTGCAAAGCAGGTTCCACCCAGAATCCATGAAAATCAGGATCTTTGTGGGTGAAGTCATCACTGTTCTATAAAAGCTCACCAGGTACACTGATGTGTTGCCAGAGTTGAGAGCCTCTGGCTTAGGTGAACTCAGTGGCGAAGACTAAAAACCTTGTGGAAATGAGGTCAGGAGGAATACAGCAGCTTCTTCCGCAGGGAGAAAGCAGAGGCATCTGAGCGGGATGGGAAGGACTGGACCAGAGAACTGGGCATGGTGGAGGGAGGCAGGTTCTTGTTGCTGGGGGAACAGGCTGGCTGACCTTGCAGGCCAGGTGCGGGGCCAGGATGGCACAGCAACACTGCAGAGCCTGGGGCAGGGCTCACCCTGGGAACACAAGCCGCCTAGCAGGAGGCTGGGAGAGGTTTATGTCTGGGCTTTCTTCAGTTTCAAAGTTCCTTCTGTCTGCCTCCGTTCCCTTCATTGCTCAGCCTGCACTTACCTCCTCACTTGTTGCTGGCTTTTCCTGTCTTCGCCCTCTGACAAGGGGCTGGCTTTGATTTTCTGCTCCTGCTTGAGCTCTGGTCCTTTGAACTGTGGGGCCTGGACTCCCAGCAGGTATTTCCCATGTGTACTGATATCTTCTGGTTCCAGCTTCTAGCCCTGAGTCCAGAGGCCCTGTTTGCAATTAGGGGGCAACTAATATCTTCTTTGGGGCCTAGTGGTTAGTCAACTTTAGTGATGAAGAGGGCTCTGTTCAGATTGTGATAATGTGTACACACACACACACACACATGTACATGCACACGCACATACTTACTCGGTTTTCTGATCTTTATAAGTATGAATGGCAAATACTAGGAACGGGTGCCATCAATCAATTCCCTTTCTCACACCCACGTCAGATCAGATGTTCATAACTGATGATAATGACTATCCCAGCAGCCAATGGTAATTGCCAGACAAGATGAAGCCCTGACTTAACAATGCCAGGTCTGGCCTCAAAGAGCAACTGGTAGTAACACATGCTGGAACGGCGGTCCACCGGGAATGGAGAAACCTCCCAGCCACAGTCCCAGGGCAGACCTCAGCTTCACAGACATAAGAAAATGGGAAATTGCTCTCACCACGTATATTTTTAACTAAATTCATCACTAAGCATTTAATCATCATTCCATAGTCCAAACAGGAAGCCATCACAGGTTTTTGGTAGGTAAGTGACATGATGAGAGCTGTTCTTTAGGATGGCTTCTCTATATGTAGGATGTGTGGGGGTGGGTGGGGAAGGAACACATAAAATAAGGTAGGATGTACACAAACTTTTTATTTTTAAAGAGATGGGAGCACTTCCCAACTCATTTTTTAAAAATTGATTTTAGAATGAGGAAGGAAGAGAGAGAGAGAGAGAGAGAGAGAGAGAGAGAGAAAGGGGAAGGGGCCCTGACCCCAAAGAGTGTGGGGCAGAGGGAAGGCATTGGGGCCTGCACTTAAGCTTTTAGGGAACCATAGCTTCATTCCGCATCACGAGAGAGCAAGGATGGGACACAGGGCCTGACCCCCACACCTTTTCTCTTCTGCCCTGAGGAGGCCAAAGCTGAGGAGGGAGAGCACTTAAAATAGCCTTCTGACAGATATTCTCTCACCCGAAGGGGCGCATTTAGAAAATGGAGAAGAGCGCAAGGCCGACTGCCCAGGGCCACGCTGGCAGAGTCCAGGCAGGCCCCGTCAGTGCCTTCACAAGGTTGTCAGACTTCTGAGGGAGAGATAAGTGCCATCTGGAGGGCGTCACTCTCAGGAGGCTCCAAGGTTAATGCCCAGCCATCTGGGGTGAGGCTGGGGTGTGGTTGGAATGCGCACAGCATGGTGGGGTGCAGTGACCCTGAGGGGGTTTGTGCTGGGGGCTTTGAGTTGAGGCCCAGCCACACCTGAGGAATACTGGGGAAGTATGTGGCGATGGATTCTTGGCCTGGGTGTGGTCTGGTGGGTTTGACGACCCTTCATGGAAGGGCAGAGCCCCAGCAACCTCTTGCCCTTTCCTGACATGCTTGCTGTTGCCACTTAGAAAAGGACCGGGACAGCTGAACTCCAGCCCCCTCCAGTCCATGAGGGCCCAGGCTCCAAGTCTTCCCCTAGCTCTGGGGTCTCCTGCTCACCCATCCTCCACTCCCACCCTCCATCCCTGCCGGCCTCCCTCTCCCTCTCCTCTTGTCTTCTCTCTTCACCTAGTCCCGTTTTACCCTTTCCCTCCAGTTTCAAATCTCTCCCCGCTTTTTCTGACTTGACCACTTTTCTCGTTCTAGACATTCAGAAGTGTTTTTGGAAAACGTTTTGGTGTGTGTGGGCCAAGGTAAGGAGGCCTGGGTCTCAGGAGCAGCTCTGGCATTTCACCAGCTGTATCAGATTGGATAAGCCAACTGGCCTCCAGTCTGCCATGTGGCCTTTGTGTTTATCTCAAGTTTTGATTACATCCTACGTAATAAAGAGGGAATATGCTAATTGACTGCATTGCCCTCAAGATGGCAGCGCCCACAGCCAATAAGGAAGTAATATGATAATTGTCTGCCCTGCCCTCAAAGATGGCAGCACCCACAGCCAATAAGGAGGGAATATGCTAACTGACTGCCACGCCCCCAAAGATGGTGGCACCCACAGCCAATAAGGAGGGAATGTGCTAATTGACTGCCCCACCCTCAAAGATGGTGGCACCCACAGCCAATAAGGAGGGAATATGCTAATTGACTGCCATGCCTTCAAAGATGGTGGTGCCCACAGCCACAAGATGGTGGTGCCCAGTCCCCTCAGCCCTGCTGGGGCGGCAGGTGTGCGGCAAGGCCAGGCACACCTGCCAGCCTTGCTGTGCGCCTGCCTCCAGAGTCCCCCAGTTCCCTCAGCCCCCCAGCCACCCAGGGCCGGCCTGAGGTGCAAGGAAGCCTCAGATGGTGGCTGCCCAGCCGCCCAGGGCTGCCCGAGGCTTAGGTAACCAGGGCTGGCTGAGGCTTGCGCTGCTGACAGTGGCAGCAGCAGAGGTGTGATGGAGCATCACCTTCCCCTGATCGCCATGTAGCCTCCCGCCCCTGAGGGCTCCCCAACTGTGAGAGGGGGAAGGCTGGGCTGAGGGAAGCCCCCATCCAGTGCATGAATTTTCATGCACCGGGCCTCTAGTAATAATATAATTCTAAACCTTTAAACTGCTTACATTGAAAATGTCTGTCTCTCATCTCTAACAAGGTCAAAGTATTATCTCCCAGGACAATAAACACACACACACACACACACACACACACGCACACACACACACACACACTCTCATATACACACACAGATTAATGCTTTTCCCCTCCAATTCCATACAAATAATGACACACCACACACACAGCTGAGCACCTTGCATTCTTCTTTTAACTCATTTCAGGACCTTTCTACATCAGCACGTAGACCTGCCTCCTATACCTGCAGGTGCTTAGTGTTCTGCTGAACAGTCAATCCTGTCACAGTGGACACTGAGGCTGTTCCCAGGCTTCCTGTGCCTCAGCTGCGATGGATAACCTTGTTTACACACCACTGTGCCTGCGTGGAAGCAGATCTGTGCTCTCATGTCCAGGAAGTGGAATTTCTGGGTCAGACAGAAAGACAGAGGCAGCACAGACAAGTACATCCTAATTGGATGGATGACCTTGAACAAAGCACTGGTATTCCTGGCCCTTGTTTTCTTATTTATATGAAAGGGGGTTGATGTAGGTGGCCTGCGTGTCCTTTTCACCTTGGGGGTTCCTAGGATTCAGAACCTTCCCCCTGGGAGGAGTTTGGCAACAAAGATGCCTCTGGCCCTTGTGATCTGCCCACAAACAGAGTGTCCCTGGGTCCAGGCCACCACAGCCAGATGGCAGCCAAATTTCATTCTGTGCACAGCCAACAGGGCAGAACTTGAAAACACAAGTCCAAGGGTCAGGCCTGACTTCGTTTGTCCTCAAATGATGTCTCTCTTCTGTCCTGACCTTTTTACAGGTAGCTGCTTTGGTAGGCACTCTGCTTCAATTTACAAAATTGAGGGAAATGAAAAGAGCTAAACATACTTAAGATAAATGAAGGGGAAGCATTAGCCAGAATACTGGGCGTATGAGGACAGCAATGAGATATTTAACATATTATTCAACAATATAAGCAACTGACCAATGCATGTTTGTTGGTATATTGACTAAAAACAAGCCTGTCTGGTGGTTTTGCTTTTACTGAATATTGAATTTTGTGGCTGCGAGGCTAAATCTTAGGATAGCCACAGCCCAGGGATGAGCGTCCTGCGCGTGCTCTGACACTCACGGCTATCCTTGATCAGAGCTGAGCACGAGACAATGTGTGACTTGCAAGACACCTTGGCATCACTCGAGCAAGCCTCCAGCTGGCGTGCAAATGAGGAAATGGAAACCAGAAATGGGGAACTGCGCCACGGCCATGGTAACCGAGAGGGAAAGGGCTGGTGGTGGGTGGATGGGGCAGTGAGTGGGACATCCATGATGGCAGGTAGAGAAAGGTATCCCGAAGGCTCTACCACAGGTCTTCACTTCCCAGCAGCATGGCTGGCATCCATGAGGGACCCAGCAGTACATAGAAAATAGAGTTGTTAGGTGTGTTTTTTTTGGGGGGTGGAGAGGCAGGTAGAACTCAAAGACCCAGGCAAAAGGCTCAGGAACCTCTGACAGAGGGAGGAGGATGAGGGCACAAGAGCAGGAACAAGGCAAGGACAAGATTCCAGGAGGAGGCACCCCATGGACAGGGCATAAGTGCAGCTCTCAGAATTGGGTCTCCAGCAAGAGTGATTTGATTTGGGGCAGCAGTTCCTTGCATGAATCACCCTGTCTTGGAGAAGTAAGTTTGCAGATAGGAACACTCCAGCCCAGCGTGGGGGGAAGTGAACCAGAAGCCAGGGGGTTCTGATGACCTCCTAGACAAATTCCCCTCCAATCCTTCCCTCTTCTCTCTGAAGACCCACCACTGCCCCGGTTCAGACTCCCATGGTCCTCCCTAGGACTAATGCAACAGTTTACCTGGTGTCCCCTTCTCCATCATTTCTCCCTCACCCTGTTCTCCAGCTGGCAGCCCGACTGACATGTCCCTCCTCGGCCTGAAACACTCAGTGGCTCCCCATGTCTCCCCCAACTGCCATTTGAGATTCTCATGACTCTCTCCTCCTTTTCAGCATCAGCTCCTGCACTTTTGTCCTCTGAGAGTACTAACCTGCATGGCATTTCTAGCCTCTGAATCTGTGTTATTGCCTTTGCTTAGAACTTCCCTCTCTCTATTATTTACCTGGGGATATTTATTTTAAAAACGCAACTTGGGCTTTGTCGCCTCCAAAAAGCCTCTCTTTTTCTCAAGAGGGACCTGATCCCCATAATCCCTTGACTTTGGCTGTGTGTCCAAATGGAGAATTTTTAAAACCACTGATGTCAGGGCCCTGCTGCAGGCCTGTTGAATCAGTAGGTCTGTGCTGTGAATGCTGATGCTTTTAGCTGAGGTCATGATGTCTCAATATTATTTCCCATTGGTTCAGAAAAAAGAGTGTGTGTGTACTTATATCTATCTATCTATCTATCTATCTATCTATCTATCTATCTATCTACCTATCTATCTTAATATGTGTATAAATAAGTATTTATTGCACTGTTATTCTACCCTTTCTCTTTGAAATTTTTACCTTTTTAAAATAAAAATTGAGAGAAAATGATTAGTCTGTCTGGCCTGGCCTGGCCGTCTATCTGTTTACAAAGTGGAACTTCTGCACAGAGCAGGTGAGCACCACAGCATTCAGCATTCCGCCATGCTATTTGATGGCCTCTTTGTCGTGACTCTGGCTTCTCTAGGAGACAGTCAGATCCTTGAGTGCTGGAGCCTCTGTCTTTTAGACCTTTGCATCCCCCTGTCTCCCAGGCCTAACACGTGCCTGGCATGCAGTGGATGTTTAAATCCCTGGTACATACATACAGCACATCTAACCTGGACTAGCCATATTTCAAGGGCTCCATAGCCACATGTGGCGTGTGGCTCTCATATTGGGCAGTACAGATATACAACAAAGGGCGTTTTTATTTTTATTAATGGCTGGACACTCACATTATTTTAGACTGCAGCCTGGAGATAGCAAATCAGATAAACAGTGAAAGTCTTTCTGGGTTGTATTCGCAAAACACTGAATCCTCTCCTTCCTTGTTCTTATTCCAACTTCATCAAAATGAGGCAATTATGTATTTAAAAATACTATGAGAGTCCAGTAATTAACTTTTTCACTCTCGGTTTAACTTGAGCACAGCTTTCAATAAATCATGGCCTGACAGCTCCAGACGCTACCCTTCCAGCAGCTCACCAGAGCACACACTCCTGAAGCCCTGAGCTCCCACCCAGAGGAAGACTTGGGCACTCTCTCTGCAGTCAGGCTGCCTTGCCACCTCTTTCCATGGCAAACACGGAGCTGCTCACCCTGTCTCTGCTGGAGGTGACCTCATATCGCCTCCCGGTGCCTCTTGAGCAAGCCTGCATCATCCCTCCTCTTGAGCAAGCTGGCATCATCCCTCCTCTGCCATTGCAAGGCAGGGGAATGGAATGGAAGCTGAGAACAATTAGTGACCTGTCTGAGGCCAGGCAGCAATTTGTCAACACTGATGAAACACAAGCTGTTCGGCCCCGGGTGGCCTTTTTAAAATGCTCTGCAGGGCAAGCAGTGCGCATCCCCAGCATTTTTATAAGAATGGTGTCCAGGATGATAATCACTAAATTCTCACCATGTTTCGTGCTTTGCTTAACCAATATAATCTTCACAACAGCTCTCTGAGGCTGTTACTCTTATTATCCCCACTTTATGGATGAGGCAACTGAGGCACGGAGCGTTCTGTGGTTTGCCTAAGGTCACGCAGGTAAGAGATAAAGAGGAGTCAAGCTCCAATAAACCCCGAGCCCCTCACTGCACCACAGTGCACCTTTCAGACTTGGGTTGGCCCACCAGCCTTTCCTTCTCAGTAGGGAATGTAGATTCCTGCTCTGTCCTCAGCACTTACAAGGGTGCCTGACACTTACTAGGCGCTCAATAACTCTCTGTTGACCTGTTTGCTCTGATGATGTCCAACCTTAGCTCGAGACCACAACTCAGGCTGAGGGTTG
Organism: Eptesicus fuscus; assembly: GCF_027574615.1. NCBI lineage: Eukaryota > Metazoa > Chordata > Mammalia > Chiroptera > Vespertilionidae > Eptesicus > Eptesicus fuscus. Next base: position 31,381,376 of record NC_072475.1, read on the forward strand.
CTCCACTGCCTTTTGTCCTGCACTTGCATTGACTTTGATTCATGCCTTGCCTCCTGGGTTGCACTTGACTTTGGCTTGTGGCCTCTCTGTAAACGATCTGAGCCCTGCTCCAAAGTCAGAGATGCATTCACTTGCAACTCAAGCTTGAAACAGGTCTGCTCTTGCTATGAGCACCACTGAGTTCCATTTCCCCACCTGCTGAATGAGGAAACTAGACCCAGTGATCTCAAAGGCGGACCAACCTTCCCATCCCTTTGCTCCTGGCAGTCTGGGTTGCATGGTGGAGCAGTTGGGAGGTGGGGGTGGGTAGAGAATGATGTACCAGGATTTCTGTGTGCCAGACAGTGTGTGCTGTGACAGCCTTCACGGGTGGGTGCAGAGAGGAGGGCCTGGTGCTGGCTACCCATCCACCGGCCTTTCAATCTAACCTGGATGCAGCAGGTTCCCATTTCCCTCTTGCTCACACACTGGGCTCTAATCCAGGTCTGCCTGACTCCAGGCTCATTTGTTTCCACCCTGACTGATGAGAGCAGGCTGCCCTGAGAAGTCCCTGTGCTTTCTTCCCAGTTTCCCACCAACACCGCCTCTTCTTGCTAGAATAACTCCTCACTCTGCTGCATCTGCATACTAGGCACAGAGACCCCCCAAGGGCTTCCTGAGTGGTGAAGAGTGTCAAAGGTGCAGCCCTGGGAGGGCCCTGGGGAAGGAGGAGGTCTGAACCTGCAACCTGGTTGTGCCCCCACCCCCCCACACACACACACACACACACACACACACATCTGTGGGCTCAGACCCCAATCCCAGAAGGTGAGCAGGGCCTCACACACCAGGTCTGTGGCCTTCACACCTATGTTTCCTGCTCTTGGTAGAAATAAGGGGTCTCAGTAGAAATGTGGGGAGACCCTGAAGAGCTGGGCTATGGGTGGGGGTGGGAACCAAGGTCAGCTAAACCCAGGTCCATATGGCCATATGCAGGTCTTTTCCTTGAGTTTGATATTCTTTGATTCTCAAACGAGAATGTTTCTATGATACCACAGGACAATGCCTGACCAATTCTTTCTCTCTGTTTTTCTGTTCCTCTTTCTCTCTCTCTCTCTCTCCCTAAATCTGAAATCCTCAATAAGAACATGAGGAATATCATCAGCTATGAGAAAGAAGGAAATCCTGTCATTTGCAATAACATGGGTGAACCTGAAGGGCATTATGTTAAGTGAAATAAGCCAGACAGAGAAAGACAAATACTTGATGATATCATTTACTAGTATATGTGGAATCTTAAAAAAAAGTCAGACTCCTAGAAACAGAGTAGAAAAGTGGTTGCCAGGGGCTGGGGATGGGGAGGAAATAGGGAGATGTTGGTAAAAGGGTACAATCTTTCAGCTATAAGATGAATAGGGTCTGAGTATATAAAGTATAATGGTGACAACAGTTGATAATACTATTATATAATTCAAATTTGTTCAGAGAGTAGAACTTAAATGTTCTCACAAAAGAAGATCAGTTGTGAGGCGATGGATGTGTTAATTAGCTAGATGCGGTAGTCCTTTCACAATGAATATATATAGCAAATCACCACAATGTATACTTTAAATAGCTGACAATTTTGCCATGGCCAGTGTGTGCAGTGGTTAGAGCATCGGCCCTCGCACCGAAGGGTCACAGGTTCGATTCCTGGTCAAGGTCACATACCTGGGTTGCAGGTTTGATCCTGAGCTCAGTCAGGGTGTATGAGGGAGGCAATGTAAAACTATCCTCAGAAAGGATTAACAAATTATAATAAATAAATAAATAAATAAATAAATAAATAAATAAATAACAATTTTATTTCTTAATTATACCCCAATAATACTGGGTGGGGGAGGGGAGGAAAGGACACAAGGGCAAACTTCTCAGGCGGTTTAATGATGTCACACTTCCAAACTTGATTAAACAAAGCCACCTGGAAGCTCTCTCTCAGAGGCTGCTATTCTTTAACCCCCTCAAAAGCAGAGGCCAGTGGTGCTCGCTCAGTGCAGAGTGACATTTAGCCGTCTGAGCAACACCAGTCCTGAGAGGCAAAGGCCCTGATGGAAAGCCAGCTTTTATCTCAAGCACTGACTGGCTGGGTGTGGTTTGTGGAACCTCTGGAGCTTTACCTCCTCAGCCGCTACCCACTATCCGTCCTTCCAGGAACATCCTGGTCAGTTGAGTGTGGGGGAGGGGGGCGGGGGGAGTTTGGGGGCAAGGGGGAGCAGACTCCGCCCTCACCACAGACTAGCAGGTCAATCTTCAAAGGACTTCAGTGCTTCCTTTTTCGTCCCACAGAGACACCTGAAATGAGCCTGGACTAGAGAGATACAGCGCAGGTCTCTCTAATACGTTAGGGAAGTAGCCAGGCTGGAGATGGAGGCAGGCCCAGGCAGCCGAGGAAAACAGATGAGGGTGATCTGCCACAGGCTTGGCCAGGTTCTGGAGCAGGCCCCCCAGAGCCGAATCTGGAAGGTGAGTGGGAGCCAGCCAGGACATCCCCAGCACAGCAGACAGCCAAGGAAGGGTGCAGATGTGGTCAGCATTGCTGGAGGGTCAGATAGGACACCCGTGTCAAGAGACAAGCTACAGCCCCAGGAAGAAAATCTTGTGTGCTGGGATAGTGAGCTTGAACTTCATTCTATAGGCAATGAACCTCCAGTAGAGAGTTTTAACTAAGGCAGTGATATGGATAAATCATAGTAATGGCTAACCTTTATTGAATGCTTTTATATGCCAGGCATTGTTCTAAGGGCTTTCTTTGTATGGATGTATTAACTTACTTAATTCTTACATCTACTAGCATTATTCCCACTTCACAATTAAAACTGAGGCATGGAGTGACCCCACAGTTACATAGCTCCTCAATTATGGGGCTGGGATTTGAACTTAGGAAATTTGGTTCCTGGGCCCACTCTCTTAGTCACTCTGCTATGTATAATTTTGTGACCAGTTCTTTTCAAAAGAGATTTTTAGGTGACTTATAATAAAACTACATATACAGAGAGTAAGCAAATTAAAAATAAAATTCACAATGGAAGAGGGCACAAGAACATAGAAAAGCAAGGAGATGTTTATAGCAAGATCCAGGATGGGCAATCACAAAATGTAAGCCCTAGCTTCCATCAGAGCTTTCTGACAAGAAGAGTGCAGAATGTGTTAGGTTGCAACCCTCTGATTCCTTGTTCAGTAAGGGGAAGTATGCATGCTTACCGGAGAGACACAGTTCCATGTTCTGAATTCTAAAAGGGAATTTGTTGTCTCATCCCTGGTATTAAGTGTAATATCAGATACCAAATGTTTTCGTTTCCTAGGGCTGCTATACCAAATTATTGCAAATTTGTGGCTTAAAACAACAGAAATTTATTTTCTGACAGTTCTGGAGGCCAGAAGGCCAGGATCAAGGTGTTGGCAGGGTTGTTCCTTCTGGAAGGCTTAGTGAAGAACCTAAGCCTCTCTCCTAGCTTCTTGGCATTCCTCATGTTCCTTGGCTTGTAGATACATCACTCCAATCACTGCCTCTGCCTTCACGTGGCCTCCCCGCTGTGTCTCAAAACTCCTTCTCCTTTCTTTTGTAAGGACACCAGCCATTGGATTAAGGCCCAACTTAAATCTAAGATGATCTCATCTCAAGATCTTTAACTTAATTACATCTGCAAAGACACTATTTCCAAGTAAATCACATTCATAGGTTTCAGGAGTTAGGATATGGACATACATTTTTTGGGGGGTTGGAGGTGGTGGGGAGCACTATTCAACTCACTACACAAAGCATTTAACAACAATTCTGGGAAACAATGAGTATTTTTAAAGGCTGTTTCTCACAGTAATAAAAGCCAAGGATAGATTTTTTTAAATTGTAATTCAACCTACTTGAGATAGGTAGTTCCATTTAATTGAACCACCAACAGTTTATCTATCCTCATGAGAGGGTCCCTGAATAGAATGTCTTGTGAGCTGAGTGTCTTTAGTGGAGAGAATTTCACTGTACTAGTATATGAATTCAGGTCACAAACAGGACTCTCTATATGAAGACTTTTGGCCAGCACCTGGCCAAAATGAATATTGGTGGGAGGCTACCTGATCTAATAAGGATGCCTCTAACTAGGGGAACACATGAGAATGGGGAGATTTTGTGAAATACACGTGCCCCAGTCACACCCAAAGTAAATGAAGCAAGATCTCTGACATCTACTGTCCTTCCTTTTGTATTGACTCCTTACTGGGCATCTCCATTTATGATGGAATAGTTGGGATAACATGTTCCAGGCTGCTTCTGGATACCTTTCAGTCTAATGAAATGGAGACAGGGAGAGGGAGCCTATGGCCTGTCAGAGTAGAGGTGGCCTTAAGATTCTATCTGGGTTTGCTTGCCTGGCTCCCTTCCAAAGGACACATCTGGCCTTCTCTGGACTTCAATGTACTCATCTACAAAATGGTATAAGCATATTTAACTCATAAAGTTGTTATCAAGATTAAAAGAAACATAAACAAAGCATGGAACACAGTATCTGGCACATGTGAAGATAGAGGGAACTGCATGAAAGTCATTGTTACATGCCCTAGAAACCATTAGTGTCCTGGAGATTTCTGGGGATGATCACTCTGATGATAAACTCTGGTTCCTCTCTCCAGAGCTTATGAAGAAAAGCCCTAATCACCTGGTCTTCTCAGTTCTTTGTGAAAAGGTTATTGATTTTATATTTGTTCTTCAGCAATCACTGTTCCCCAGGAGGAAAAGGTATTTAATGAGACTCCTATGTCCTTCTGGAACAATGAATATTGAAGAGGGGGCATTGGGAGGCTCTGGTGCAAACTCAGTTTCTCCTAATAAGCTAGACTCTCTGCTCACTTGCAGACTCAACCTAGACTTCAGAGTAAATCACCCAAAGCTTACATATCTCAGAGCTAGAATTTCATTGGACAGATTTCTCAGGGGTGTTTGGGGGGCAGCAGATCATTTTCAAATAAAGATTTACTCAGAAATAACAAGCTTATCTTTACACTGAGTCTTTCTTTGGTGGGAGTCCAAACAATATCTCAGCATCATTATAAAAACTGGAATTCTTATGAAATCATCTACCCAAGAACTTTCATCAAAGTCTTCCAGGGTCTAACCTACCTTCCAGACTCAGTCATTATCTACTGAATCATACTACGCTGTGACCAAATGTGATAGTCAGCTCAGGTCACCATAACAATATACCATAGACTGGGTGGCTTAAACAACAGAAATGTATTTTCTCATAGTCTGGAGACCAGAAGTCCAAGATGCCAGCATGTTCAGATTCTGGTGAGTGCTTCCCTCCTGGTTTATAGATGGCTGCCTTCTCTCAGAGTCCATGTGTCCTCAGATGGCCTCTTCTTGGTGCGTGCCTGTAATGGAAGGTGGGGGAGGTGGGAGTGAGGAAAGGGAGAGAGAGAATCCTATCAGATCAGGGCCCCACCCTATGACCTCATTTAACTCTAATTACTTCCTTATTCTAAATACAGCCACACTGGGGTAAGGGTTTCAAAATATGATTTGAAGGACACAAACATTCAGTCCATAACACAAGCTGCTGATCCCCAAACAGGGCTTGGTTTCTCCTACCACCAGGGCTTGGCTCCATCCATTTTGTCTACCTGGAATAGCTTTTGTACATTCAACTCATATTCCAATTCTCCCTGCTACAGATGCCACCTCCTCCATAAAACCTTCCTGAACTCCTTTCCCATTCTTCCCCCAGATGGAAGCTGGAAGTTCCAAAGGCATGTCTTGAGCTTGTATAACACTTCCTCTCTATCTTCTCATTTCTCTCCTCATAGTCTTGTCCTGGCCTACTTTCTAGGCTTGTGGTTCCCAGCCCTGGCTGTGCAGTTACTTGTAGAGATTTTAAAAGTGCATGTGCTAAGCCCCACTCCAGACCTACTGAAGAAGAATCTTTGATGATGCAGCCCAGCACTGTGTCCTGAGATGGACCATAGTGATGTGTAGCTAAAACTTCTGTACTAGGCTGCAATCACCTTGAGAATGTCATCCTTGTGGGGACACATGGTGCCCTGCTGTGCTCCATATTAGTTACTAGAGGCCCGGTGCATGAATTCTTGCACGGGTGGGGTCCCTTTGGGTGGCCTGCAGGAATCAGGTCGAAACCCGCAGTCCAACGCCTCCTGCAGCTCCTACCTGCTGCTCCCTCTCATCCCGACCCCACCATGGGCTCATGCCCAATCAGTCCTGATCAATCAGGAGAGGCTTGTGCTGCCGCAGCAGTGCCCACCAGCCATGAGCCCTGCATCTGGCACCCTCCCAAGGGGAGTGGCCTGCGGGATCATGGCCTATGGGATTGGGCTGAAACTGGCTCTCCGACATCCCCCAAGGGGTCCCAGATTGCGAGAGGGTGTAGGCTAGGCTGAGGGACCCCACCAGTGCATGATCGGGCTGGGGAGGGACCATAGGAGGGCTCCAGGGTGTGTCTGGCCTATCTCGCTCAGTCCTGATCGGCCAGACCCCAGCAGCAAGCTAACCTACAGGTCAGAGCATCTGCCCCTGATGGTCAGTGCACGTCATAGCGAGCTTTTGAGCAACCTCAGCATATCATTAGCATATTACACTTTGATTGGTTGTTCGGTTGTTCTGCCATTTAGTCTATTTGCATATTACCCTTTTATTATATAGGACTAGCCATTTGCTGATACTTACTTTAGTAGCACATTTCCTAGACTTTCTTGCCAGATACAAGTTTGGTTCCAGATGCAAATCTTGTTCTGCCAATGAGATGCACTGTGTGCTCATCTCCATTCTGTGGGCCTCGGGAGCAGCAAGCAAATGTAACAAAATGTTGTCAATTAAAGAAGAATAAGAAATTCTATTTATTGAACACCTATCAAGTGCTGGAAACTGTGCAAGGTGCTTTACTAGTACATGTTTTATTTGGTACCTGTGTTAGAACACATGTAACAAAACTCACCATTTTATAATGTACAATTTAGTGGCATTTAGAACATTCACAATGTATGCAACCATTACCACTATCTAGTTCCAGAATATTTTCATCATCCCAAAAGGAAACCTAGTATTTATTAAGAAGTCATTTCCCAATCCTCCCTACTTCTAGGTCTTGACAACCACTGATCTGCTTTCTGTCTCTATGAATTTACCTATTTTGGTTATTCAATATGAATGAATCATACAATATGTGGCCTTTTGTGTCCGGCTTCTTTCACTTACATAATATTAAAGGTTCATCCATGTGGTAATTTGTATCAATACTTTCTTCCTTTTTATTGTATGGATCTATTACATTTTGTTTATCCATTCAGTTGACATTTGGGTTAAGTCCACCAATTGGCTATTGTAAATAGTGTCACTATGAAGATTTGTGTACAACTTTTTGCTTAAACATCTTTTTATAAAAACTCTTCTTTATGTACTTTAAAAAGTAGAAATAGTTAGCATCATATTTTACAGATGAAGAAATTAGGCCTACAAGATCTTACTTGTTCAAGTCATATAGTTAGTAAGTCACAGAGTTGGAATATAAATTCTGGCTCCCATATCCAGATTCTAGGGCCTCTTCATGGCTCTATGAACTGCTTCTGACATCTGACTTGTCCCCTGTGGTAATCCTGGAGTTATATATTCTTATGTTCTGTTCTCAACTTCAGAGCACTCCTTTTCAGGCATCCAAGACTTGTTGTGTCTGACATGAGCTTGTTCTCTGACGTCTCTGTCCCAGAAGAGCAGCCAGGCCTTAAGTTTATCCAGGAAGAAGATTTGTGTGAACAGCCACTTGAACACCTTACTATAAAGCATTACCTGAAGCATAGTTATTCTCTAAAAATGTGTAAATATCCACCCTGAATTGCCATTGTGATAACTACTTCCTCCTCCATCATGATAAATGTACCTTATCCTTCTAGTATCAACTCTCTATTATGCTTATCAGTGTGGATGTACTTACATAATCAGGCAAACATTAATGACAAAAAGACCCTGGAGTTACTGTCATCTTGAGACTTGAGGAAAACGATGGTAAATTTGGGGAAAAGGGAGGAAATGTGAAACTTCTCAGGAAAGAACCACTGGGAAAAGATTTTGGAGGTGCCTAACAGTCACAGAAAGCAAAGAGAGAAAACAGGGTCCCTATTGAAGAGTAAAGGTTTTCTTGTTATCTGATGAGGGCCAGCAAAGTTGGGGCCAAGGTTAGAGTCATCTATGGGTGGGCAGAGAAGATGCTCTGCTCAAGTCCACAAATGGTGTTTCCCAGCATTCCTCTTCTGAAGGTGCATTTCCTGATCTTCTGTGGGACAAATGCTCCGTGTGGGTCTCTTGGACCATCATCACCCTTGTCAGTTTCTGTCTCTCCTTTCCTCAGCCATCAGTGAGCCCAGGTTCCCCCATGGCATTGCCATCATGCTGTGCTTACCAAGGCTTAGTAAGAAGAGAGATACAAGGATCAGCTGTTTCTTCTTGAGCAGCCATCTCTGTGCATGAGTGGCCATGGAGGGAGAGCACAGCATAGTCACCAGTGCCCTCTACACTGCAAGGAGCCTGCTGGGCATAGAGAGCAAAATGGGGCACAACATTCCCTCATGGGGGACTGGAGAGCAGAGCTGCAGGCTTTCAATCTGGAAGTTAAAGGTTGGCAGCCATCCTTCTCAGATTTTCCAGGACAGCTCCAATTTCATGGAACATCATAATTTTTAATAAAGATGGCTCATTAAATAACTTAATGTGATTTAATTTCTATGCCTTTTATAGGACTTTTCACTTAAGTAATCTACTAATCAGAAAAAAAAATAAAAATCTTTCTCAGTGTTAAGAATATGTATTTAAGCTTTGGAAATATATGCCCCTGCTTGATGGATTATCCTTACTGGAAAGGTGTCAAAGAGCAAGTTGGCTGTGCTCAGATTAGGGATTTAGGGAGTTGGAATCACACACTTCCCCTGATTAAATGAGGGTTATCATATATGGTTGTACAGGTTGCACACTGTACAAGGCTGCTGCATACAAAGATTCTTTATTTGCATTACAGACATAACTGATCTGTATATTTGTTACAACAATTTCATGAGATGAACAGATTTTATTCTTGTGTAGTCAGTTTACAATATTAAGAGAATTTCTAACAGAATGAGGCAATGTGTCTGGAAGGAGGGGGTACCTGCTTTAATTTACACAATTATGTCCTGTGGACCCACTGAGGGCCTAGACTGAATGTCCAGTCTGACACAAATCATGGGCTGGTGTAAAGCAGCCAGGAGGCAGAGCAATAAAGGGAAAGTGAAGCTGTTGATTGCTTGGTTAACGGGTTAGGTATGTGAATTAACACATTATTTCAGTGGTTCTCAAATTTGGCTACACATTGGGATTTCTTGGGGAATCCCAAAAACATATGCCTAGATTTTCTCCCTAGAGTTGCTGAGTGAGCTGGTCTGAGACGTAGTCTGGACATTGGAATATCAGAGGTTCTGATGAGCTTCCATACAGTGACTTCCATAGTGAATCAACACATTCTTGAGAAGATATTATTTGGGCTAAAAGAGAGATGTTCTTCTAAGACCTCTATTTGAATGTTTTACATTGTTAAATACGACTAGATTATGAATTTCACTTATGTAAAAGAAAAAAAGATGAAAATGGTCATTCTTAGGAGTAAAAATAGTGACTTAATCACCAGGGAAGTGGAAAATGGCCTGTTTCTCAGCCTCAGGTTAATCACAGAGCAAATGCCACTTTAAACTGAAAAACAGTTCTTTGGATGGTTTTATCTTCTGGTTGCAGTGACTCCTTCTCTTCCTCCTAGTCTACCATTCCACTCCACCCTTTTTTAAAAAATCCTTTCGGATTAAATTTCTTTGTTCTCCATGTAGAAGCAGAGACTAAAATCAGGGTGGATGGAGGGATAGGAAGGTGGAGGTGGAACCTGGGCGAGCACCAGGGTGTTAGAGGGAAAACACGACGTTTCCAAATCTCTCCATTTTTCCATTGCTCTAGGCTCAGTAGGCAGGAGGAGAATGGGAGAAGTGAAGAAAAGGGTGTCTGCCCTTTAAATTGGGTGTCTGCACCCTTTACTATGATATACTTACTGCAGAGCAGGGGTGAGAGGTCAACAAGTCGTTAGCACCACTTTGAGTGGGTGCAGGGAAAGCATCACAGAGACCATCCCACGTGCTTTCTCAGCCTGTACACACAGGGCCCAAGCAAGATACCATATGTCTAAATACACTACTTAGTTGTTTTACATCAAGATAAGATACCAATAAATCAGTATACTCTCACAAATATGTCTTTAGAAAGATCTGGGAGGCCAGGCTCAACTTTAGAATTCTTGGACTCCTCAGAGTTCTTCCCCAGAATATGATGGCATGAGGCAACTAGTCCCTGGTTCACAATCCACACTGACAGCCCACCCACCTTCCTTTGCCATCCCTTCACTCTGTCTCACCCCACAGGAAGCCTGCTGCATGTAGGCACACTAGCTTACCTGCCAAAGCTCTGTCCACACTACCTTGCCAACAGCTTCCCACTGGCCAGCACCAAGGCCTGGGTGGGCTTAAAAGATAACAGAGTCCACCCTTTGGAATATGGAGACCCAGAAGAGGCCTGGACAAGTTTGGGACATGTAGATAAGGAATTACAGGGTCTGGAGTATCTGGAACATGGTAAAGGGAAGACGTGTTCTGTGTAAGCTCATTCTTAGCCTTCTGAGAAGAGACGTGACTAGAAGAGGTCTAGAGCAGGGTTGCCTACATCTGATTCTAGAGTGAAGCCAAGATGTTTTTTTAAAGTAGAGTTTTTATTTTAGAATAAAAATTACATTTACAGAAATGTTGAAAATGTAAGAAACAGTTGAAAATAAAACCAACAGGGAATTCCTGTAAAATCCTCACCCAGTTTCTCCCATTGTTAACATCCTACATCATCATGGTGCGTTTGTCACAACCAAGAAACCACCATTAAAAAAAGAAGATGTTAGCACTCACACACAAATAAGTAAATAAACAAACAAACAATCCAGGCACACACACGTGAGCGTGTGCACGCGCGCGCACACACACACATCATCATCATCATCATCATCATCATCATCACTGGTATATAACTATTAACTAAACTTCAGACGATATCCAGATTTTGCCAGTTATTTCATTTATGACCTCTTTCTGTTTCACAATCTAATCCAGAGTACTACATTGCATTTAGTTGTTGTGTCTCCCCACTTTCTTCTGGCCTCTGATAGTTGCTCAGTCTTTTCTTACTTTTCATGACCTGACAGTCTTGAGGAGTACTGTAAAATATCTTCCAAACTGGATTTGTATGATGTCTTTCTCATGATTAGATTGAGGTTATGGGTTTCTGGAAAGAACACTACAGAGAAGTGTGTGGTGTTCTCACTTCAGAGAGTATTTGAGATTCACGTGGCACCACGGTTGATGCTTACTTTCATCACTTGTTTAAGACAGCATTTACCAGATTCCACTGTGAAGTTACCCTTTTCCTCTTTCCATACTTTAACCTTTGGAAAAATGTCACTAAATCCAGCCCACTCTCAGGAGAGTGTGATACTAAGTTCCTAAGTGGGGAACATCTCTCTAAATCTATCATCTATCTATCTATCTATCTATCTATCTATCTATCTATCTATCTATCTATCTCTATCTACCATCTATCTATCTATATCTTTCTTCCTTTCATGGAATTTGTTTGAAAGGAAGGTTCCTTCTTTCTCATTTATTTTGTTCAATAATTTATTTCTATCAGTATGACTCATGTATATTTTATATTTCAGTTATAATCCAATACTATATTATTTATTTTCTTTCTCAAATTTTTCCAGCTTTGGCCATTGGGAGCTCTTTCAGTTGGCTCCAAAGTACCTTTAACTTGCTCCTATTTTGTGTGTGTGTGTGTGTGTGTGTGAGAGAGAGAGAGTGTGAGAGTGAGTGAGAGAGAGAGAGAGAGAGAGAGAGAGAGAGAGAGAGAGAGATGTGAGGGAGGTTTTTTGGTACTGCAAGATGCTCCAGAATTATCTTATATTTTCTCTATCCCAGACCTAGAATCAGATATTTCTTTAAGGAATCCTGGTTCCTTTTATTAACAAATGGTATTGAAAACCAAGATCTTGACACGGGTGTGCTCATTGCTACTGGAGCATAATTGCGAAGTAGGATATTTTGAATCTATTGCTTTGATTCTGGTAATACTTAAGGCCTATATCTCCTTTCTCATTTTACTATTTAACCACAAAAGAAGGAATAAAGTTATCCTGCATGTGCTAGCAAGAGCAGATGTTACTGGCTATTCCAAGATGTGTGATTACCCTCTCTTTTCCTACCCTACATCATGTGAAAGAAGTTATTCATATACATCTAGTTAAGCTTACCTTGCTTCTGGGTTTGGATATCAACTTGGTCCCAGGAATGACAAAGAGACAGGCCAAGCTGATGGTACTGAGGAGTGCTGAGAGATCATCTCAGTGAAGTTGTTAACATTTATGTCTGCTTTCCCTATGTCACACTGAACACCTGAATATTGGCCCTATGTACTCTTTCCATCTTAGGCACAAAGTCTCTCTGCAGAGGTCCAAACTCAAATGCCTTCAGGAGTCACGCATGTAATGTAATTGAAGTGAAGAAGTGGGAAAAATAAGATATAACAACAGAAAGGAACAGAATGCAGTGGCAAACCTGAAAGTGCTTGTTTAACCTAAAGGCATGCAAATTTATTTATTTATTTCCTCTACAATATTCTATTGGCCAAATCAAACATCCCCTAGTTGACTTGGCTCTCTTTGGGGGAAATTTGGTGCTATACTTTTAAGCAGAGCCACATAGGGACATACAGGCAAAATGGAGACTTGTCTTTCTGGGCAATATTAACCCTTTGCTGGTGTCAGCTGCCTTCTACCTAATGCATTGCCTCTACAGGTATGTCCTTGCAAGATCCAAATGAGGAGAGCCTTCACTTGGAGACCAAGGGCTCTGGATCCCAGAAGTTTACTTACTTCTCAGAACCAATAATAGATGACCTCACCTTAGACATAGATATTGGAACTCAAATTCTTATTAACCCTTCATAGTTATAGTGAGAACTGCATGGTTCACCTGTTAGCCTTCTTGAAATAGGGTATTATAAACTGTTTAATCATGCCTTGATTTACTAATCAAGATAGGCTAAATTATGCTGCAGTAAAAACCAACCCATAAATCTCAGTGGCTTAACACAAGTTTAGATCTCCCAAGGATGATCATACATTTATGAATTGTGCCTTTTGTCTCTTTCACTCTCAAAATTGTTGTCCAGTTTGTAATCCTAATTCTCAACTCTGCTACATATCTAAAGTAGGTCAGAAGAAAGGTTTAGCCCACTAGCAACCCTCAGAGACCCAAATTGGTAGACGCATCATCTCAACACAGGCTTTAATAATTTCAGCAGTGGGAAGGAAATGTGGCCAACTGTACACTGACTTGTTAGGTTCCCACTCACGAATCACATAGCTGAAGGTGATCACATGACCACATCAGACTTCCAAGTGGAAGTGCAATGCCTAGAAAATGAAAGCTAGAAATAATCTGTGAATAGCACTAATGATCAAGCCCACTTAGGATCAAATGTTTTATTTAGCATTTGGAAACCACCAATGAAGATGAAGTTTATAAGTGCTTTATCTGATTTTGTAGTAAATATTTAATCATGTAAATCTAGTCTAGTCTAATCTAATAAACCATGCTTCCCACTCCCAAAACACTCACAGGATACTGTGAAAAGAGGATGCTCTGGGATACACCATCTATTTGTGGCTCACGTTTGGTTCCGCTATTCTCCCTCACAACTCACTTTTGACCCCACCTTGCATTCAAATTCTCCTACTACTATTTCTTAACTCAGTCTTGCCTTCCCATAATTCTTAAAAGTAGTAAGCTATTTTATCCACTCCCTCTCTCATTGTCCAGGCTCCTCAGGAAGAAATGTTTTTTTTAAATTTCTCTGTATCCCCCAAATTCCTGGCATTCAACTTTCAGATTTTCCCCAATGCAGTGTGATGATTTACATAAACCATTCTATCAAATGTGTTTTAATAAACAAGAAGTAGATCACTAAGTTTGTGCAGAAAAAAAAAACAAGAAAACAGTATTCAGACTCTAGGAAATAGAAATCCTACTGCTGCCTTCTGTTCTAGTTAAGTCCCAAGCTTAAAAGGTAGTCCTCAAATGGATCACAAGAGGAATGTCTAAGATAAGTAGGGTAAGTGAAGGTTAGTACAGTGCAGGCATGATAGGAGTTACCATAATCCCTGTCATTAAATATTTGAAGTGCCCAACTGAGTGTGACACTAGTATTGTTACTATGAGAGTGGTTCTGGTATTACTAGTCTGAGTGTGGTTCTGATATTGCTACTCTGAGTATGGTTCTGGTATTGCTACTCTGAGTATGGTTCTGGTATTGATACTACAGGGTGGTATTACCACTACTATGATTGCTACTTCTACTTATTGTAACTGTTATTGTTTCTTTGGAAGAATTCTTCTGATTGTATTCAGTTGGCTCATAGTTCAAAGCATAAAAAGAAAGGAATTTTTGAAGGGCACTGGAAAATCTCCATTATTTCTAATTTCAGGAGTTGATGACAAATGGCTTTTGCAGAAAATTTGTATAAGCTGTTTATTAAAAACACATCATGGACATGCACCTTGCCTAGTGAAGAACCATAATCTGACCCACAGGATTTCATTTTTAAAACCTTAGGGAAGATTTTACATCATTGATGAGAGAAGAACTACTTATTAAATCATTTATGGCCTCCAACAACTATGTTAATTTATGGTTACAACCTTTCACAGCTGCTGGGCATGACCATCTTAGACATACACTCAGAAGCTTGGAAATTGGCCAAAGCAGTTAGGCAATGAAGGCCATTATGAATGCAGACATATTTTTCTCAGTAGAGTTATCCATTTCCTGATATGATTTAAATTCCAAGAGTGTAAATAAAAGGACAACAGAATGACTGAAAGATTTTTCTAGAGAATAATAAGCAATCTTACGTGCCTTGGTTCCTAAATTTGGAAGTCTGTCACTTTGCTGCTTAGAATCCTAGCAACTTTGGAGTGATGTAAAAATGTTAATGCATGATTGGAGGGATGAATAAAAATCCATAAATAATAAAATAAAATTCCTTACTTTGCACCTTAGCCATTCTCCTACCCAGTCAATTCTTTCATTGGGTCTTGCGGGGGCCTGATGCGGCGGGGGCCAAACATGGCGGGGATCTCCCTTTTCCGCGTCCCGCGCAGAAAGAGAGATGAATGAACCGGTTCTAAGTGGAGGCGGCCAGGAATTGAGAAATAATAGAAATAAAGAAAACAGGACGCAGAAATAGATTCATGAAGCTGGGGCTGGGTGGGACGCCATCTTTCCTCTCTGATGGAGAGGCAGCATGATGACGACCCTGAGCCACCCAGCAGGTTTATTTTATATCCCAAAAATCCAGGAAGTAACACCAAAACTTAGGATCAAAGGAGCTTATTTGCATTCTTAACTAGGCCCTAGCATTACTGGATTTACATATCTAGACCCGCCCCTGCTGACACCTGGGCTGCTATGAAGTCAGAACTGATTAACATGTCCAGCCTCATTGGGGAAGCATGTTCCCAGGATGTGACTCGGCCTACGCCCTGAGTTCAGCTGATGATAATTAAGGAAATGCCCAGGTGCCTCCCAGGCGGCCCTCTACAGGTCTAGTGCTTGAAAGCAAAATGCTGCTTTCTCAGTCCCAAAGGGATAATATTATCAAGAAATAAAATAGAGGACTATAAATAAAAAAGAGGGAGAAATCATGGATCTGGAAAGTGTACCACTGGCTGATCATTGGATAGTTAAGAGTTGCCTACAGCATAACACAAGCTTGACAACTTCTAAGTCAATCAAATTCCGGCCCTTCTCTTCATCTTTTCTCTTTCTGTTACTTTAAAGACTTATTACACTTTGCTTATCCCATATATGTAGGATACTACAGGTTCTCTTTGGTCCTTTTCACTTCTCATATACCATTTTCTTCTTTGGTAATCTTATATACTTCCAGAACTTCAACTGTCATCTCCAGGATTCTCCATAATCAGTACCTTCAATCCCAGTGCTTCTTTGGGTTCTAGACACACATTTCTACCAGCCTTCTTGATAGAATAATAGCTCCATGTGGTCATTCAATGGATATCTGAATTTCGCTATGTAGGCAAGGATGCCTGGCATCTGGGAGTCTGGGGTAGATATACTTCATGAGCCTATGGCCAATGTTCATGGAGTTGAGGTGGGAGATCCATGAGGCAATTCAAACCATATAGATCATTCAAATCCCTCATCATTTTGAGTAATCTGTGCAGAGAAGGAGAATCTGGATACTGCAGGAAAAAACAGAACACAGAAAAACTAGACAACCAAAAGTGTGAGGTGAATCTTGGAGGCATTTACCAAGATGAAGAGGGTAGGTATGAGGTTTTCACTGAAGCTTCTGTGCTATTATATGTATCTGCTTTCTCACCTCAGTACATTAGTCAGAAGTGGGAATAACAGCCTTCCCAGTACGTTCAGACTTGGAATCAAGAAAAAATACAAATAGTCTCTCTCCAACAGCTGAATGCTACCACGACTCTGCTAGAGAAGCAGAGGATGGTCAACAGAGAAAGAGGAAAAGAAGGATGCTATTGCTCAAGATGGAAAAATAGTTAATAGCATTTAAGTCCTAGGTTTCAGTTGACTCTGACACTCCACTATATCACTGCCTTTTTCAATACCCAGTGTTTTTCTCCCCATAATATAGCACTAATAAAATCCATCTTAACTTGAAGAAGTTTAAGGTCATCCTTGAAACCAAAGAATTTTAATGAAGAGAGTCACCAAATCCTGTTGAAACTCTTCAATGACTGGATTACATGTTCTTGTTTTTCCATTTCCTCTGCTGGATGATGTGTCTCTGGGGGGCACATAGAATCTTGCTTATATTGATGCCCTTTCCAAATTAGCACAATGAGGTACAAAGAAGGTACAAACAAAACAAAACAAAACAAAACAAAACAAAATAAAACATGCATTGTGATGATTTCCTGCAGCACACCCCAGTGGCCAATCTGTGTTTCTTCAGCACTCTGATTCAGAGATCACCTGCACGTGTCTTATCACCAGTGATTTATAGTGGAGACTTGACCAGGATAAAGGAGCAAGTGTTGGACCCTCAGGGCCTGCGTTTGATTTTGGCTCTACTATCAAACAGCTTTCCATTGTCTCATTTGGTCCACATTTCTCCCCACTCCTTGTCCGTGCTAAAACAATGAGGTTATTTCTTCTCAATCAGCTCTGTATTTCTCTCTAATACATTGTTTTCTTAGTCGAAACAGTGGAAACAATTTCAAACACAGAATGACAGCCTAACTAACATGTCCTCTCAGCATGCATCTTGTGAAGAAGACAGGGAAACAGAAAGAACAGAATGGTACAGGCAGGGTGGGCTTTTGGGAAATCTGTCAGAAAGACATACATTTCATATCAAGGTCTTCTGTCAGCCCCCTGCCTTCTGTTGACCAGAGGGTTGAGTTCAGCCTGTACTCTTCTCTGACACTCCCTTCTCTTCTATTTCATTCCAGGACATTCAAGTCCAATGATTTGTTTTGGAAATGCTATCATTTGTTAGCTTAGCTTTTATCTCAGTTGGATGCCTTTCCTGTTTCACTTCTTTCCTTTCAAGGAGGTAGAGCCAACACTTGACTCTGGGAGTTTTATTCAACACACCCCTGTTGTTAGATGGAGCTGAAGAAACTTTGATTAACCAGCCTACCCAGGTTCAAGGATTGCCCAGGGTGTGTTTCTGCCACCCTCTGCAGCTGAAAGAGAGATGAAGTGAATGGAGCTTCTGTTTGGAATACTGGCCTAGTAATAAACTCCAGCAGGGTGGAGCCAGAGGAGAATCTGCGTGTGTCTGTGTGAAGCAACCGCCATTATCAAAGTTGTTCCAAATCTGTAGTCTCAGCTAGACTAGAGATCCAAGATTCCTGCGCTGCCCAGGGCTGTTTCTGATTATGCAAAATTGGTCTCCCAGGCAATGCAGAATTCCTCACTGGGATGCTGAACTGAAGAGATGAGGAGGGAACAAAAGGGAATTCAAGAACACCATCTCTGGATGAGAGGAAGCACCTAGAAATAATTGGTAAAGAGAAGAGCTGTTGGAATTGATAATCATCAATGGCTTCTGCCTAAAACTTTATATTTGAGTAGTGTTTTTTACATATTTTTATAAATTTATTTTTAAAAAATTTCTTTTGTAATCATTAAACCACTTGATCTTACAAAACCTTGAAGGCTAGACCTACTGGATTGGGGTGGGCAGGGTGGGAGGGGGGTGGGGGGATGGAGGTGGCGAGGAGAACATGGTATAATGGCATTGATAATTTGTATATGCCCTAGGTTGAGAACATCACCCAGGCTCATTATAGGTAGAAGGGAGAGAATATAAAAGCTAACTCTTAAAAATCAAAACATCATACAAATTGCAACAAAATATAGAAAACTAATTTCAGCATCTTGATGGGAAAGGAGGGTAAGTTTTGCTTTTCAATTCACAGAAATCCTACAGGAGAAGATGAACAGATTTAACAATATTAAGACTTTTTTAAAAGGTTCTTTCATTCTCTTATCTTTCATTATGAGGCTTTCACCAGATGTCTGGGGATCCTTGTCTAACTGTTGGGTGAAGTGGATGGGCCATTTATTGACAAATTCCCAGTGTCTGTATATTAGTTTCCTATTGCTGTTGTAACAATGAGTACACATTCAGTGGCTTAAAGTAACACAAATTTATTATCTTCTGTTTCTAGAGGCCTAAATAAGTCTCAGTGTACTAAAATGAAGATGTTGACAGGGCTGTGTTCCTTTCTGAAGGCTCTAGGGGAAAATTTGTTTTCCTATCATTTCCAGCTTCTTGAGGATGCCTGTGGTTCTTGCTCCTGGCCCCCTTCCATCTTCAAAGCCAGCACTGGCCAGTTGAGTCTTGTTCACATCTCATTACTCTGACTTCTGTTGTCCTTCCCATTTAAGGACCAGAGTCCTTACCATTGAGTCCACCCAAATCATCTAGGATAATCTTCCCATTTTAAAGTGACTTGACTAACAGCCTTAATTTTTCTTTGCTATATGATCTAATATACCACAGGTTGCAGGCATTAGGAAGTAGATATCTTTGGGAGATCTTTATTCTGCCTATCACAAGTGTATGTACATTCATATATCTGTGAATGTATAGAAAAAGCCTGGAAGGACATATATATAACAAGCAAATGAAATAACAGTGTTTGCCTGAAGAGGGGGATGGAAATTGGGACAGAAATAAAGGAAAATTGTCATGTTTTACCTGCCAATTATCACATTTACTTTGGAGTAACAAGCCTGAACTCAAAGATTTGTAAACATATTAATAAAATATTATTAAATCCTAATCCTATATAATAAAAGCCTAGGTGGCATCGCTTGATGTTGTCACAAGATGGTCACTGCGACATCATCACAGATGACCACTGTGACATCATCACAAGATGGCCGCCTCATAGTCACAAGATGGCCGCTACAAGATGGCCACCCCATGTCATCACAAGATGGCCACCACAAGATGGCTTCTCCCACATCATCACAAAGATGGTCACCACAAGTTGGCCTCCCCCACCACAAGATGGCCACCACAAGATGGCCACCACAAGTTGGCTGGCAGGGGAAGGCAATAGGCGGGGGGAACAAGCCAGCAGGGGAGGGCAGTTGGGGGCAACCAGGCCTGCAGGGGAGGGCAGTTGGGTGCAACTAGGCTGGCAGGGGAGGACAGTTAGGGGCAACCAGGCTGGCAGTGGAGGGCAGTTGGGGGCGACCAGGCCAGCAGGGGAGGGCAGTTGGGGGCCATCAGGTCAGCAGGGGAGGGCAGTTGGGGGCAACTGGGCCAGCAGGGGAGCAGTTAGGCATCAATCAGGCCAGCAGGGGAGCAGTTAGGGGGCAATCAGGCAGGCAGACAGGCGAGTGGTTAGGAGCCAGCTGTCCTGGATAGTGAGAGGGATGTCCGACTGCCAGTTTAAGCCTGATCCCACAGGTATTGGGCCTAAACCAGCAGTCGGACATCCCCAAGGGTCCCAGATTGGAGAGGGTGTAGGCCGCGCTGAGGGACCCCCCCACACACACACTACCATGCACAAATTTTGTGCATCGGGTCTCTAGTTACTTATATTTGTCATTTGACCATAATGTTCATAATAGTGTGATACAAGAAGTGGGAGTATGTGTGTGATCAAAGACAACAAGATAGACCAAAATTGCATTAACAAAGCAGTTAGATCCTGAGATCCTCTCCCTAAATCCAAATGACCGGCATTTGCTTCTCTTCCATCCTGGATAAAGATGGTAGATTTATTCTCTGGATACTGTAACAGAGGATCTCTGGCTTGGGAGACTTAAAGTTACTGACTATTGCAGTTATTATTGCTACATAATTACCACCCCTCCTCCCCACTGGCAATAAAAAAAAAAAAGCTTAATGGGAGAGAACAATTTTATTAAACTCATAGATTCTGTGAGTCCATTAATTCAGACAGTGCCTGGCAAGAACAGCTCGTTTCTGCTCCACATGTCTGGGGCTTCTGAAGACTCATAGTTAGGCCCTGGAATCATCTGGAGGTGTCTGAATGCAACATGCCTGGTCATTAATGCTGTCGATTAGGGCCTCAGCTGGGCTCAGGGTGGGGCAAAAATAGGTTTACAGTTCTTCATATGGAAAGCAATATAATAAATAATAAATAATGGTGCAAAAATAAACTCTGTGTTCTGCATACTCACAAATGTAAACCTACTTTTGCCCATAGGAGTCTGATAATCCCAACTCCCTTACAGAGTGTTCTTGCAATTCAGATATCCTGATTTAAGATCATTTGAGACATTTTAGTTTTGGTCAGAGAGTCTGCACAGCAGACAGGTGAATTGAAAGAAACCCTGCTTTTCTACTCAGCCATTGTTTTACAAAATATAACATTGAGAGAGATATATAAGAACATTAAAAAGCTAAATATTTAAACATGAGCGAGATTTAAAGAAATAAACACCTTATTTTTAGCATCGTATTAACTAAGTCTCATTGATTATGTTTGGTTAAATTTCCTATATATCTATGTAGACAAAACCCTGGCTTTTTTCTCTTCCCAATTTAATTTGCCATTGAAATCTCTCAGTTTACATGAAGCTTAACTCTGCAATGGAGTGACATGGTTGTACTTATAGCCATCCAGAGTTGCTCTCTGTTATTTTAGTTGCCATTCATTAAACTGAGGTAGAACTGTGAGTAGAGTGAGAAAAAAAAAGCATCACATCTCCCTCCATGGAGGGCTGCCACTTTCTCTCTTTCTTCCACAGAGCAAAACCAGAAAAAGTAACACTGTGGTCACAGGATAGCCATACCCCTTTTCTCAATTAAAAGAAAAAAAGTTTATTGAGAAGCTCTCACTCCTCCCTAAATTTATAAACAACCCCTCCTTAGAACCCGAGGTGATGTTTCCAGCCATTGACAGTCCCCTGTTGTCATTTCCTGAAATGTCCTCAGAGGCACAGATTCTAGGAGACTGTCAGATTGAGACCGGTTTCTCAACAGGCTTTATGGCTCTAGCAAGAAGGAGGCAAATATTAAGACACACCACTTATATCTTATTGGGGAGCCAGATTAGAATCAGGATAAATACCTTCTGTGCCAGAAACAATCACTCTTTCACTAATAGAGAGATGTGGACAGGAAGCCCGGAAGGCTGGTCAACAACCTTAATTACTCTAACCACTCACTGTTTAGTTGAGACATTGTTAGCTGAAGCAGCCTCCACCTCTGTTGTCTTATGACTTATGTAAATTTCTGTTATTGGAGTTTCCTGCCCAAGGGCTATGGTTGTATCCCATAGTCTCAATAAAAGGGATAGCAAGGCCAGAGCAGCGAGTAGTCCTCCCACTAGAGGTGGGCTCCCACCTGGCCCCCAATATCGTCAAATTAATACTTTTCTAGTCTCTTTTCATTTGTGTGCGGCCTTCTCCAGAACCCGAACCCTGAACCGGAACCCTGAGCCACGCGGGACGTGAAAGGGGTTCCCACACTTCTGATTCTCTGTGCCAGGATCACTGCTCTTACAGTAATGGAGATCAACTTGGCCAGGGGAACACACGAGAGAGCAGATTTTACAAAGTTGATTGGTGCCATCATCCTCTGTATTCTTGAAGCCCTGAACATGACTTTGCCATAGCCCTCACCGCACTGCCCTCTGACTGTTGTGTGCCTTTCTTCTCCACTTGGCCAAAAACTCTTGGAGGGTAGGCACCATGTTTAGCTCATCTTAACCTAATGCCTATACAGTGTCTGGCCCAAGGCAGGCATCTACACATGTTCACCAAATGAAAGGCTCGGTGGGTGGAAATGAAAGGGAATGAGAGAGCTTGTTTCCTAAATTCTAAATTTTGAGTAGGCAGATCTCTTTGCTTTACATATAGAGCCATTGCTTTTTTTCTTCTTCTTTTCCATTTTAAAGCATATTTCTCTCTTCAAGAGCAGATTCTCCTTTATTTAGAAAACCTGTTTAAGGAATCTATAAAGCCTAACCATGTAGTTATTAGTCTTCCACAGTTGAGAGTGTGAAGGACTTATATGAGAAAAAAGCCAATGGGAGCCAGCCAGGTGAGAAGATGGTTGTATAACATAACAGGAAACCATGGAATTAAATCTAAACAGATGAGTGTCAGACAGACAGTCTGTCCAAGGTTTGCATGCCCTTCTCCCTAGACTGTCTTCATCTTAGGGCAGGCACTGAGTCTTCTCTGCATTCCCAGCACCTAGTGAAATTTAAGCAAAAACAACTGAAGATATTTTATGTTTTGAGGCAAACTAGACATGGGAAAGTCAACGCTAATGTAAACATCACAAACTGAAGAAACAAAAAAGGGATTGAAAGGAACTGCATTTGCTGGGCTCTGCTCCCCATTTCACCTCCTTGGGCTGTGTCTGCACCCCCTGCCACAACAAAGGAGTGATTACAGTGTCTACCATTTATTATATGCTTAATACATGTCACACACCATCCTAGGTGTTTTAGGAACCTTACTTACAATATTTTCAACAAACTTCTGGGAATATATCGGTCTCCATTTTTTTCAAATATGGAAAATAAGGATCAGGATGTATCAGCAACCAGCCTATGACCATTCAGCTAGCATGCAGATTTCAAACTCTAGTATTTCTGTTGCTTAGAAAATCAGAGCTAGGAACAGAAAAATGACCTTTCTTCCTCCATCCATCCCTCCTCCCCAGTTTTATTGAGCTATAATTGACATATAGTATTATGTAAATTTTAAAATGTACAAGGTGTTGATTTGATACTTTCCTAATTGCAAAATGATTATCACTATAGTACTAGCTACCACCTCCATCTGGTCACATACTTACCATGTCTTTTTGTGGTGAGAAGAAAAATGACCTTTCTTATGTGATGGGGATGTGATTAATGAACTCCAAAATAAGACAAGGGAAATGTGTAATGGCAAGAACTTAGGAAGAAAGTCTTTGTAACCCACACTGGGCTCGCTCCTGGTGTGGCCACCTGCAAGGTGATCGTGTTCTCATCTTGTTTCTTTTAATTATGTATTGAACCGGCAGTAGACATGCCACAGAATATGGCACAAAAGCTTGGCCTTTCCCTATAGCTGAGCCAGTTCTCAGAGCAGCAAACAATCACCAAACAGGCATTCCAGCTGAGAAGTGTGCATCCAGCCACATGCCAAAAGCATCAGCCTCTCTGACTCTAACGAGATGCAGCAAGTTGGACGAGTTGGCTCCTTACTGGCTGGAGAGAGCAGATTGTGTACATCTCCTCCCAACTCTGTTCAATTATGGCCCAAGGGTAGCTTGGAATCAGCGGGGCTGTGGGTATTTGCACCACAGAAATTGCAAACACTGGAGATGAGGGCTTCTATCCTGGAGATCCAGTTGATTATTGAGTGTCTCCCTGAAGGACCAGAGGCCGCTCTTCAGACACTGCCATCTGTCCTGTTGTGGCAAAGACAAGGTGGTAACACAGTGGGTGATATCAACTATGTCTGCAAACCTGTTGGGGATTTAGGGAGCCTGTCAGCATACCCGTTTTTCCTGATTGGATTTTGAACCAATCAGGCAGGTGAAGACTAAGGTATCAGCTTTTTTGCTGGTAAAGGCTATATTGGTGAATGTGGGTTAGGTGCAGCAAGAATGAGTTTCCTAGTACTGCCCCCCAGAATTAGGCAGATTTACCCACCTAATCACAGGCTCATCAGAACAACCACCAGTCTCCCCATATGGCCACTAGAGGAAGGAGAGAAGAAAGGAGTGATCTTTCTTGGCCTGGTCCCTCTCCAAAAGTGACCAGTAAGTAGTCACTCCACCCTGGGAGGAATCAGTGAGGGAGCAGATGAACAGTGGAAGCATTACTCACATTGCGTGCCCACCACATGGAAAAATATATCAGAGTAGGGAAGAACCATTGTTGTCCTATGAAAACCCAAAAACAACCAAGTGGGAAGGTGATAAAAATGTAAACTGGATTCCCCCCTCCCCCCGGTTCATAATTTATTATATAAATTGAGTATCACATGATGGGTTGACATTAGCTTCTCCAGGCACAGGAACATAATAGATGAGGTACAGACAGTTTAGAATCTATATGTTGTTTTCACAGCTAGAGATTTTTTAAGACCTTAAAGTATAAAATCATCCAAGCAATGCCTCCATATATGGCCATTCTACCTGTGAAAGTATGAGAGCTGAGATATCTTTTTATACCAGTGAAATGGAATTAGACATCAGTTTCTGGACCTGCCATGATTTCAATCTTGCAAAACATACAAATTCTATAGCTGGTATGCTTCAACATACACAGCTACCCCTTGGTTTGGCCAAAAGAATTCATGTAAACTAGATTCTGCGGGTCTCAATCTGGGCACACCTCTGCCTTCCTAGTACTGATGTTTTAAAAAGTATCAGATTGTCCTGTATCTTTTTTCCTTTCTTTCTTTTTATTTTTTAATGTTTGTATTTATTTTTATTTTTAAACCATTTCTTTCTTTTTTATTTTTTTAATATATTTTTTATTGATTTCAGAGAAGACGGGAGAGGGAGAGAGATATAGAAACATCAATGATGATGTTCATTGGCTGCCTCCTGCACACCTTGATCCTGCGGATCAAGCCCGCAACCTAGGCATGTACCCTTGACCGGAATCAAACCAGGGTCCCCTCAGTCCGTAGGCCGATGCTCTATCCACTGAGCAAAACCAGCTAGGGCTGTCCTGTATCTTGAGGAATATATAGTGGTTGGTGGTATTCTTATGCATACACACACACACACACACACACACACACACACACACACACATACCCCTGACCATGACATTACAGATGGTGTCTATCAAAGCAATTGTAGTCTATAAAAGCTATTATGGGACCTCAGAGTCCCTTTCAAGCCTGAGACATCCTGTGTAATCCAGCCACGGGTGAGAAATTCTTGTGGGACCTGCCTGAGAGTAAGACTTGCTTTCCCTCTTCTCTGTGGGGTTTTTACCCAGAAACCTCCAGGACCCAGCCTTGATCCTGATACCACTGATTTTCACAGTCTCCATTGGTTGTTAGCTGATGCAGCTTTACACTGGCGGTCAGCAGGCTACATAAGGGGTGGCATTCTGCAGTGTGTCTTCAAAAAGTTTTTCTTTAGTGCATAGTCCTTCCGTTCTCACTTAGAAAATGTGGAAATATTCTGCCCTTATCTAACTGTGAGTATCCTGTCTGCTAGAGCAATCTAGGCCAGAGAAGCTTTGAACTGTGTAGATGGGCTGGTTTCCAGACTTAGCTCTGTTTCCATTGCAGTGAAACTGTCCAAGAACTGGTTGTCCCTTCAGAAGAATGAAAGGGACATAACTAGTTCCATAGTCTCTTTGTTTAGTGTGAAAGACAATCGTTATTCCTGATGTGCTTTTATGTCTCTTAGTGCACTATTATTCAGATAAATAACTAGGTGGCAAAAAGTCAATGTTACTTTGCTGATTGGGACATAAAATAAGAATGTGAATCCTGTGGAATGTCTCTGGTACTAGTTTGGTCATGATCTCTGCCTCCTTCCACTGGTCTCATGAGTTTCCTTCTGTCACAATATGATCTAGAATATCTTCTGGGTCTAATTATGTTTGAACTATAATTTCTAAAGTTTGGAGTTCAATTAAAACCAAAATGAGAACGCACTTTAGTTTTTATGGTTAGTCTTCCTGATTGATTGTATTAGATTGTTAATAACTCCTAAGATTCTCTTATTTTATTGAGCATCAGCCTGAACTTTATACTGAAGCTCGGTGTTTGCCTGTTAATCTATTCAGCAAGTGTTTATTGAACACTCATTATGTACCAGCGTCTGCACTGGGTACCAGGATTATTGTAAAATCAAAGAATGGGATGAAGAGAATGACATGCTGACAAGTCATTACAATTTAATGAGGAGTATAATGCTGGATTACTAGAAACAGTGGAAGGATGGAAGAGATGCACAGACTGTCTGGGTGAGTCATGAAGCACTTGAGCTAAACTTGAAGAATGAAAAGGAGTTTTTCAAGAGGATAGTTAGGGGCAGAGCCTTCCAGGCAGAGTGGAAGGCACCAGTTCCTTAGAACATGTGGCATTCTGGAGAACTTACAGAAGTTCAGTTGGAATACAAAGGACAACGGAACAGGGAGTAAGGCTTACAGTGTGCCAGCTGCTTACAGTGTTCTAACCGCTTTATACTGGTTATCGCATCAAACTCTATAACACTCTGAGTGTGGTACTATCAGCCCCATTTTACAGATGAGTAAAGGGAGACTTATAGAGGTTATAGAACTTGCTCAGGGTTACTGACCTAGTAGATGTTCGAACTGAAGTTTGACCTCTCCCCCAGAAGTGACACTATTAATTACTATACACAACTGCCTCCTTCATGCTTATCTTCATACTCCAGTTCTTAGACAAACTTTTTGGTTTTCTGTCTCCTCAAGTAGCTGCCAAAGTCCCTGTTTGTATTCAAGATATTTTTTATCCACAAGATCAGCTAAGATAGCTGGTGTGTGGAATGCAGCCATTCTACATCATCATCATTCCTTGGCTAAAAGAAACGCACAATCAGCTCCCACAGTATGGCAGAGGAATTTCAAGTTCAAATCTGAGGCTCAATAATTATCAGCTCATCAAATTGTAGCTCCATCAGACTTGGGCACACCCTTAAATAGTAGCTTTAGCAGAGTTTGAGCTGTCGAGGGAGTTTTGGAGAGAGCTGTCTGAAACTAGAGGAACAAGTATGTTTATTTAAAGCATGAGAAAATCAGGTGTCTTTGGCACTTTCACCGCTCTTCTCACAAGTCTCTTAGTTCTCCTACTACCCTACCCTGTGCATGAAGAGCCAGTCTGGCATGATGGGAAACCCAGTGAACCTGCAGTCTAAGTTCAGTCACTTTAGACACCGTGGAAGCTTGGGGCAAGAAACTTTCCCTTTTTTAAAAAAAATGTCACTGCCTGTGTAGAAGAGTAATAAAAGGTGCAGGTTGTGGGGCCAGGCTTCTAGAACGCAAACCCAAGTTTTGCCATTCCCTAACTATGTGTGCCCTTGGGCAAGACACAGAACTGAGTGTGCATCTGTTTTTACATATATCAGGGGTAGTAATAGTGCCTGCTTCACGAGGCTGTTGGGAAGAGTAACAGAGATCACTCACAGGAGGATTTTAGAATGGTGTTTGACAGAGAAAGAACACAGTAAGTGTTAGCTTTCATTACTGTTGTTTTCTTTTAGCTCTCAGTTTCCCTGCCCCATTCAAGGCTAAGTGTTCCTTCTTGGAGAAAATCATTCTTTCTCTTTAAATTTTTTTCTACTTAAGGAAGGCCAGTTTAAACTTCTGTGCATTATAATCCACTTGCTGGCATTGCGTTGACGTGCAGATCTGCAAATCCAGACATCCAGCCTTGGCATGTCACATCTGGCACTCGGTGTAGCATCTCAAGACCAACAGGAATCCATTTTGTCCCAGACAAACAATGGTGATCTTATTTCCTGTTTTCTCTGTGGTGAGAATTATTGTCTCTTTGCCATAACCAAACTTTACAATCTTTGTATAATGGAAAAATAAATATTGATGAATGTTTTGTTTCTTTCAATGAGGGGAAGCCTACTATTTTACGCTGACAAATTCTACTGGAAATAAATCATACTGCTATGGAAACCATGCCCAATCACCACTGAGATGTGGTTGCTATATATGTTCTTTGAAGGTACATGGTTTAAGCATTATATTTTAGAACATATTTGACTTTCAATTCTGTTCCCATAGTGTTAGACTAAAGCTTGTCTGCTGACTGCTTTTCTGTCCAGTCTTTTTTAGAATCCCTTGCTATCTTTGCAATGTTGAATCCCATGGTGGAAACTACAAAAATCTTGTGATTAGTTCTGGCTATGCTGCTTCTGGCCATGTGTCCTGCGGTAGGCTTCCCAATCTTTCTGATCCAATACAATTATAAATTATCAAGACTATAAAAATAAAGTTAATATCTCGTAAGGCTTGGGTGAAGATCAAATAGGGTGATGTGTGTATAGGTACTGAATCTTTCCTTGGACTTTTTTATGGGAGGCAGCTGAGCATTTATTGAGCCTCCCTGGGCTTAATAAGGAGAAATGTCTTACTGAATGAGACGATGCAGTTGAAAGAGTCAATAATGCACTCCAGAGAGGATATCTGGAGGCGTATTTGAATAATGTTCTTCTTCATATGGAAGTTGAATGAGAATGAGTTTTTTCCCTGATAAAGTGAATTCAGAGTCCTAGGAACTCAGATATAGTAGAATATCTGTTGAGTGAATGAAATGATCAACAAGACAAAAGGAAGAACGGTTTATGAAAGTAAGAGATGGTAACTGAGAGGGAAAGATTACTTGAAATTCCAAAATACTTGAAATACCTCAAATTACTTTAAATACCCCACATCTGCTTGCTTTTTCCTCCTTGAATCACAGCTTCTAGTGCTTCTTGCAACACAGTCATCCTGCACTGCATCTTCTCTCTCTCTCTCTCTCTCTCTCTCTCTCTCTCTCTCTCTCTCTCTCTCTCTCTCTTTCTCTCTCTCTCCCTCTCCCCCCCTCTCTTTTTTTCTCTCTCGATTCCTGTTCATCTATGCCCAGAAGCCCCACCACCAAACCTTGAACCAAGACTGAGTAGACCTGAATGTCTATAGACATCTCTGGTACCAATTCTCCAACATTAGAGACCCCAGAATTCCATCAGAACTTGACTGCCCCATTTTGGTTTGCCATGCAGATCCTTTTCTGTCCTGAGTGGTTCTATCCAACTGGTTTTATATGACGATGAACGCTTTATTGGGAAATCATCTTCGCAACTCTCACCCACTTCCCAGATAGACTCTATATAGAGCTGTTTTGCCAGCTTGGCCTGTGTGAAAAGTGCCAAAGGAGTGGGTTTTCAAATTGAGATGAGCCAGGATAGAGATAGGATAGGCCAAGAGGTCAGAAAGGGCAGACTCAGGGCACCAGAGAGCCTGGAGCTGGATGGGATGTAGGACCTGATGGTCAGAGGGAGAACTGAAGAAAAAGGAAAGGGTTGGCACCAAGCCCAAACAATATAAAACTTGGACAAACAACCTTGAAGGCAGGAGAAAACACGAAACTCTTGTTTTTGTTTATTCACTTATTTGTTTTATATATATGATTCTTTGAACTGAAGCAGAGTATACCTCAACCTGGGGGCATTTCTTTTCTTTTTTCCTGGAGTAGGAATCTTTGTTTGGTCACTCTAGTTGCAACCAGTTCAGGGCCCACATATTCAGATTGTGAGGCAGTGCATCATAGCAAAAGGAGGACAGCCTGGGCCGTCATTCAAACCTTAATTCAGTCATTTGCTGGCTGTGTGAACTCTGGCAGGTCATTTAACCCACTCCAAATCTCAATTTCCTCATTTTAAAATGACAGTAATAATAGGTATTCATGGGAAGATTGTAAGGCTTGAATGAGGTAAAATGTGTAAAACATCTGAAACATGGGATGTGCTTAATATGCTATAGCTATTTACTATTGTTGAAATCTACCCCGGCTTGCAGTGTTCCCCAGAGACCTCTCCACATGTTGCTTCTCCTGGGTATGGAAGGGAGACCAGGACACTCTGAGCAACCTTGAGTCCACACCAATTACTTCTGGCCAAGGGCATTTCATGGAGCTGAGAATAGACTGTCTGCCTTGGCTTAGTAGGAGTGGCAGATGGCCCTGCTTCCCGCAGCTACACGGGGAATATCTGGACAACGGGAACTGCAGAGTGAATCTCTTCAAACACCCCCATCTCATGGAGAGCTCTAGTCCCATTTTGTTCTGACTTCTTGCTCTTTGCCTTTTCATTTTGGCCCCCAGCTGCCCAACAAGAGCTCAGAGCAGCAATGTAATCCAAAACAATGAAATCTATGTCCCTCCATTCTCTTCTGCCCATAGTGGAAACATTAATCTTGGGTACAACACTCTGAAACAGCTGTGGTCCCATTTCAAGTTATTTTTATATTGGATAACACCCTGTCATTATTGTCTATCTGCTGAATGAAATGAAAGGGGGAGGGGGGGAGCACTTATGTCTTTGGGATCTCCTTATGAAATGAAATCCTTTTAGTACTTTAGGACCAAATAAACAAACCATCACCACCACCTCCACCAACAACAAAACAGAAAACAAAAGTAAGGGCTCTAGACTCAGTGGTAGGCCCAGGTCAGATCTGCAGCAAGCTGGATTAAATGGAAGAAATAAGTGCAGAATATAACTTTCCTGTATGATAGGTATAGCCCCTGAGAGATGATGAGACCCCACTCAAAGCCTAGGATATAAGAGGCAGCAAGCAAGGACTGTTTTCTTATTCCAAGCAGGCAGCCTTGACCACCAGACCTGTTAGTTTGCTAGTCTGATAAAGAATGATTTCTCTGAATCTTAATTGCCTTTCTTGCTCAATCTTCTAATCCCACTCCAACTTCTATGGATTGGCCTAACTAAGAACAAGAAAGATCTGGGTTTGCATTCTGGCTCTGCCTTCTAATGATCTATGATAATAGGAAAGTTATTTAACCTTCTAATCTTTGTTTTTTCATCTTTAAAGCAATGCACACTTCAAAAAGTTTTTTCTGGGCATTAAATGACATAATTAAAATCAAGTGTCTACAACACACACACAAGTAATGCTCAGTAACTTTTAATTTTCTTCCCATCCCTTCCACAGAGAACCAGGTGAAAATGGCCCTGAGCCTCACTATAAGTTAATAATAATAATAATAATAATAATACCTATTTTATTGATTCTAAGATATCTTTTGTCATTGTAATATCTTCTACTTGGCAACATCAATTGTGACATAGCTGTTATTGCTTGTGAATATGTAAACTTATTGTTATTTCTGATGGTTTAACTGGACAGCTATAGCTCTCCTTGCCATTTGAGAACAATTTGAGGAAGTGTTGTGAGTCCTGGTTGCGGGTGGAAAATTTTACACAACTTCTGATAAGGTAAAAACAATGTCCTCACATCAAAACCAGCAAAATGGGTATCAGCCACATGTAAGAAAATATCAGAGACAATAGTGGAGCACTTTTTAAAGAAAAGCACAATCACAAGTGTGCTTGATGGCCTAAAGGACAAGATCAAGTGCAAAAACACAGGCCTTTTCAGACAACCCAATGGAAAAGTAATTCGGAGATTCAGACTCTAAAGTGAAGAGGCTTTCCGAATACATTAACTAATTTATTTTGATATATTTTCCTTTCAATTATGTATAAAAATGATATGTAGTAAAAATCTATTCCCAAATAAGTCTAAGAGAGTTATTTTGATATGTACACAATAAAAAGCCAAGTGATAAGAGAATATTGTATCAAAATTTTATTGGCAATATCCTTTTAATCTTAATAGTATATAAAATAATGGTTCAGTTTATAAATAATGGCATCTTAGATTCATGAACTAGGGTTAAAAAAACACACACCACAAAATTCCCTAGTTTGTTACAAGAAATAAATGAGAGAGTGTGTGTGAAAAAGCATTCTCATATCCATTGTCCAACACATGCTAATTGAATCTCATTCAGAATTGACAGTCTTGTACTCTTAGAAGTGACCTCAAAGATCATCTCCTGGAATGGTTCTATTCTTCTGCCAGTTACACTGGTGCCAATTGTATTTACAGACCACTTTGAGGAGCTTCTTAAATGTAGACATCACCATCCCCTGGCTACATTTGTTTGAAGTAGAGTCCAGAATAGACGTCTCTATGCTGGTGCCAACTTGGCACTAGAGCTCAGCCCAACAGACATGCTCTACAAGTAACAACGGGTTTTCTAGAAGATCCCTGACTTTTGACATTTAATACTCACAGACTCAGCCAACAGTAGAGTGGAGAGAGAGCCACGGCATCCACAGAAAGAGACAGAAAATAGAAGCTACTAGAGCAGTGGTTCTCAACCTTTCTAATGCCATGACCCTTTAATACAGTTCTTCATGTTGTGGTGACCCCCCAACCATAAAATTATTTTCGTTGCTACTTCATAACTGTAATTTTGCTACTGTTACAAATCGTAATGTAAATATCTGTGTTTTCCGATGGTCTTAGGTGACCCTGCTAGCGGTTCTCAACCTGTGGGTTGCGACCCACAGGTTGAGAACCGCTGCTGTAGAGCCTAAGACCATCGGAAAACACAGATATTTATTGTTTTCATTTTGTTTCCAAACGCACAATCAGTGTGAGGTCAAGGAGGTCAACTGGAACTGAAAGGAGAAGAAACAGACATGGGACATAATGAGGAAAGACACAATTTTCTTAAAGACAAGACTGAAAACCTACTTCAAGGATGTTCTTTCCTCCCCAATGGTAATCCTGATTGAAATGTTCCACCAGTAAGCGAGGACAGATACCCCAGTGAACTGACAAGATTTCTTCATGTTGGACTCTCATAAACATAGGACTGGTTGAAATGTTAAAAAGGCTTGACCTGGACCCAGAAAGTTGATTTAAATCACTGCTCTGCTATATAATAGCTGATGTTCTTGAGCAGATCACCTGGACCCTCTGAGTCTCCAACTCACATCCTCAAAATGAGATACTAATACTGACTGCATAGGGAGTTGTGGGAATTCAGTCAATGAGATTTGTAGATTGCAGAAAACCACAAGGGGGTGAGGATCGCAC
Organism: Eptesicus fuscus; assembly: GCF_027574615.1. Lineage (NCBI taxonomy): Eukaryota > Metazoa > Chordata > Mammalia > Chiroptera > Vespertilionidae > Eptesicus > Eptesicus fuscus. The sequence continues at coordinate 31,414,670 of NC_072475.1, forward strand.
AGGGGGTGGGGGATGAGAGTGGGGATTACTGTTCTACCTGATCCTAGGAATACCTTGTCACTCTGGGCAGGGCAAGTGGAGAGGAAGTAGGCTCTTGCCAAAACAATATTAACTTAAATCTCCAATCTTTCCCTTGCCAAAACTGCTATGTGTTCAGATTGATTGATTACTATAATCCCCAGCCTCTCAATTATCCCTCCACTGCTGGGAAAGGCAGTATGTTTTATCTGACAAGATGTTTTTGCTTTTTAAAATCTTGGTTTATTTTTATTCTCCCAGCCTATGATCCCAACAGGTTTTGTGTGTTTCTTCTGTTGTTTCCCTAAGCTTATCACTAATGCTAATTTTGGCTGAAGATAATTTTCCCCAATGCTTGATGCTTTTTGGCCTGAGTATTTAGCAATATGCTGAAATACAGATTAAAATGGTGAGCCCATTTTTTTTTTAAAAAAATGGGTGTAAAATGTGGGTGGGTTTTGTGTTTTGTTTTTTGTTTCATCTTTGAGGTTTGTATGCAGGCACCTCTATGGTACTGCTTTCATTTTGAGACATTTTTACACATAATCTGTTTTCTTTCCTCACAGAATGTCGGCATAGCTATAAAATAACATGGTCACACTGAGATGTAGAGTTATATAGCTGTTTGGTCTCACTTAGCAGCTAAGGCTCAAAACTATTAAGTCCAAATTTATGCTTTTGGAAATTACAAATGACCTCCTGCCATGGAATTCTATGGTTGGCTTTTAATAATTGAAACCATTACTTTCATCCCTCTAAGGCCAGGGATGCCTTTTAGTTGAACTCAATGGCTTGACAATAATTGTGGGGGAAGAGGGAAAATGCAGAAAGTAATAGTTTATGGTAGAAAATCTGACTCTCATTGCCCTGGTTTTTCTGTATTCCTCAATGGTTGAACTTTTAATTCAACACATTCATAAACATCAAAGAAGCTTTTGCTAAATCTGTAGAACTGTGCTAGATGGTTGGGAAGAAAGGCAAAGATTTATAAGATATGGCTCCTCTCCTCTACGTTCTTATTGTGGACAGAAGACCCAGGTAATGCTGATTTTCCTTTGTCTCACGTCAGTCACATACTTCATAGTCATAACCTAGACCTGGCCACTTCATGCATCCTACTCTCAGACCTCCTGACCCTATCTTTCCAGGCCATTTTCTCCAATACTCCCCAACTTCAACAATTTTTCAACCTCATCAGGAACTACAATCCATCCTTTTCACTGTCCCTGGCCCCTCTAAAGTCTTTTAAAAAAATATATTTTTATTGATTTTTTTTTTACAGAGAGGAAGGGAGAGGGATAGAGAGTTAGAAACATTGATGAGAGAGAAACATCGATCAGCTGCCTCCTGCACACCCCCTACTGGGGATGTGCCAGCAACCAAGGTACATGCCCTTGACTGGAATCGAACCTGGGACCCTTCAGTCCACAGGCCAATGCTCTATCCACTGAGCCAAACCGGTTAGGGCCCCTCTAAAGTCTTTACTTCCCCTTACCTTATACTCCATGGCCCATCATTGACAATCAATCACTTGCATTATTAAGTCCCATTCACATTCCCTTAAGTCCCTTTCCTTCATCGCATCTCCCCGGGAAAGCCCTGCTGAAACCCTCCCCTCCTATACTCACCTGCACCCCAGCAGCTGACTGTAGCTGGAGAGAATGTCCACAACCACACTGACAGGTCTCGTTTTAAACTCATGGCTCCCAACCGCAGTGGCCCTAGAGCTGCTGGCAATCTTTCTACATTGTCACCATCCCATCCAATCCTCCACTTCCAAAGATCATTGTTTTACATGCCCTCTTCTCTCTTCAAACCTCCAGCACCGCCTCCATCCTTTTACCTCTTTCTATTTTACTAAAGAAAAAAAAAGAAGAAGCTCTCAGAAGAGAACTTCCCTTCCTGCCAACTCCTACTTCTAACTAACTACATCTGTACATAAGTGCCCTGCTTTCCCTCTTGCTGCTCTGGGTGATCTAGTTGGGTTCCTACCTAAAGCCAAACTCTTCCACTGCACACTGATCCCTTCCCTTCTTATTTATCACAAACATACTTCCAGCAATGAATGAGAGAGAGAGAGAGAGAGAGAGAGAGAGAGAGAGACATCAATGATGAGAGAGAATCATTCATCAGCTGCCTCCTGCATGCCCTACACCGGGGATCAAGCCCCTAACCTGGGCATGTGCCCTGACTGGGAATCAAACTATGACCTCCTGGTTCATAGGTCAATGCTCAACCACTGAGCTACCCTGGCTGGGCTATCAGAAAATCTTTTATATTTCTTTTTCAAAATCTATCCAGACTCCAAACACCTTTCACCACCTCCATTACTACCATCTTGTCTAAGTTATTATTGTCTCTCACCTCTTACTGTAAAAGATCCTCAACTTCATCTCTCCTTCTGTCCTTTTCCTCTGAAATCTATTTTCTACCCAGCATATGGAGTAAGCTTTTAGAAAAAAAAAATCTAAGTAAAATAATGTAATTTCTCTGCTCAAACCCTGCAATTGATTCCCAACTCACTCAGAGTAAAAATCAAAGTCCTTTCCATGACCTGTAAGATCTCACCTTTCTGACCTCATTTCCTATGACTTTCTCCCTGGCTCACTCAGCTCAGCCACACTTGTGTCCTTCCTAGAAAAGACCAGCACTAGGCAGTAGTGTTTAAGTCATAAAACAGAGAGTATTTAGTTAGACAAACCGGGCTTTCATTATCACCTCTACCACTGTCTCTATCAGCAAAACAGACAAGGTTCTGATAGATGAAATATGTTTTAAAAAAAAAGAGATTTTCAATTTATACTACACAGTATTTTCTTGCAATTAAAAATAATTTAAAACAACCAATACACAAGTGGTGGTGATATCTGATCCACAGGGCTATCATGAATATTACTTAAAATAATATGCATGCTCATTAAAATGGAGCTATAATTTAGCCCATCTTTCCACTGTTCTAAGCACAGAGCATTCATACTCTAAATAGCCAGTTGAATTTCACAGATAATAAAAGTGTGCCTTCTATGAAAGGTCCAATGTGATTTCTTTCTCTTCTACAAAACCCGGGGATCCTTTCTAAGGGCCCAGTGGGGTTCTGTTAGAACAGTTGGGAAATCCTTAAATGTGTATGGACATTACTGTACAGATTTCCACTGAATGACATTTGATTAGACAAACCTCAAACATTTTAAAGGAAGACCTTTAAAATAGATGGGGGCTTGGATTCGTGATAGTAACTAGTTGAGGAAAGATGAAAGAAGCCTAGTTAGAAAAGAAAATCAACTTGGTGATTAATGTTTATGGAATGTAACTAATCTTGAACTAGTCCATCACTACCTCTCATTCTTTGAGTTTTTAAGCCATACCTTACTTAGTTTCTTCTACATCTTAACACCTGTCAAAATCTTTGAACAGGTACTGCAAATATATGGCATATTTATTACTCTTCCCCTCTCCTCTGGGCAAATATTGCTAATCTATCATGGCACTCTTACTATCTGGCCCTTAAAATGGCCTTCTCAACACAATAGTCCAGGCAGCCAGTATATTCAGTCATAGTTGCTATAAAATCTAAAACCTCTTTATCATCCTATGAAGGTTTCAATGTTCATTTAAGACATTCATCTAATAACCTAGCCTTGCACTTCCTAGACCTCTTTATTTGAATGACCTCCTCATTTCAGTCATCAGTTGGAACAGTCACCTGACATCCTTCTAGGTGACAACAATCTTCAAACTTCTAATGCTCTCATCACTTCACTTCTTCTGCCCAATGTCTTTAACCATGGTACCCCATTTTATCCAGAAGCTCCTCTTCTGGCTATGCTTTCCAACCCTGGGTCCCATGAAGAAAGCATAAACCGCTCTTTGCCAACATCTTGAAATTCCTTGCCACCATCCATTCCCCCATCCCTTGTGATACTAACCCAGAAAAAAATGGTACTGGGTTAGTGCAGCAGTTTTGTTTTTTCCTCCAAGAAGCTGGGTGCTGATGGGAAAAATTCTACAATCACACAGATTCATGCTGCAGCAGTCTCAAGGCCTTGACCTTCAGCCAGGTTCTTCTTGTACTTGACTTTGATCAGCTCCTTCTCCCATTTCCCTTAGAGACTCTCAAATTTTCTCCATTTTCTGTAGGACTTTTTCTCAACAACCCCATTCTCAGAAAATAATCTTGTTGTTATTTATTGAGAAAAAAACACACACAAGGAGACAGCATTTTTCTGACCACTTCAGTTTCTAAACGTTCCCTGCAAAAATATGTCTATAGCAATGCCTGCCCTTACCATTGATATGCAAACCATAACAAATGGAACTGCCCCAATTACTGTTATTATTCTCAATCTATTGTGCTTGCCAGAGAATCCCCAAAGCCTTGCTTATTGAGTCCACCCTCATTCTTTCAACTGCCTTCAGCTGGACCTAGATGGCTACCCATAAGCCCTGGTATTGGCCTAGGACCTGTCCACCTCTCTCCGGTCCGCAAGGCTATTTTAGCACCTTTCACCTTCTGTGCCAGGTCCCCAAGGCCACGTGATCATCTCTCATCTTATGAACAGAAAGGGGGCCCTCTGATTTTCATATTTCCTCTTTGATCCCCCCCCCCTTTTCATTCCCCTAGAGTTCTTCCTGTATGCCCATCACTGAAGAAGGACCCCCTACCGATAACAGCCAATCTTGCCAGCTGTGGTTTACAACCCTGGACCTTATACATCGATTACATTCCCTATCATAAGCATTATAAATATCTCCATATAGATTTCAATTGAAGTCTCTTATAGTCTTAAAAATAAAATGGAATAAAAATGTAAACTCCCTACCCCATTAAGCTACTTCATTGTTCCCCTTCCTATTATCAGAAAACTCTTTACTATTAGCCTCCGTTTTCTCAAAACCTATTTCTTTCTTTCCTAACCCCTTAAAATGTGGCTACTGACCCAGAGTTTTACTGGACCTTCTTTCTTTAAGGTTAACAGTGAATAACTCACAAAGCCAAGAGTCTCTTCCTGCCATTACCCACATAAACCTTACACTCAAATATCTGTATTTTTTTATCTTCATCTTTTAAAAAAACTTTTCTACTCTAAAATAAAATACTCGTACAAAATGTGTTTACCACATAAATATGCAGCTTACTGTCCTTGTAATAACTTCCCAGGACAAGAAATTAAACAGTGCCAGAATCCCAGGAGTGGGCTGTGACCCTCCCAATCCCCATTCCACCCTCCTAAGGATAACCACTGCCCTGACTTTTCATCAATTACTCACTTGATTTTCCTTATTCTTCTACCACTAGTGAACAACCCTAAAAACTTAGTTTTACCTGTTTAAAACTTTATGTAAACGGAACCACATGATATATATATTTCTGGACCTGGCTTCTCTCACTCAACATTATATTTGTGATATTTACGTATTTTTCTTGTATTCAGCTGTAGTTTATTATTTTTATTGCTCTTATAGTGTTGCACACTGTATACCACAGTTTATTTATCCATTGTACTGTTGATGGACATTTGGGTTGTTTTCAGATGGAGGCATATGGATAGTGCAGCTATGAACATTCTTGTATGTCTTTTGATGCATGAGCACACATTTCTTTTGGAGATATGCCTAAGAGTGAAATTACTGAGTCATAGATTGCATGGATGTTAGTTTTTCCCCACCTCTTTTCTGAATCTTTCCTTTGCATTCACAAAGCCAGTTTGGAAGATAGAAATCTAATTAAAAGACTCATATGCTTTAGATTTTTCAGTCCTACCCAAAATGGGGTGTTAGAGGCCTAATGCCTAAGTATTCTAGGGGCTCCAAGGGATGAAGGGGTTGACACACTTTGCCCTTTAAGATGGGGACAGTATGTTTGGGTCCCCATGACCTAGTTCAGTGTCTGGCACATAGCAGTCACTTAATGAATGTTGGTTAATGAATGCATGATAATGGAGGGACTTGCAAAGCTTAGTGAAAGGAGTGTGGTGGTCCAGTGATGGGAAGGAGAATGGGGAAACGCTTGGCAGTCATTGCCAGGAGCTTCTAATGCCCAAGGAGATGTCTGACAAATACAGATTCAAATCAGAATGACTGGGCTCCACCAGGGACCTCCTGCTGGTACCCTCGTTTTGGACAGGTGCCATCCCACTTTCTGATGTCATCCAAAAAGCAGGAGGAAAAATATGATATTGTGCCTGAGGCCATTTTTAGAAGATGAGAATAGAGTCATTTCTGCTTGTCACTGCTGCTTGCTCAGTTTGAACAAGCAAATGATTCAGAAATGAGCAAACCATTAGTGTAAAAAAAAAATCAATGTGTGAAATGCTCTGACAAGAACTACTGTGTGATGTTTTGAAAATGTAGTTTGAAAACTAGGCCACATTATTGTTGCTGGTTTGGAATATTTTGTCATCTGTTTTAGCTCACTTAACTTATTTTTTTTTTACTTCAAGAATGTCCTGAGAAATCTATTATCCAAAGATTTAGAAAGTAAATATCTCACCTTCACCGAAAAGGAATTTTGAATATAAAATAAGATATGACAAGGTATCTTGTCTCCTTTAAATGCACAAGCAAATTTGCTTTGGTATTTATAAATTTCATAACCTGTGATTCATGTTCAAAGAGAAAGCAGCAGCCCAGGAGGGATTTGCTCACAGGAAAAGTGCACTTATTATATTAACTCAATTAGATCCACATTAAAATCTGTTCTCCATGTGGAAGAAACAGAACAATAGTGCATAAAACCACTGTAATTTGAAGTCCCAAGCAGCATCCTGGGTTTCAAATGACTCACAGAAAATTAATGAACAGCCTAACGCTCACAAATTAGGACAAAAATAGGGTTTCCATAATTCTTCCTCCAATATGGTATTGTAACAAGATGTTAGTAGTAGCTATAGAAATAATGACTAATTTAAGATGTTTGTGACATAGATAACAGGTGGGGGAAATGGCCCACAATTCTTGGTTCAATTGGCAAGAGCTTGCAACACATTGCCAAGTAAAAGTGGGGAATTCAAATCATCATCAAATATTGTTAAATTATTTTTCTTATTTACTCATTTCCTCCAAAGACTTGTGGACACAAACAATAGTATGGTGATTGCCAGAGGGAAAAGGGAGTTGGGGAAGTAGAACTGGTTAAAGGGGGGATAATGGTTGTGGAAGGAGACTTGACTTGGGATGGTAAACACAGTACAATATACAGATGATGTATTGTAGAATTGTATTCCTGAAACCTATATAATTTTATTAACCAGTGTCAACCCAATAAATTTAACAAAAAATAAATTTTAAAAAATTGTAACGTTTATATACCTACACTGACCTTATCCATAGTAAATAATAAACTAATTTGGGAAGTAATGAAAATGACTCACATTGCATATAGGGGTGGACAAAAGTAGGTTTACAGTTGTGAGTAAATGAAACACAAAGTTTATTCTTATATTAATACTAGGGGCCCGGTGCACGAAATTCGTGCACTGGGGAGGGTGTCCCTCAGCCCAGCTTGCACCCTCTCTAATATGGGACCCCTTGGGGGATGTCCAACTGCAGGATTAGGCCCGATTCCACACAGGAATCGGGCCTAATCCTGCAGTTGGACATTCTTCTCACAATCCGGGACTGCTGGCTCCTAACCGCTCACCTACCTGCCTGATTGACCCCTAACTGCTCCTCTGCGGGCCTGATTGCCCCCAAATACCCTCCCCTGCTGGCCTGATCACCCCCAAGGCTTTTATTAGTATAGATATGACCCTGCACAGAAAATTTTACTAACCCTGCTTTACAATAAGGGCTTGACGATTGAATCATTAGGACCAGACACCAAGATTTCCTTTCTTTGAATAGTGGAGGGAATACTTACCTTGTCTTTAAGTTGCCCGGAAATTAAAATGAGATAATGACTTAGAAAAGTATAAAAGCATCACATAAAGACAACTGTCTTTTTAATGAAGTGGCAAAATGAAAAACACTTTTTATTCTCCCCTTCCTTCCTTTACAGCTTTTATTTAAACTTTGAAATTTATAAAAATTTCACTCCAATTTTCATTTCTTTACATTCAACATTATTTTGTATTGGTTTCAGGTTTTATATTAGTTACAGAATAGTGGTTAGACAATCATATACTTTACAAAGTGTTCCCCGATATTTCTAGTACCCACCTGGCATCATACCATCATTACAACACTATTGACTATATTCCCTATTTAAGTGACAATGGGTTTACAGGTTCCTTTCAGTCTTTCTTTTGTGTTTTTTTGTCCGTCCTTTTCTTTCTCACTTCTTCCCTCATTTTCTTTATATAATATCTCAATTGGCCATCAAAGCTCAGTGAAGGCACTGGGACAGGCTTCATCCATTTTACAGACCAGGAAACTGAGGCCAATTCCAGTTGGCTGTGGAACTTGACTCAGGAAGCCCTCAGAGCACACAGGAAGCCCTCAGAGCCATGCTCTTTGCGCTTCCTAAGGGGCAGCGGCCCAGCAAACAGAACAAACCTTCCAGTCAGGCTTCCCAGCCTCTTTCTCAAGCACCTCTTCATTGCGGATGCTCCACATTCTTTCCTCTCCCCCCATTCTTTACTGCCCCGCCTTCTCCGAAGCAGGTGGAAGGCATCCCACTCACTGCCTAGGCATGCTCTGCTATGGGGCAGGGTGTAGCGAGCTTGCTTTTGGGTGAAGGCAGGAGCAGTAGTCACTGCCTCTGAAGTGTGAAGGCCACCTGAGCGAGGCCCATTAGCACTGGGAGCTTCTCTGAATCACCTCAGTCAGTCCAGTACACTGCAGTGCAGCACCCCTCCACTGAGGTGGCTCCATCCCTCAACCCCCGCCTCAGGAGTGAGGGTCCTTGCCCCTCTGCCAGGAGTCCTTCCATGCCCCTTGACCCCTGGCTGGGCCCACCCACATCTTGGGGGCACTATAGAACCTCCGTCTCTCTGCAGATGAAGCAGATCCCTGCCCTAGGTCTCTGCAAAGCTATGAATCTGTGGCCAGAGGCCTGGTCTGGGTCTCAGCAACCACATGCCTGCAATGTTCCCAGGGACCCTGGGAGGGGCTGGGCGAGTCCTGCCACAGCCAACCTAGGGTGGCGATGGCCCCCGGATGCCCCCGGAACGCATGGCTCCGCCCGAATCGCCCCCCCAGGGTGGCGATGGCCACCCGGGACACCCAGCAGCGCCTGGCTCGGCCCGGACCCGCCCTCCAGGGTGGCCATTGCCACTCGGCCCGGACCCGCCCCCCCCGGGTGGCGATCGCCATGCTGACACCCCGGGGAGCGCCGGGCTCGGAGCGGACCCGCCCCCCCGGGTGGCGATCGCCATGCTGACACCCCGGGGAGCGCCGGGCTCGGCCCGGACCCGCCCCCCCGGGAGGCGATCGCCATGCTGACACCCCGGGGAGCGCCGGGCTCGGCCCGGACCCGCCCCCCCGGGTGGCGATGGCCATGCGGACACCCCGGGGAGCGCCGCGCTCGGCCCGGACCCGCCCTCCAGGGTGGTGATCGCCACTCGGCACGGACCCGCCCCCCCGGGTGGCGATCGCCATGCTGACACCCCGGGGAGCGCCGGGCTGGGACCGGACCCGCCCCCCCGGTGGCGATCGCCATGCTGACACCCCGGGGAGCGCCGCGCTCGGCGCGGACCCGCCCTCCAGGGTGGCGATCGCCACTCGGCCCAGACCCGCCCCCCCCGGGTGGCGATCGCCATGCTGACACCCCGGGGAGCACCGGGCTCGGAGCGGACAGCCCCCCCGGGTGGCGATCGCCATGCTGACACCCCGGGGAGCGCCGGGCTCGGCGCGGACCCGCTCCCCCGGGAGGCGATCGCCACGCTGACACCCCGGGGAGCGCCGCGCTCGGCCCGGACCCGCCCTCCAGGGTGGCGATCGCCACTCGGCCCGGACCCGCCCCCCCCCCCCCCCCCCCCCCTTCCCCGGTGGCGATCGCCATGCTGACACCCCGTGGAGCGCCGGCCTCGGCGCGGACCCGCCCCCCCGGGTGGCGATCGCCACTCTGACCGGACCCGCCCCCCCGGGTGGCGATCGCCATGCTGACACCCCGGGGAGCGCTGGGCTCGGCGCGGACCCGCCCCCCCGGGTGGCGATCGCCATGCTGACACCCCGGGGAGCGCCGGGCTTGGCGCGGACCCGCCCCCCCTGGTGGCGATCGCCATGCTGACACCCCGGGAGCGCCGGGCTTGGCCCGGACCCACCCCCCGGGTGGCGATCGCCATGCTGACACCCCGGGGAGCGCCGGGCTCGGCCCGGACCCGCCCACCAGGGTGGCGATCGCCACTCAGCCCGGACCCGCCCCCCCGGGTGGCGATCGCCACGCTGACACCCCGGGGAGCACCGGGCTGGGCCCGGACCCGCCCCCCCGGTGGCGATCGCCAAGCTGACACCCCGGGGAGCGCCGGGCTCGGCCCGGACCCGCCCCCCCCTGGAGGCGATCGCCATGCTGACACTCCGGGGAGCGCCGGGCTCGGCCGGGACACGCCCCCGCTGGTGGCGATCGCCATTCAGACCCCCGGAACTTACTGGATTGCCCGCAGCCATCTTGGTCTTCCCAACGGCCGGATGGGCCACCTGGAGTCCCGCCCCCAGCCTCTGGCAGGCCCAATCATGGGCATAGCGGAGGTGCGGTCAATTTGCATGTTTCTCTATTATAAGGTAAGATTTATTAATTATTGTATTACTTGTTTGTATTCCAACTGTAAACCTACTTTCATCCAAACTTGTATATAAGCAATGTATACATATATGTATACTAGAGGCCTGGTGCACGAAATTCGTGCACGGAGGGGGGTTGTCCCTCAGCCCAGCCTGTACCCTCTCCAATCTGGGACCCCTCAAGGGATGTCCGACTGCCCGTTTAGGCCCGATCCCACTCCGACTGCCCAGTGGGATCGGGCCTAAACGGGCAGTCAGACATCCCTCTCACAATCCAGGACTGCTGGCTCCCAACTGCTTGCCTGCCTGCCTTCCTGATTGCCCCTAACCGCTTCTGCCTGCCAGACTGATCACCCCCTAATCACTCTGCTGCCAGCCTGTTTGCCCCCAACTTCCCTCCTCTGCCGGCCTGGTCACCCCTAACTGCCCTCACGTGCAGGGTTGATCACCTCCAATTGCCCTCCCTTGCAGGCCTGGTCCTTCTCAACTGCCCTCCCTTGCAGGCTGGGTGCCTCCCAACTGCCCTGTCCTGCTGGCCATCTTGTGGTGGCCATCTTGTGTCCACATGGGGGCAGGATCTTTGACCACATGGGGGCAGCTATATTGTGTGTTGCAGTGATGATCAATCTGCATAGTGCTCTTTTATTAGATAGGATAGAGGCCTGGTACAGGGGTGGGGGCCAGCTGGTTTGCCCTGAAGGGTGTCCCTGATCAGGGTGGGGTTCCCTTGGGGCGTGGGGCAGCCTGAGAGAGGGGCCTGTGGTGGTTTTCAGGCCGGTCATGCACCCTTGGCAACGCAAGCGAAGGCCCTGGTATCTGGAATTTATTTTCCTTCTACAATTGAAACTTTGTAGCCTGGAGCAGAGCCAAGCCTGGGGCTCCCTCCAAGGCCAGTAGCCATTTGTGTTGGGGTTATAATTGAAACTTTGTTGCCTTAAGCGGGTGGGCCCAGCCAGTGTGTGCGGAAAGCTTTGCTTCCCCTGTTGCCAGCGGCAACCCTGGCCTGCTCTCTCAAGCTCCATTCTGCCGCCATTTGTTTGAATTTGTTTACCTTCTATAATTGAAACTTTGTAGCTTGAGTGGAGGCTTAGGCCTGCAACGGCTGGCAGAAAGCTTGGCTTCCTCTGTTACCTAGGAAACCTTGCTCTCTGTGGCTGTAGCCATCTTGGTTTGGGTTAATTTGCATACTCGCTCTGATTGGATGGTGGGCGTGGCTTGTGGGTGTGGCTTGTGGTGTGTCGGAGATATGGTCAATTTGCATATTTGTCTATTATTAGATAGGATGTGTATATCATACATGTGTGCATTGTTTTTATTGTCCTCTCTTCTAAATGCATGATGAGGGCAAATTGTCCTGGCAAGTCTTACTCTTGGGATAATATATATGTGGAGTGCCACAGTCATCGTTTTATTCATTTTGTTGTCTTTTCTCCCCCTTGGAAATTTCTGGAGGAATTAGATATGCAAACCCAGAATACTAAGAAATTGCTGTTCAGAAAGAAGTTACCACAATAAAACCATTCTACTGATGAACTCTGACTTCCTAAAATGAAAACAAGAGAGTTGCATTACTGTGTTGGCTGTGCAATTTCTTCACAAATTAAAAATGCTCTTTTTTCTCTAGCAGATCAGGAACTTCTGCATACCTGGTATCTAAATCAGTTTTCTGATTGAAATGAGTACAGGCAAGCTCTGAGGCAGCTCTGTCCAGGGCTATGACAAGAAAGAAGTGATCACCTTTTATCCCACGTGACAAAACTCATTCAAAGATTTGCTAATTTGACAGCGATAATGATTGCTATGGGTTAAGCTATATTTCCTCAATAGATATGTTGAAGTCCTAACCCCTCATGCTTGTGAATGTGACCTTATTTGGAAATAGGGTTTTGCAGATGTAATTAGATGAGAACATCCTAGAATAGGGTGGGTCCTTGATCCCATATGATCGGTGTCCTTATAAGCAAGGAGAAGAAACACAGATGCAAAGGAAAGATGGCCATGTGAAGACAGGGGCAGAGATTGGAGTTATGCTGTCACAAGCTAAGAAAGGATTGGAGGTACCACAAGCTGGGAGAAGCAAGGAAGGATTTTCTGTTGGAGACTTTGAATGGAACATGACCCTGCTAAACCTTCTTTTTAGACTTCCAGCCTCCAAATCTATGAGAAAACAAATTTTGTTGTTAATAACCCTTTGCACTCGCTTGCTTTTTTGTCGATTCCTTTATTCTAATGCTAACCGTGTCTAGTCACTCGACATCCTAGTGCAAAAGGTTAAGCCACCTAGTTTGTGGTACTATGACAGTCCTAGGAAATGAATACAATGATAATAATAATACTAATAACAATGTTCCATACATTATGTGTTTTATTTATGTGCCAGTAACAATTCTAAGTGCAATACATGTACTGATTCATTGGTCTTATGGTAGTTACTACTTATTATCCCCCATTTTACAGAGGAGGAAGCAGGCATGGAAAACCTGATAGAAATGTGAAATGAGGAAATTTGTTTTCACGCAAATAAACTATCTAAGCAGCCTTCAAGTGTAGGCATCTCTCCAGCACAGGCCTTTGGGACAGGCTGTGGGGTGGGGTATCAGGAGGCATTGCCTCTGGCTTTGATTTTGCTATAAACTACCCCATAGTGCCTCTTGGATATTCATTTACTTGTAGGTAAAACCAGGGAAATTGGATGATGGCAGAGGTGCCCCCCAGCCCTGGAGTGCTAAGATTCTACTTGAAACCTGTGCTTCAAATGATCAGATGGTGGTGACTTGCTAGGGGCCCAGGTTTGTCCTGATGTAGGTGTTTGACATTCCGGGAGACTGGCTGTGCAATTTCTCAAGATACAAGTCTCTGGTTTTCCACTCAGGCCCATGACCTAGTGCTCAGATGTGGCCCTAGTCGTCTGGCCCCAGGACTTGAAGTATCAACAAGACCCTGTGATGCCAGTGCCCCTGCCCTGGCCGGTGCCCCTTTACCATGTGGCCCGGGTAGGCAGCTCCTCAGGGAAAGCCTGTTTGAGCTCAGAGGGTGAGGATATTCCCAGGGGAGCAGCAAGCACAGAAGGCCCAGTGTGGGCATGCCTGCAAAGCTTCATGATTGGTATAATGCTATTGAAATCAATGGCTGTTCAACCTCTTTATTTATTTCTAACCTATGCCATAGCATCACCCCAGGTCCACTAAGCCCTAAAAGATGAAGCTCTGGCCAGTCATGACCACTCCTCCTGGTAATGTCCATTTGTTCTCCTAGCTAAACTATAATACCAGACAAATAATCCTCAAATGTGGAAGATGCACCTCAAATTCATTCACCACAGGCCGTGCAGCAATTCTGGGCCTGAGGGCTGGGGTGTGCTGCTGTGAATGCTTCCTTCCATTTGCTCACCAGACGGTAAACCTCACTGGTGCTTCAGAAGCTCTGATGCCACCTGCTTTGTCCCTGATCCTGTCCTGTAGAGTTAGAGTACACAAAGCCCGTGTTTTAATGGGGGTGAAATCAGACAGGTAACAGGCATCTGGGGGTATAAACTAGACATTGACAGGTAGACTACTGTGGCAAACCCTGCTTATTGAATTCAGCATTATGTGGTTGAGAAGGTAATTGGTGGTGGGGGTGGGGGGGTGCTTAAACAACAAAAATTTAGATGGGCCTTAACTTCTGTGGGCCTCACTTTCTACACCTCACAGGTCTGGAGACCAGAAGTCCAAGATCAAAGTGCTGGCAGGTGGGTTCCTTCCGAGGCTGTGAGGGATGGATCTGTTCCAAGCCTCTTTCCTTAGCTTGCAAATGGCCATCTTCTCTCTGTGTGTCTTCACAGCGTCTTCCCTCAAGGAGTGTCTGTGTATTCATTTTCCCCCTTTTTATGAGGACATCAATCATATTGAATTAGGGGCCCACTTAACTCCAGTGTGACCTCATCTTAAACTAACTAATTCTATCTGCAATGACTCTGCTTCTAAATAAGATCACATTCAAAGGCACTGGGGGTTAAGACTTCAACAGAGGAATTTTTGGTGGACACAGTTCAACTCTTAATACCCTCCAACTTTTTAGAAGACTTAATACTATTAAATATCAGCAGAAAGGACTTTTTAAGACTCTCCACAGGAGTGCAGTCTCAGACTCAGCTCTCTCAGCCCACCCCGATCTCCTGCCAGGCTATGTAAGAAAACTGGAATCTATTTCTACAGTATTTCTCCTCCAGCTTTCCAGAGAGGCTGCAGAGCATAATCATGTGATCTCTAAAATCAGACTGTCTGCCTAAGAATCCCAGCTCCACCACTTACTAGTTCTGGCACCTTGGAAAGTTACTTAACATCTGTGGGCCTCAGTTTCTACATCTATAAAATGGAGCATAAAAGTACCTTCTCAGTCATAGATGTTATAGACTGAATTATGCCCTCCAAAATTCATATGTTGAAGTCCTAACTCCCAGTACCTCAGAATGTGACCTTATTTGGAAGTAGGGTCATTGCAGATGCAATTAATTAAGTTAAGGTCATATTGGAATAGAGTGGGTCCCTAATCCAATATGACTAATGCTCTTATAAAAAGAACACTGTGTGAAAAGGAAGATATACAGGGAGAATATAGCCATCTGCAAGCAAAGGAGAGGAGCCTGGAACAGATCCTTCCCTCACAGCTCGCAGAAGAAACCACCCTGCCAACATCATTATTTAGGACTTTTAGCATCCAGAACTGAGAGACAAAAATTGTTGCTTAAGCCACTTGGTTTGTGGGACTTTGTTAAGGCAGCCCTAGCAAACTAGTACAATGGCATATTAGTGAGGATTCAATGAGCTATTTCATATAAAGCACTTAACATGGTTCCTGGTACTGCATGATCAGAATACAATGGGAAGTGCTGTTGTTATTATTGTTGTTGTTGACACACTATACTGCTAGTAAGTGGAGTAACAAGGTATTTATGTTGGATCTTTGGGGCACCAATCCCACATTTAGGCCCAAAGAAGCTTCGGGATATTTCCTGATGCTCTCCCGTTGACAGGACTCCTTGGTCTAGCTCTTCTCACACCTTTCACTGTGAATTTACTTTAGTTTTATTTTTAATTAAAAATTGATTGATGTCCACAAAAGAGCATTTTCATTTTCAGGAAGAATGAAAACTAACTCCTTTAATTGGTTGCTTCTTAGAGGCAACTGTAGGAAACCCTTTCCACGTCCCGCGTGGTCCAGGGTTCCGGTTCAGGGTTCGAGTTCTGGAGAAGGGCCGCACACAAATGAAAGGAGACTTGAAGAAATTCAATTTGGCAAAATGGGGGGCCAGGCGGTAGTCCAACTCTAGTAGGAGAACTAACGACTGCTCTGGCTCTGCCATCCCTTTTATTGAGGCTTTGGGGAAAAACATCTTAGTCAAGATAAACAGAAATATACGTGTAGCCCTTAGGCAGGAAATAACAGAAACTTGATGGGACAAACCAAGGTGGAAGCTGCTTCAGCTAACAATATCTCAACTAAAGGGTGAGTGATTAGAGCAATTAAGGTTGTTGACCAGCCTTCCTGGCTTCCTGTCAACATCTCTCTTTTAGTGAAACTGATTTGTTTCCGGCAGGCAACCAATTTTGCAATATTTCTGTCCAGTCTTTTTTATGGCTTCTCTTATATAATTCTCTCCATACATACAATGGGATGCCTTATTTTTTTTTACCATTGTATCATAGTATTTTCCATGCCATTCAGACATTTCATAAGCTTAACTTTTAATATGCACACAACAGTCCATCTATGCATATACACGATTTATTTTTAGCTTCTTTCTATTGTTGTTCATTTATTATGTATCTTTTAACTTCCGAAGTCCTTTCTTCTGGTGCCTGAAGTGAATATTTTGAAATCTGATTTTTTTGCTTACATCTCACTCTTCTTCTCCCCATTGATGTATTTGTCTCTCCCTCCCTCTTCTCATCCTGCTTCTCCCAATTTCAGCTTTATAAATTACATTTATAACATATTTTAATACCATTTTTACATTTGAAGAGTTTCCTCACACTCTCCATTTTATTAGGTGTCCACCATAGCCCTGTGGTATAAAGCAGGGACTATAGAAACTAAAATGCAGAGAAGGAACCTGCCAAGGTCACTTAACCCAGAAGACCCTCATTTAGTGTCTACGCAAGGTCACTAGATAAAGGTTTTTTTGGACACATTTTTAAAAGCAACACAAAATACACAGGGTTTAGGAAAATAGCTTTTCATTGTTCGTATTTATCATTTTTCATTGTTCGTATCTCTCACTTAGCAATGGTTATAGGTTTTTCCAAGAGTCTTAAAAATAAGGAAAAACAAATTTATTGCCACAGATACACATGTGGTCTTTCAAACCTCATCAGCAAGTATCTGACCTCCACACAGAATTCCCCACCTTAATTCTATTGCCCCCCACCTTTTCACAAAGAAGCAGAGTACTAATTTGTTAATGATGATTGAGAATTGTCTCCTATTACCTCTGGCTACATCGAGTTCTCTCCTGAGGGAAATAATACCCCTCAGAACCAGCCCTTTAGCTCTGTGTTTCCAGATTTAAAAAGCAGCTTGAACAGTCATGAGGTCAGATTTCCCCTTTGTGCAGGTCCCTGGGGACCAATGGGCTTCCTGAGGAATGTGGAGATAACCAGATTACCTGGGTCTTCTTTCTTTCCCGGATGGTCTCCCATCCTCTCTGGCTTTCCTATTTCCTTGTCAAAGAAAAATAGTGAAACATCTTAGTCCATGTATAACCAAATATTAAACCTTGATTTTACCAGTTGTTCAAGACAATGTTTTCAAAGCCACAAACTTATTTTAATAGCTGGAATAATACTAGTATTTTCCATAATAACAGAAAAACACCTTTTTAAAAAATATGTGGGTTTTTTTTTTTTTTTATTGATTTCAGAGAGGAAGCAGGAGGGAGAGAGAAATTGAAACATCAATGATGAGAGAGAATCATTGACCGGCTGCCTCTTGCAGCCTCGCACTAGGGATTGAGCCTGAAACCCAGGCATGTGCACTGACCTGGAATCAAACTGTGACCTCCTGGTTCATAGGTTGATGCTCAGCCAGCTGGGCCAGAAAAACACTTTTATAGCTTGTCATGTGCCAGCCATTGTTCTGAGCAGTTTATATTCATTCATTTAGTCCTCACAACAACCCTATATGGTAGATTCAATTATTGCCCTGTTTTATAGATTGGCAAACTGAAACACAAAGTTATTTGCCTTGCCCTAAATGGCACACACAGCAAGAGCCTGAGGGAGACTTTGGAGAAGACAGTCCAGCTTCAGCTTGGATTCTTACTCGCTGCATTATGTGGACCTTTCAGGCACTGTGCTAGTCTCTTCATACACATCGGCTTACTGAATGTCCACATGATATAAGGTATATTATTTACCTCCATTTTACAGATGAGGACAATGAGGCTCAATGGGGTTGAGTATCTTGTCCAGGTCGCACATTGGTATGCTCAGAGCATATAAACGAATTTGCCTTCCTGTTTCTCTGGGTTACAAAACCATTGACCCAGTGAGGAGACATCTCAGAGAATGATGTGAATGCTGATCGTAGAATCATCCTAGGAATGAAGTGGAGCAGTCGATAAGCAAAGTCTAAATAGGGCTGCTGCGCCCCTCTGCTGTGTGCTGCTGCCGTTCTCCTGAGGAACATAGCTTTCAGCACCACCACCCCAGGCTGATGAGTCCCCAGGGAGCTGGGAGGCAAGGGGGCATTGATGACCATCAGCAAATAGACACCAGAGAGGGACACTGTAGGGGGTGGGCTGTTATTTCAGATTAGGCAGAAAAACAGAATGGTGAGGCAACATGCAGAGAGATGCTTTGACCTTGACCTTTGGCAGGAAGTAAAATTAAGTCCAATCACTCACTTAATGAAAGGCATTCTTCAAAGAGACCCGATTTACATGGTTATTTCAACGGGCATCTTGCCCTTGTGGAAAAACAAGCTTGGCTTTCAAATCATTTAAATTTGCATATTAGTGCAATGGGGAGCTTAATCTGGGAGGTAATGAGATCTCCCAAAGAAATGAGAACCACGAACTGAGGCACAATGAAGGCATGGAGCTGCTGGTAAAG
Organism: Eptesicus fuscus; assembly: GCF_027574615.1. Taxonomy (NCBI): domain Eukaryota; kingdom Metazoa; phylum Chordata; class Mammalia; order Chiroptera; family Vespertilionidae; genus Eptesicus; species Eptesicus fuscus. Next base: position 31,433,440 of record NC_072475.1, read on the forward strand.
ATAAAATATTTATGGAGCTATGGGGCGGGGTGGGGGGGGGGGTGAGGTGCGGGAGGAGATGTGGCGGGGGGAGGGCGGGGGGGAGACAAGGGCAGGAGACATAGAAGAAGAGAACAAGAGGGAGCGGTGACTTCTGAATTTGGTTTCAGGAAAACAAAATTCTTAAGCACAGAGGACATTTTTTTTTTAATGCAACTTTACAAAATGAGGTTACAAATTATTTTTCAGTTAGTATCAGGGAGGTTTTCATGAGGCAATAACTTTTCAGTCACAGCTGGAAACACATTCTTTCAGAAGCATAGATCCTTTGGTTGTTTTATTGCGCCCTAGGGGGTATTGTTGAAAATAACAAGCTGGATTTCTTTCTGGGCTCATTGGTACCTGGGCCTGCATTGTGGCTCTATTCATCTTCCTAGGACAAGCAGTTGGCTTGAAATCTAACCCTGAAATTTGCCTTCCACAAGGTTTCCTACGAGGGTATCCCAGTCAGCCCATACTTCCCACTTCAAGGAAGCAAGATCCATTCTCAGCAAGGAATCTTGACCCTGTAACATTTCAGAACTGAATCGTGTCCCATTCCTCACACATGGTTATTTGCCCCATCCCAGTGCTCTGTCTCAGGGAACTGAGGCTGCTGAGGTATCCAGGTGGGGCTATTCACTGGACACAGGCAGAAATGAATGACAGTGCAATACAAAACTTTCAGGTGAACCTACATCCTCGGGCTTCTATAAAGAGCAACAGAACAAAAAGAAGAGCATTTCCACTTGTGTACAGATTGCAGTCCGAACATCTGGACACTGACATGAGGCCTAATTGATTGGAGAGGCCGGTGTTGCTATCAGCTGACCTGTTGTTTCCACTCTTACAGGGTCTGGTTGGCTGTCAACAAATGTAATTGAATGATGACCACAGAGTGAGAAGGCCAGAAATCTGATTCAGCCCTCTGAAGAATGTGCTGGCTGCTCAGGCTGCAAGGTTTGAGATTCTGATATTTAGAAACACATAGTATGTTCAGGGACACAAGCCAGAAAGTCAAATCTTATGGCATCGTAGCACTTGAATGAATTGTGTGAGGTCCTTTGTGTTCATCCTTAACTCTGAGTGTGACCTTCAAAGCGCCCGAAGTGACAGTTCCATCCATTTCACAAACTTTACCCTTTTCTATTGAGAAATTTTTCTTTATAAGCATCTGAAATGCCAACTCTCTCCTTTTCTGTCCTGTTTCTTATTCTCCTTGTCCCTTTCCCTGTGTCACAGAATATTTTCTCTTTAACTTTGCTATTTTATTCTTATCTCTATCCAACATTTTATTCTCCTCAAAGTTTAGAGCAACCCCTTCTAAACAATTTGGTATTGCCCTATATATTCCCTACAAAAGATTAATATTTATTAATTTCTTCATTTTTGGTCCCACTCTGGGTCTTGCAAATTTCAAAAACAGTTTTGCACAGGTGACCCCTATTCAAATCACAACTGTTTTCTGTTATTCTCTCACTTTATAGCTGGGAGTCTGGGCAGCTACTTGAGTTTACCACCAGGCATTTCCTCCAGTTGCAATCAAACTTGTTTTCTGATTGTATTGTGGTCACTCATTCCAAATGGTGAGGTACCTCGTTGGTAGGTATATACTGGCATTGAGAAACTTAGGATGTACACTTTCAATTCAGTTATTTAAATACTAGAGGCCCGGTGCATGAAAATTCATGCACTGGGAAGGGGGGTGGTCCCCCAGCCCAGCCTGTCCCCTCTCACAATCCGGGAGCCCTCAGGGACGGAAGGCGACCTGGCGATCAGGGGAAGGTGACACCCCCATTACACCTCTGCTGCTGCCACAGCCAGCAGCACAAGCCTCAGCTGGCCCTGGTTGCCTGAGCTTCGGGTGGCCCTGGGCAGCTGGGGGGCTGAGGAGACTTGGGGACTCCAGAGGCAGGCGCACGGAGTGCCTGGACCCACCTGGGGGCGGGCCCAGCTGTGCCCTGTGCCTGCTGCCCCAGTGGGGCTGAGGGGACTGGGCGCCGCCATCTTGTGGCTGTAGGTGCCACCATCTTTGATGGTGTGGCAGTCAATTAGCATATTCCCTCCTTATTGGCTGTGGGTGCTGCCATCTTTGTGAGGATGTGATGGTCAGTTAGCATGTTTCCTCTTTATTAGACAGGATTGACTTTTCCTAAGGACACTCACATGCTCCTTGAAGCTTAACATGGGTCCCATTGTTATTGTATTTGCACATAATAGCCTGTGAAGTGTCATGATAAAGCTAAAATAAAGCTTAAAAAGCAGGCTAAGGGGACTTCAAGAAAAGAAGAATTGCATCAAAGATCAGTTAATACATGAATTATGATTTAGGAATATGTGAAGAGAGGTATGAACCCTATCTTTGCATTTACTGTGAAATTCAGCTGTCATTCCATTACACTCTAATAGTAGATCTCTGAGAAAGAACAACCATCCAGAAAGAAAACAAGAAATATGAGAGCATTTTCATCTCAACTGCTTGTGTGTTTCAGCAGTAATAATAACAGCTACTAATCCTATATTTGAAAGGTACTAAGAGAGTAGATTTTAAAAGTTCTCATCACAAAAAGTAATAAAACATAACTATGTGAGGTGAGAGATGCTAACTAAATTATAGTAATCATTTCACAATATATACGTATACCAAATCATCATGTTATACATCCAAAAATTATATATCAATAAAACTAGAGAGAAAATAATACCTACCATTTATTGAGAACGTCCTATCTGCTTCCAATGTTTTAACTGCTTTATGTACATGAACTTAGTAATTCCAATAGGCTTAGGTCCTAGGCATCTTTATCCCCTTTTTACAAATGAGATGATTAGATTAAAAATGTACTGAAGGTCACACAGTTAATAAGTGGTCAGTCAGGCCAGGATTCAGCTTCAGGTATGTCTGATACCTAATCCCATACACTTAACCTCCCAGCTTTTAACTTCTGTGCTTTATAGTCCATTCAATCTTTTCTCACGATTGACCAACATAACATCCACTTGCTCCAAATAGGTCTTCCCATTTGCAGTCAGTTCCCACCTCACCCCCTAGGCCTGGGCAAACACTGATCTGCTTTCTGTCACTGCAGTTTTGTCTGGAATGTCGTTTAAACGGGTCGAACAGTTGGAAGTCTGTTGTGTCTGGCTTCTTTAATGTCGCATAATGCTTTTGAAATTCATCAATGCTGTTGCTTGCACATGATGGTTATTTTCCCCTCTTTTCTTTTATGCTACGCTACCAATCTCCCATCTTAAATGCAAAATGCGATGAAGCAAAATAAATATAGGAATAAAAAAGTAAACCTCCAGGGACTCCACAGCCTCCCTCCAGCCTCCCCTATCTCTCTCCTCTTTGTAGCCAAACTTTTTGAAACAATAACCCTTTTGCTTTCTCCCCTCCCACTCATTCCTCAGTCCACTGCATTCTGGTTTCAGCCCCACCCCACCTCTGAAACAAGACCATGAACAACTCCCCTTTCACTGTATCCATGGACAGTTCACCTTTATCTTTCTTATTGTTTTAGCCACATTTGATGCTATTGAGCACTCCTCCTTTAAACTCTCCTGATTTCCTCTCTGCCCCACCTTCTCAGCCTCCCTCTCAATATGCCTTTAACATAAGTGCTCCCTGGGGTGTAAGTTCTAAGACCTCTGTTGTGGTCACGTTCATCCCCTTCCTGGACAATTTCAACTAACCCCATCTCTCTAGCTCTGATCTCTTTCCTGAAGTCCAGACAAATGTATGCTGGAAGCTACCCATTGCCTACACCAGTGGTCTGCAAACCGCGGCTCGCGAGCCACATGCAGCTCTTTGGCCCCTTGAGTGTGGCTCTGCCACAAAATACCACGTGCGGGCGCGCACGTACAGTGCGATTGAAACTTCGTGGCCCATGCGCAGAAGTCAAGTTTTCGGCCTGGGCGAGTCTATTTTGAAGAAGTGGTTCTAACGCCGAGCCACACTCAAGGGGCCAAAGAGCTGCATGTGGCTCGCGAGCCGCGGTTTGCAGACCACTGGCCTACACTATCAGGAAAGTGTAAACAAGGAACCCAAAAGGCTAATGGATCTTGAGCTCTGGCAAGAGCCAAAGCTATGTACCGATTGTCTAGTCGAGACAATGGTGGCTCAAGCAATTTCCTGACCTAATAGTCTCAAAGTAAATCTTTACTGATCTTTAAGACAGTCTGTCTGCTACCAGAATTGACTGCCTGACTAAGGGCAATATGTGTATCTAAAATTGAATAAAAAGCTGGCAGGGCTTGGGCACTAGTGAAGCCCTCCCACTAGAGTTGGGCTCTCCGCCTGGCCCCCTGTTTCCAAATTCATATTTCTTGTCTAGTCTCATCATTTGTTCTCGGCCCTTCTCCAACCCAAGCCATGCAGGACATGGCTGTCACATCTTTCACAAATGTATGCTTCTGTCTAATAAACATCTGCATTTGAATGTCCCATAGATACCTCAGAATCATATATTCAAAATTAAACTCAACATTACAATGCTCCCCTCAAAAAAAACACACAAAACACCAAATTTGTTCCTCCACCTGTGTTCCCCGTTTTAGTAAATGGTTTTAGTATCAACCATTTGTCCAAATGAAAAATTCAGATTGGTCTTTCTTTCATACTCCCAACCCCACCATGTTCAATAAATCACCAAGAATAGTCAATGCCACCTCCCAGATATCAGAATCTGTATAATTCTCTCCATTCCTACTCTCAATTCCAGTTCTAGCCATCATTACATCTCCCCACGACCACAATGCTGCCCCATAATGTTTTCATCACTGTGATTTTTCTAAAACAAAAATCTGATCTTTCACCTTCCTATTTGACAGTATTTAGTGTCTCAATCCCAAGCTCCTAAGAAAGAACTGGGCCCTATGACATTCCCTGGCCCTAGCTCACCTCCTCAGTCTTTACAGATAATCAATATCTTGGGTGTCAACTGCTTGGGAGAGATCATCTGACTGTCCCTTGGGTCCTAAACAGAAGAAACTAAGAATGTAATGAATGACAGGTTCTTGGCCATTTCTTAAGAGGCTGGGTCTTGGCGATGACTGAGCTACTGGTTGCTGTTTGCTTCAGAGAAGAAGGTAAGTCCCCCAACCCAAAGGCAGAGGAGCTGTGATCTGGCAGCAGAACTTCCAAAGAAAGAGAAAGACAATGGGAAGAGGAGAGAAGTTCGGAGACCCATCTTAGAAGTGTGGGGCTCAAATCAATCAACAGAGCCTCCCCTACTCTGTCCCATATTTTGGAAGGACCTGGTCAAAAGGCTTCTAATGGGGACAAAAGCATTACTGAACTCAAAGAACTTCTCATTGTCATCAAGAGCATCTTTTAAATTAGCCAGCTTGGGTTTGGGGGTCAGGCAAAGAGAGCCCATAGTGCAGATGCCACTCCCTTCTCAGTTGTCTGACTGGAAACAAAGACCAGAGATCCGAAGTGAGCTTGACTTTGAGTTCAGTTTATCACTGGGTGTTTGCAGTTACTGGCTTTCTCTCGGGATTCCTTTCTACATCACACCTCAAACCCCAACTCCTCTTCTCTGAACAGAGTTATCTTGTTGTAGAAGAATCTCGATTATCAGACATAAGACCATCTTCCCAGAGCCGAGTTAAATAGGAGGCAAAATACACACACATTTTGGCCTTCTGCAAATCAGGAGCACCCAAAAAAATATTTTTAAAGAATTTGGTTAGGATTCCCAAGAAAAGATGTCAAAACAGTCATTGTAGGAAAAATGATTCCCCTCACCTCCCATTTTACATTAAGAAAGGTGAGTATTGGTGAGGTTAAGTGACTTGCCCAAGAACAGGTAATTTGTCCAAGATCAGGTGACTTGCCTGAAATCCAGTGACTTGCTCAGGATCACACAATTAAGCTAGTATCAAAGCCAAGATTGAAAACCTGGTCTGACTTTGGGATAATATTTTTCCACAATATCACACATGGTTCAACAGCTGTGCATAGTCTCCTTCCTTGCCTCTACTCCAAAACAGCAGACATACCCCATGTGGAACTTGCAAAATGCTTCTGAATAATCAGAATCTGTGATTCTACCACCCTCAGCTTACAGAGTTGGTTCATGTCATCTCCTCCTCTTTGGGGGAGGTGGGATAAGGAGACTGATGACTTCACTGTAGCGCATCCAGTGAATCAGGGACTGAGCCAACTCCCTAGATTTGTCTTTCTGTTTCTGAGTCAACTGGGCTAGTCAGCCTCCCACGCTGTAAACACACCACAGAACAGGCAAACAATGAGACTGCTTATGTAGAAAAGACCTGCTTCCCTGCTGAGTGTCACCACATGTTTCTTTTCATGCACTTGAACAGTCCATTCCTGCAGTTGGTTATTAGGAAAACAGGCAAGAGCGATGCTCTAAAATAGCCCCCTTGAAGGGGCTTGCTCCATGTCCTTGGTGATAAAAATAAACCCTCCAGAGTCTCAGATTTGAGCGTAAGTGGGCAACAAAGCTGAAGTGGAGACTATGGCAAAGGATAAAGTCGTTAGGACCATCCAGCCAGATGTGCCTCTACTGTGTCATGCCATGTAAGACACACTGTCAGGAAATGAACATTACCTCTGCCCTGGAGAAAAGCTGTCATTTTTCCTAACAACATCAAAACCTGAGCGAGCTTGTGAGGTAGCCACGAAGGAGGGAAAGATCTACCTCCCCTGAGGCAGTGTTTCTCAAACTGTAGTGAGCACTTCTTCATGCAGATATTTGGGCCTCACACCTAGAAGAATGGACGTCTGGGAGAGGGCAGGGTGCCTGGGCATCTTCATTTCTAATGATCACTTTCAGACCACACAAAGGTACGCTTCAGTTACTGCTGCTGCCACTGAGTGGCCTCTGTGGGGTGCTGTTTCCCATTTATTGCTCTTACTCTAGTGTTTCCCCTTTCAAATATGCCTGGAACACTTCAACAACACTGTGCTCAAGGCATTGGAATAAAAAAAAAAGTAAATAAACAGAGAGTAGCTTGCAACTAAATAATCTGGTTTACAAAAGATTTCTCATCTTCAAGGTGGAGTTGCCTACATGGTTTTCTCTCAGCTGGACTCCAGCCTGGCCAGGCAAGAGGACATTATTTTTTACCACCCAAGTGAGCATGTCTTCAAACATATGGAGATTCCTTGAAGTCCAGACTTAGGAGGGGAAAGCTCAGGAGGAGCCAAGATTTCCCCCTCCAGTCTACCAATACTCTCTTCTGAGGTTCACTCTTCTGTCTAGAAAACTACCCACCTTCTGTCCTCAGCCATTGATTCTGGGAGAATCTACATCAGTGAGAAGATAAAATCCCCTAAACACTCATGATTTTACCTAAGCTAATGCCACATCTGCATCAACATCAATTCTAGAAAATAAAAGCAGGAGAGAATTTGCGGGGAGGGGGAGCAGGGGGCGTGTAGAAGGGGTCAATTCATCTCAGCTCTTTCTGCACAAATCTCAGTGATCAGATCTTGGTGATCAGAGAGGCAGAAACTTGCAAAATAGGCCAGGTTTGACATTTCAATTTGTCCATTTAAGCAGCATTTTTTTTGAACACCCACTCTATGCTAGATTTCATGCTAAGCACTGTAAACACTGCAGAACAATTAACAAGACATGCTCTTGCCCCTGTCTTCACTGCACTTAGAGCCCAGCAGGTAAACAACTAAAACAACTAAACAAAAGCCAGATCTGATGGTCCACAAACCATATCTAGGCCTACGCAGCATGTTAAACATCAGGGCATTTCCCATAAATATCTAGATTTCTTACTTCGTCTTTAAAATCAGAAAAGATGGCAAAAGTGGGCTTGTATTCCCCAATGGCAACCCTTGTCTAGAGCTGAGAAGTGGTCATTCATCTAGAAAGGCATGCACTCTCCAATTCTCCTCACTCTCCCCCACTCCTAAGGACCCCACAGAGGGCTAGTTACACCCATTTGACTTACCTGTCCTGCACCCAAACACATCTGAGTTGAAGACTCTGGTGTTGAAGCACATGGAAGAGGACCTAACCTGGTCCAGAGAGTGAAAGGTGCAGTATCTCCCAGGTGATGAGAGGCAAGGAATGGAGTACGTTAGCCCTGGGAGACAGAGGAAACAGCATATGCGAAGCCCCAGAGATGAAGCTTGGAGAATCTGAGAACAAGGGGACAGGTGTGCCTGAGGAAGGTAGGATGTTGCTCACAGCTGGATTATGAAACCACCCCCATCTGATTGCTTTTGGAAGGTGACTTGGACTGTTTGTTGCATGGCGAGCAGGCTACAGGGGAAGCAAGATTCAATTAGGAGCAGGTATTTTAGGACATCCATGAGCAGTCCTGTAAAGAAGCCATTCAGGAATGCTAAAGAATTGAGTCCTTTTTTTTTCCTTCCTTTGATCCCCTGCCCAACTGCACAACAGAGTCCTGGGCATAGAGTAGGTTCTGACTCAAAGCTCTGGCAGAAACAGTGACAGAATAGTTCAGTGCAGTGGTCACCTGGCTTTGCACAGAGAGAGGGTGCTCTGGGTTTGCATAGAAATATGACCTTTCTCCCTGACCCCGTAAAAGGGTAAATTAAAAAATAATAATAACAAAAAAATGAAGCCATTCTAAAGTCATTGATCTTATCCGCCTTCGTTTTGGGTGACCCCTTTGTCTTGGACATGACTTTCTTAAGAGGGAGCATGCCAGTGCTGCCAAATCTCCCTCAGGTACCCATCAAGTTTAAGGAAAAGTTGTGAAAATCCTGCAAGCTAAAGAGAGGGGAAAGGTGCTAGTGTGCAAACAAAGTGGGAAAAGACCCCAAAAAGCTAGAAAAATGTCAGATTTCCTATATCAGGAGAAGGTAGACTATTTCCAAGGAAGATTTTTATTTTTCAGCTTGACACAACTGATTGGGCTGGAGGTGTAGATCCATTAAAAATCGATTTAGAGAAGATTCTGCTGATTTCAAAAATACAGCTCCCTCTCCCAACCCCTCCTCCTCCACCACAAAGTGACAAATCCCAGCGTGGGAGAAACCCATTAGAACTCTACTTTATAGTGCTAACATGCTCTGCTTAGATTTCATGGACTGGAGTATTTACTTTGGATAAAATGCAAGTTCTCTGCAGCAGTCAGGGGGAATTACAATAGATAGAACAAGCCAAGTGTTTTATAGATGAACCCAGACCCCAAGTGGGATGTCAATTAAAATTAATTGACTCTCCCACATCCATAGTCTTCTTTGTCTACTCTTGGGTCATCTGTTCTTTATAATAGGATCTCAATGCTCTTTTTGAGCAGATATTTTTCTGCTCAAATTTTTGCAGAGACTTGAAGTGTGTTGCAACCAGTCAAATCAATAAGTTCATTTGGCTGGAAGTGAATAGTGAGGGTTTGGGCCCCAGGGATAGGGTTCCCAGTTGCCTTGCTCTATATGCATCTACCTGGTATTCTCCAATGACTCCTACCCAGCCAAAGGCTCGCAGTGTCCAAAAGACCATCGCCCCTAGTCATTCACAACGCAGGTATTAGGGGCTCTCCCTCACTTATTATAATAACTAGAGGCCTGGTGCACGAAATTCATGCATGGGGGTGTGGGGGGGGTGTCTCTCAGCCCAACCTGCACCCTCTCCAATCTGGGACCCCTTGGGGGATCCTGTTTACAGGCAGTCGGACATCCCTTTCACAATCTAGGACTGCTTTCTCCCAACTACTTGCCTGCCTGCCTTCCTGATTGCCCCTAACCGCTCTGCCTGCCAGCCTGATCACCCCCTAACCACTCCCCTGCCAGCCCGATCAATGCCTAACTGCCCTCCCCTGATACCCCGGTCACCCCCAAATGCCCTCCCTTGCATATTCCCTCTTTATTAGATAAGGCTTTTTTTTTTTTTTTTTTTTTTTTTTAGCATATTGGACAGTCCTTACTGGTTTGGCTCAGTGGATGGAACATTGGCCTGCAGAATCAAGGGTCCCAGGTTCGATTCTGGTCAAGGGCATGTACCTTGGTTGGAGGCATATACCCAGTGGGGAGTGTGCAGGAGGCAGCTGATTGATGTTTCTCTCTCCTAGATGTTTCTAGCTCTCTATCCCTTTCCCTTCCTCTCTGTAAAAAATCAATAAAATATATATTATAAAAAAAAATTTAAGATTCCTCCATATCTGCCTGGCTGGTGTGACTCAATGGTTGAGACCCCAGGATGCCACCACTGGAAGGGGATCGAGCCCTGGCCAGGCTGAGACCCCAGCCCAGGCTACCGCCTCAGCCAAGCCAGGCTGAGATCCCTGCCCAGGCTGCCATCTCAGCCTGGCTGGGGATAGCCCGGTGCGGGTGCACGGCTCTAGCCCAGGCTGCCTTCGCTGGCCTGAAGATAGCATAGTGGGGGTGCACCGCCCTCCTGGCCTGAGACCCCAGCCCAGGCTGCTGCCACTGGCTGGGTGATCATGCAGTGGGGGTGCCCGGCCCTGCAGGCATGAGACCCCAGCCCAAGCTGTCCTCACAGCCAGGGGATCCTGCAGCTTGGGGGCGGCTGAGACCCCCATCCCCAAGCTGCCCCAGCTTGCCAGTGGATCCTGCAGCTTGCCAGGGGATCCTGCAGCTTGGGGGCGGGGGTCTCAGCCTGGTTTGCCAGGGGATCCTGTGGCTTGGTAGCAGGGGTCTCAGCCCGGCTTGCCAGGGGATCCTGCGGCTTGGGGGCGGCTGAGACCCCCGCCCTCAAGCCGCCCTGGCTTGCCAGGGGATCGCGAGGCTTTGGGGCCGGGGTCTCAGCCAGGCTTGCCAGGGGATCCTGCGGCTTGGTAGCAGGGGTCTCAGCCCAGCTTGCCAGGGGATCCTGCAGCTTGGGGGCGGCTGAGACCCCCATCCCCAAGCCGCCCCAGCTTGCCAGGGGATCCTGCGGCTTGGGGGCAGCTGAGACCCCCATCCCCAAACCGCCCCGGCTTGCCAGGGGGTCCTGCGGCTTGGGGGCAGCTGAGACCCACGCTCCCAAACTGCTGTGATTTGCCAGCGATCCCGCGGCTCACGCTGGGCGCTGGTGCCTCCCAGCCGGACACCCTGGACTGCTGCTACTGGGTGGACTCTGCTGGGGCTAAGAGGACTGGGCGCCGCCATCTTGATCTTCTCAACGGCCGGATAGGCCACCCCGAGTGCCGCCCCCCAGCCTCCCGCCAGCCCAATCGTGGGCGTAGCGGAGTGATGGTTATTTGCATATTACCCTTTTATTAGGTAGGATAGGAAGGAAATTTGTCTGCCAGGAAGCATCTGGTGATCTATGGACTGAGCAGTATCTGGCTTTGCTCAGTTGTTTATTTTAGCTGAAGACCACATATCATAGCTGTAATACTTCAGTCCCATCTTATGTGCTTTAAACCAATAGAGTGGATCATGGAGATACTGATAAAACTCTACAGAAACCTATATCTCTAATTTTCATTCAACAAGTATTTATGGAGTTTCTATTATGTTGCCAGGAACTGTTCTGGGGGCAGCTCTGAACAAAAACTATGTGTTCCTGCTCACACAGAGCTTGCATGTTAGGGTGGGACAAATAGACAAGAAGCAGATAACCACATAATGTGTCTGGCAGTGATGAGTCTACACATGAAGAATAAAGCAAGATAAAGGGGTCAGAGGCAGTCAGAAAATTCCTCTCTGAACAGAGGCTAATGGAAGCAAGGAAGAAAGTCACAGAGTCTGGTGGAAGAGCATTCTGAGCATAGGAAACAGCAAAAGCAAAAGTCCTGAGAGGAGTTTATGCAATTCCTGCCATCCTGCTACACAGCATGTATGACAGACTCAAGCCACAAGCCTAGAAGAAAATGGTACTGATTTTCCTTTTCCTTCATTTTCTTCCTTCCTTTCTTTCCCTCTCTCCCTCCCTCTCCTTCTTCCTTCCTCCCTGGCCTAAACCTTTGCTTACTGAATAAGCCTCTCCAACCCCTTTGCTCTGGGGTAAATGCACTAACAATGATAAAGCTCAAATGCTTTTGTGGTAGGACGTTTCCCTCTTCTGGGAGCTGGTGGCTCCTGAGGTGAGGCAAAGGGATGCAAAGAAAGCTTTTGTATTGTATTTCAAGTTTCGGAGAGAAGCAGACACCCTATTAGCACAAGGTATAGTTTGTACTAGCGGGTTATCCTAGCAGGAACTTTGTTGTAGGGATTCTTCTGGGTCAGGATCTGAAGAAGCAGGTCCCTACCTCACAGCCCCTCATGGAGCAAAGGCTGGCTGGTGTGTCATAATGAAGATCAGATAGAAGGAGAGGAAGGACCTGAGGAATGGGAGCAGAGGAAGGACCTGAGGAATGGGGAGCAGGTGACAAAATGACTTAAAAGGGTCAAGGGACTGTGTAGGTGCGCGCGTGCACGTGTGTGTGTGTGTGTGTGTGTGTGTGTGTGTGTGTGTGTGTGTGTGTCTATGCAAGAAAGATGGTGCACATGGTAGCCCTCAAAAGTCCAGGGTGAATTCTTGTATCTATGGATGGGTCTGGAGACATGATGGATGGCATAGAAAGGCTATTTCTGAACCTCCACCAAGTTCCCCAATGCATATTAACCTTACACCCATCCTTGTCAACTCAGTATGGGTAAGATTATCCCCTCTACCCAGAGAGCTGAACTCAGAATTTTCAAATACTGCGTATTTGTTTGACTCGCTGATCATGACCCTTTTGGGTACTGCTAGTACTATCTTTTCTTTCAGTGTGAAGGATGCACTCTTAAAACAACACTACCTTGTTTTTCCAGAATAGAGTGTGCTGAGGGTTCTTTATTTTGCTTCTCTCAGCTTTTACCTAACTTTCTCCAACTGCAAAAATCCTGTATCCTCATTTAAAAGCATCTCTAACTCCCTTAGTATTTGTTAGGTTAAAATGAAACACCGTTGTTCCTCCTTTGTACCAGCCTGAAAAATACTTCTATTGATTTGACTGAGTGGTGCATTAATGGCTGTCAACTGAGTTTCATCCCACATCTCTACAACCTAACTGTAGTGCTAGTAAATCTAGATGCTAAGTCTGTATCTTTATTTCATCTATCCACCTCTTAGCCACCAGCTGTCACACACACAGTCACAGTAGGGCCTCTTTGCATTCATTCAAGGAGTGAGAGTTGTCATGGATTAGCTGGAGGGACACCTGTGTGGTGCATTCAGTTAAGGTATTTCCTGCAGTGTATAAACAGATAATACTGAGAATTACCAGGCCACGCCTTGAGTAATCCTTTGCTAATCTTGGACATAGTGATCCTTGAATTGCCCCTTTACATGAGATAGAATCATCACATGTTGGTTGTTAGGATATCCCACCTAAATCTGGCATATTTTGATTGCACATAACTTCTCTTATTTGTTTTCTTTCAGTGGGAGAGATATCCCTTACCTGAGAAAATCCTTATCTACATGAGCACTGACTATTACCTTTAAGTCTGTTGTCACTAGGTAAAATTACCCCTGTTCTGGCCCTTTTATTTCCCAACCATTTATCTACCTTGGACACCTCTTCCCTGGGCCTCCGCATGGCACTCAGTTTGCTGTGATCCATAGCCAACTACTATCTTAAAATTCTGTGATCTAGACAATAAGATGCAGGCCAACTTATATATATCAAGAACCTCAGGAACAGGTGAACATATAGTTGTTCTGTGCCTGACCACTGATGGCCAAAGTAGTTTGGAAGAATGCTTCCAAATTTATGTGAAAGTATGGGACTGCCCACATAGCGGGAACAATGCCCCTTCCCTGGGAAATATAGAAGAACCTCCCAGTGCCTTTCTCTTCCACACTGCACACGCTCTACTACTACCTCTCCTCCATGCTGGACTCCCTACTACTTCCATCCCAGTTGGAATTGCTTCGTATAATGATGGATACTGAGGGGACCCTTTTACATGTATGAACCATCTGGGGCATAAAAGAAGTTGAAATCTCAGACATAGAATGTGGGCCAAAAACACAGATTAAGGAAACTGAAATGGAGGAGAAATAGGTCGGTTTCACTCTCCCTGCCAAGGAGTTCCAATGGGCTCTTCCCTCTCATGGGACACCACCAAGATGATTTAGAGCCCCATCAAGTCCAAACCAGCCAGAAGCCCAGGGGAACACCCAATATGAAGTTCAGCCGTGTTTCCAAGACCACACTAGTTTTAGGGCCCACCCTGAATCCAACCCAACCATTTCAGGTATAATAATAAAACCAGAGACAGGCTGACCAACCATCCAGGTGTTCCCAGGACTTAAGAGCTTCCTGGGATGCAAGTCTTTTAGTACCAAACTTGGGAAAGTTCTGGGAAAATCAGGATGAGTTGGTCACCCTAGGAGATACCATAATTATTTTAGTAGTAAGTTAGGAGCTATCCTTCCATTTCCAGTGCTGTAGCTCCAGGGATATACTTTCCTTGGCTATGGAGAGTCAGGGTGCTCATGTGTAAGCCATATACCCTCTGGGGCTTATTTAAATGAAAGAAAATTTTAAGGTCTCTTCTGCAAATACATGGAACTCAATCAGTGACCCTCCAAAATTAGCTTTAAGTGATAAAATTTATGCAATTTGACAACTCACTCTAAAATAAGTGATTAAGTGCTTCAATAAAAAAAAGAAATGGTCTGAAAACAAGTACCTCAGGAATTATAAATATTCTCTAAGATATTTGCCCAATTAGAAGCTCTTTGAGTCTTGCTTTTATATTTCTTGCCAACAAAGGTTGCTTAGCAACACTCAGACATCTCTTTTCTCTCATTTGTTCCCTCTCCCACCTTTGCAATTGCAGACTAAAGAGAAGGAAAGCTGCTGCTCTATGATGACCTCCCCTTCTCAGCTCATAAACAGAAAAATGAGGATTATTTATGTGTGATGGTACCTAATGCTTATGCCAAGGTTTTACAGTCTGAAGGATCAGTTACTAAAAGAAGTTATATTCCAATGGTGTCTTAACTCATTAAAACCCATATAGGAGTGAAAGAGGTTTAAGTACCAATAATACTGGAAGGCCCATTGCTTAATTAGCCTGGTATCTTTATATCCCAGAATCTTACCCCAATTATCAGCTAATGGAGGGGGGTGGACCAACTTTGTGCCATGAATTAACTAGGTACTAGTTTAATTGGGCCCTTAGAATTGGACTTGGACTGGCTTAGGGAAGAGTGTGTATGTGTGTGTGTGTGTGTGTGTGTGTGTGTGTGTGTGTGTAGGAAGGCAGACAAAGACAGAGATAATACAGGACTCCAAGGGGCCCTGACAAGACTTAGCCTTATGTTGCCTAGAACCATATTATAGTCGTCTTTGGGGACATCATCAGAAAGATCTCACTGTGCCCTAGCCGGTTTGGCTCAGTGGACAGTGTCAGCCTGCAGACTGAAGGGTCCCGGTTTTGATTCTGGTCAGGGCACATGCCCAGGGTTGCAGACTTGATCCCCAGTAGAGGGGGCGTGCAGGAGGCAGCAGATCAATGACTCTCTCATCATTGATGTTTTTCCTCTCTGAAAATAATAAATTTAAAAAGTTTGAATTTGTTTACCTTCTATAATTTGAAACTTTGTAGCTTTGAGTGGAGGCTTAGGCCTAGCTTCCTAAGCTTGGCTTCCTCTGTTACCTAGGAAACCTTGCTCTCTGTGGCTGTAGCCATCTTGGTTTGGGTTAATTTGCATGCTCGCTCTGATTGGATGGTGGGTGTGACTTGTGGGCGTGGCTTGTGGTGTGTCAGAGGTATGGTCAATTTGCATATTTGTCTATTATTAGGTAGGCTATATATATATATATATATATATATATATATATATATATATAATCTGTTTGGTGGGGGATGGCGGTCAATTGGGGAAAAAGGAGACATATGTAAAACTTTAGAGAATTAAAAATAAAAAAAAAAAAGAAAAATCTCACTTAATTTTCCCCTATTGCTCTACCTTCACAGAACACCACTGCTCTTTGTCTGCTTTTCTCTTTGTGTGATTTATTGACAGATCTCAGCTTCTTCAAACCTTAGAGCTACTAGTCCCATATGACTGGCTTGCTCAAGGACCCCATCTACTTCAGGGACTCCCTGTGTTTATTTCAGCTTCAGCTCTTTCTACTAACTCCCTGATGGTCTCTAGACTTCTCAAGCCAAATATCCAAGAATGAACTTTCAAGTCTAGATAATGTCATAGGTCAATGGCCAAGTGTATATCAGTAACCTATAGATCGAGTGTCAAAACCTGGCTTAATCAGCAGGTACCAGGGTGAAGGAGTTACTATGGGTTAAACCAAGTATCCTCAAAATTCATATATTGAAGTCCTATCCTTGGGTACCTTATTTGGAAATAGGGTCATTGCAGAGAGGATTAATTAAGATAGGACGAGGTCATACTGGAGTCGGGTAAGTGCCTAATACAATATAACTGACATTTGTATCAGAAGGGCAACTTGGACACAGACGTGTGCACAGGGAGCACGCTATGTGAAAAGACACAGGAAGACAGCCATCTCTCAGCAAGCCAAGGAGAGAAGCCTGAAACAGATTCTTCTCTCACAGCCCCCAGAAGAACCAATCCTACCAACACCTGGATATCAGACTCTGGCCTCCACAACTATGAGATAATAAATTTATGTTGTTTAAGTCTCCCAATTTGGGGTACTTTGTATGGCAGCTTTAGGAAACACATATTTTGCTACCTAGAAGGGAGGTAACAGACCTAAAAATGTAGAAATGGCTTTGGAATTGGGTAATGGAGGAATTTGGGGGTGTAACAGACCTAAAAATTTGGCTGCTGTAACAGACCTAAAAATGTAGAAATGGCTTTGGAATTGGGTAATGGAGGAATTTGGGGGTGCATAATAGAAAAATGCATAGATTGACCTGAAGAGACGATTGGAAGAAATGTGGATGTTCAAGAAGATTCTGGTGAAGACTCAGAAAGAAAATTTCTATAGAGAAAGCTTTTATTTTCCCAGAGAATATCTATATTTTCATTAACTGAATGCTGCTATAAAAGTGCTTTTTGAACCAGCTGGCATGGCTCAGTGGTTGAGCGTCAACCTAACCAGGAAGTCACAGTTCAAATCCCAGTCAAGGCACAATCCCAGGTTGTATGTTCGATCCTCAGTGTGGGGTGTGCAGGAGGCAGCCAATCAATGATTCTCTCTCATCATTGATGTTTCTATCTCTCTCTCCCTCTTTCTTCCTCTCTGAAATCAATAAAAATACCTTTTTAAAAAAGTGCTTTTTGTGAGGTTGTCTTAGTCAGCTCAGGCTGCTATCATAGACTGGGTGACCTAAACAACAGACATTTATCTCTCACAGTTTTGGAGCCTGAGGAGTCCAAGATTAAAGTTCCAGCAGATTGGATTCTTGGTGAGAGCCCTCCTTCTGGCTTGTGGATGGCCACCTTCTCTCTGTGTCCTCACATGATGGAAAGTTCTAGTCTCTCTTCCTCTTCTTAAAAAAACGCTGATCCCAATATGCAGGCCCCATCCTCATGGCTTCATGAAACCTAATCACTTCCCAAAATTCTACTTCCAAATGCCATCACATCCGAGGTTAAGGCTTCAACACATTAATTTTGAGGAGGACACAAATATTTAGTCCACAACAGAGGTCTCAGACAGAAATGAAGAACATCTTATTGGAAACTGGAGGAAAGGCGATCCTTGTTACATAGTGACAGAGGACTTGGACAAATTGTGTTCTGTTGAGCAGAAAGTAGACTTTGTAAGCAATGAAGCTGGATATTTAGCTGAAGAAATTTCCAAGCAAAGTATTGAAGATATGGCCTGCTTTCCTCTTGATGCTTCTAAAATGCAAGAGAGAAATATATTGAAGAATGAACTACTAAGCAAAAAGAAACCAGACCTTGATGATGTGGATAATACTCAGCTTATTCAGGTAGCCCACTCTAGAAACAGAGGCAACAGCTGGCTGAATAGCCACTTGCTAAAAAGATTAGGTATGTGACTCATGGATTTAACCATCCCAGTTGAGGCTGGGAACAGAAATACAGTTATTCAGGAAAGATCTGGGAAAGACCCTCTTGTCTGATGGCTTGAATCCCCATGAATTGTATGATAGGCCAACAAATTTTTAGAACTTTTATATCAACAGTCACAATGCCAACGTGAACTGAAAGGAACAGAGATGGAGTGAAATAAAGGAAAAATGACTTTGAAGGTCTGATAACCTAGTAGGGTTATTGAACCTAGATCTTTGTAATGACAACAAAGATGTTAAATCAAATTAACTAAACTAATTTAACGGAATGCAAAATAAATATACTTACTATTCAGATATCTTAATGCCTGAGTGTATTTATATATCTATATCAATGTTCATATTCATATCCCATATCTATCTGTGTGTATGTGTGCATATACATAACACAAATAATAAATAACAGTCCTGGTAATAACTTCCAATCCTTCAATCTTTCTCAACTAGGAATTGCTAAAACCCTGAGCCATGGATGGCCAAGGGAAAGGTGTGCTTTTTTCATTTGTTGTTATTCCACAGTTTCTCTCCCTTTCTAAAGGCATCTACTGCCCTCACCTTTTTCATTTGAAATGGCTGCTTCCTATGGAAGAGATTTTAATATTGTTTTAGAGAAGTCACATTTCTCTTGACAGCAATAATTTTTAAAGTTCAAGCTTTAAGTCCTCATTGCATTTTAAAATTTAAGAAGATTTTTTTCTTCTTTAATATATTCTGCAAAATGCCAGCTGAAGTTGCTTATTGCCTAAGAGATAGATGGTTTGTCTCTATTTAAATGGCAACCCTGCCATGTCATTTTGAGTGTTTACTCTGTGTTCTGTGCAGCTATATGTGGTGGTAGGGAGAGTTTTATAAACCTGTGCCTTTTGAGCTGAAAGACAAATTCTAGGCTAATTCTCCCCTTTAAAATGTTTCTCCTTGCCCTAACTGGTTTGGCTCAGTGGATAGAGCGTCGGCCTGCGGACTGAGGGGTCCCAGGTTCGATTCCGGTCAAGGGCATGTACCTTGGTTGCGGGCACATCCCCAGTGGGGAGTGTGCAGGAGGCAGCTAATCCATGTTTCTCTCTCATCGATGTTTCTAACTCTCTATCCCTCTCCCTTCCTCTCTGTAAAAAATCAATAAAAAAAAAATGTTTCTCCAGCATTACAGTGCCTGGATTTTATGCTTCTTCCTGATTCACCCTCATTGAATACCCTTCTGTGTGCAGAAAAGCAGCATTTCACCGTTTCTGCATTTCCTGGACATTAATATATGGGCTTCATTAGAGAGCCAAATAAACTTCCAAGAACTAGATATAACCATTTCAAATAATCACAGAAAGTTCATCTTTGCTATTATTGCAGTCTTGCTTTTGTTGTTTTATTTTGTTCTATTTTGTTAATAGAGATGTACATGTTTTTGTCTGTCTTACCATGCTGGGTTACTGGGTTACTTGTAGTTGTATTTTTAATCAATCCAAGTGCATCATGAAGTGATAACTATGTATCGTTTTTGCCCATGAGTCCACAGAGAAGTCTGCTGGAGGTCCTCTTGTTTTCATGGTGGTGATCTGACAATTTCCTATGCAAAGCTCCCTGAGAGTTTGCTGTGTTTACTTATATATCCCCAGTGACCGGAAACACAGTTAGCACATAAAAGTGCTAAATGAAGAGAAGATAATTCTTTTTTAATTACAAATTCTAAAAGTTCCACAAGCATAGGCTACCAACCCAGGAGTTTTAATAACTTCAATTTCAAGTGATTTCCATCAAAAGAAGGAAACATATATGGAGCATTTATAATTGTATATACTGTATTATCAAGTATACTTTTAATAGGAGAGAACTTCTGGTTTGACTAAGTATTAATGAAAGTGGATTATTCCTTCACTTATAATTTTATACATCTGGTACTTGGAAGACTTTCCATAGACTAGCTTCTGGCTCTATACATTTCAAACCATGATTTTCCTCCACTATCCATCCCCTAGTCCCAGGTGCCAACTGGATGCATTTGTTCACAGTATGATCTCTGACATTGCATCTTCATGTCAAGATGGCAGGTAAGCTGGGCAAAAGTCCTATCAGGGTATTTCTGGAGCCATTCCTACACCGGAATGGCTATAAATATTTTAACTATACATGAAAGCCATTGCAAAGCATGCAACTATATCCCACAAAGGCCAAACCAAATGTATACTCAACCCCCTGCCCTAGACGAATGCTGATGGTCACTCAACACTACTGGACACCTGGGATGTGTGAGGGAGGGGAAGTCAGAATGGAAAGAGATATGATGAAAATATTTACTTTGGAAAATTTTTCAATTCAGCTGCATTGGTTTTATGATAAATACACTCAGGAGTGGGCATGTCACCCCCTAACTTGGAGAGATGGCAGTGCTGGTGGGCATTCTCCTCTCTTCTTGGATTAAGGCATGGAAGATTGGAGAGGAAATTCTCCTCCTGCTGAGGCTGTTAAGCTCAAACAATATGACGAGGCAGCAATATGAGAGCCAACAAGGCCACAAAGCAGGAAACAGCTGAGAGGGGAGAGAGACAGAGAGAAATTACAATACAACTGGAGCTCTTACACTGGGCCATGTCTGAATCTAGCTACAACTCTGTACCCCTTCTCCCCCTCCGTTCTGAGTCAACAACTTCCTTTTTAACTGAAAGCAGTTTGGATTCAGGTTTCTGTCATTTGAAGCCTAAAGCCCGACAAACATATAAACAATAGTCCTTCAGCATTATCTTGCATGTAGAAGTCTGAAATAGTCTCATATTGCTGAGAGAAAAAAAGTAATTGAGGGGCATATGGACAGTTTCTCCATTGTAGGTGGGGAACATTATTTTAAGCCGAGAGCTGAAGTACCCTCCAGTAATAATGACAGTAATACCTTACACATGCCCAGCATTCTAAAGTTTCAAAGTGATTGTATACACATTGTCTTATTTCATCCTCACAGAAGACAAGCATTTTCATCAAAGGTTTTCAAATGAAGAAACTGAGGCTCAGAGGGGTTAAATCATACTTGCCTAAGGTCATCAGATGGTGTGGGGCAGAATGGAAGCCTAAGTCTCGTGCTTCTTATTCACCATGTTTTCTATGCTACACCATGCCTCCCCGAGCACACCTGCAGACCCAGAACCTCCTGTGCCCAGCAGACAGTATGCTTCATTCAGGTCAGGAGATAAGCCATTCAGCACCTCTGGGTCAGACCCACTCCTAGCCCATGGCCACTTGTTCCTTTGTCTTCATCACCTAACCGTCTGAATTACTGATCCCAGCAACTTACAGTCCTCTGACCCACCTTCTCTCTCTTTTTTAAAAAATATTTTTTTATTCATTTCAGAGAGGAAAGGAGAGGGGGAGAGAGATAGAAACATCAATGATGAGAGAGAATCATTGATTGGCTGCCTCCTGCATACCCCACTGGGGATTGAGCTCACAACCTGGGCATGTGCCCTGACTGGGGATAGAACCATAACCTCCTGGTTCATAAGTCTATGCTCAAACATTGAGCCACACCGGTCTGGCTGACTACCTTCTCTTAATGCTTTGCCTAAACTCCAAACTTCCAAACTCCTTCCCATAGCCTAACTGCTGAGAATCACAAAGTCTTAACAACTTGGTATCAAACACTTATTACATTTTTTATCACCAAGATCTTCAAACATGATTTCTACCCTCAGCTCTGGACATTTCCCTGTCTACTATATAACATGGGTTCTTGAATCTTTAACTCACCGAATTCTTATTCTGATTGTTATTGTCCTCATCCTCTGCTCTTATCTCTTTCTGAAGCATTTGGCCCTGTACTGTTTATTTTCAGAGGGGAGAGAGAGAGAGGAAGAGAGAGAGAGAGAGAGAGAGAGAGAGAGAGAGAGAGAGAGAGAGAGAGAGAGAGAGAGAGAATGATGAGAATTGGACACACAGCCACCACTGGGCCTGTTCACGCCATCATAGGTTCCGCTTTATGAGTGTGGCTAGAACAGAGTCTATTACAGCTTAGAGACTCTATTTCAAGAACTTTGAGATGAGTCTTTTCTTTATAAATGGATTGTCAAGAAATAGAACAAAGTTTCAGAGATGTCATTTTACTGGCAAGAAAAGAGAGTGTTGATTCTAGAGAATACTTCACTACCAATCATTTCAACCGTAAACTCTCTAAATGACAGCCTCCCTCTTTGCAGCAAGATGGAATCAAGAGAAGCCCAGCATGAGCTGACTGGAGGTGCCCAAAGAGGCTGCCCAAAGAAAATTACAGGTCAACATCTTGATATCAGACTTCTAGCCTCCACAACCAAGAGAAAATAAATTTCTATTGTTTTAAGCCACATAGCTTATTGTAACTTGTTAAACAACACTAGGAAACTAATATACACTTAAATTTGTGCACTTCCCTCTATGTAAGTTTAACCTTAGAAAGATATAAATAATCAGGCCAGTGTGGCTCAGTGGTTGAGCATTGGCCTATGAATCAGGAGGTCTCTGTTCCCGGTCAGAGCACATGCCCAGGTTGCTGGTTAAATCCCCAGTAGGGGCATGCAGGAGGTAGCCAATCAATGATTCTCTCTCATCATTGATGTTTCTATCTCTCTCTCACTCTCCCTTCCTATTTGAAATCAATAAAAAATATATATAAAAAGAAAAAAAGATATATATAAAATTTTTGAGTTCTAGGTGATAATATGTACATGAAGCATTTAAGTGTCTGAAACTAAATTTGAATTATTGAAACTAAATGGTGGGTATAGGACTGTTTGAAATACAATTATACAGCAACATTGTAAAATACAACATACAATTCTTTAAACTTTTCTATATATTTGAGATTTTTCATAATAAAATGTTGGGGAAATAATTGTGAACCTTGGCTCATTAGTTGGAGGTAAAATCAATTTAGTGGGTTAGTTTTAAAAGTAAAACAGGAGAAAAAAGAACACACATAATGAGGGAAAGTGTTTAATTTTAATTATATATAATATACATATATACCTATTTATACATACTGGATCATGATGTAAAATTATTTTCTTGCTGGGATTCAAGTCAAAACTAATTGAGAAATACTATCTTAGTTTCATAGGTATCTCAAGATTCCACTTTTTCTCCTCACCCCATTGCACCATGTTTTATACCCACATCTAACCCAGGCATCATTTGCACAAATTCAGAGCTATTGCAAATAGTCCAAACAGAATGGCACTGACACAAAACAGACACATAGATCAATGGAACTGAAGAGAGAGCCAGAAATAAACCCTTACTTATATGGTCAATTAATCTATGACAGAGAAGGCAGGAATATATTTCAGGAAAATAGCAGTCTCTTCAATAAGTGGTGCTGGTAAAACTGGCCAGATACATGTAAAAAAAAATCTGGACCACTTTTTTACACCACATACAAAAATAAACTTAAAATGTATTAAAGACTTAAATGTAAGACCTGAAACCATAAAATTCTTAAACAAAATCATAGGCAGTAAACTCTTTAACATGGGTTTTTAGCATTTTTTTTTTTTTTGGCTCTGTCCCCTTAGGCAAGGGCAACAGAAACAAAAATAAACAAATGGGATTACATCAAACAAAAATGCTGTCCAGTGAAGGAAAACATTAACAAAATGAAGAAACAATCTACTAAATGGAAGAAGATATTTGCAAATGATATATTTGGTAAGAGGTTAATATCCAAAACAAAGTCAGAGCTTTTCTATGAAAATGCTTGCATATCCATCTCTCTTTGACCTATTACTTCAGTTAAAGAACCATATTCTCCTAAAACAAATAACTTATTCCAGTGAAATTCACAGGGCTCTTTGTGAGCTGTATTTATGCCTTCAGAATCCCTGAGTAACATTTAGTAATTTTCTGCATCAGGACACTAAATGAAAACTTCAAAGAACGAGTAGAACTCTTACCAGATGTTCTTCCTTTGTCATTTTTTGAAAGGCATAAGCAAAATAAGCTAGCACCTCAATAAAAAGTTTGGCCATAGACCCTGAAGCTAGAGATTAGTTCAGTCTAGAAAGCATGTGAATTTATATACTGTCATCATTTGTGTTTAAAGGTAACATGAGTCATGCTAGAGAGACTCATGAACAAAAGATGGTGATTAGTTATAAATAACTATTTTAATCCACTATAATGTTCTAAGTTTTCAATAATGTAATGAGTGTTCAGTTCAATTTAGTTCAACCAACATTTCTTGATTGTCACCTATGTGTCAGACACACTGCTCCAGGTTCAGGGGATACAATGGTAATTAAGACTCATTCCGGCCCTGAGGAGTTCACAGTGTAAGAGAAGAGACACATAAATGGCTCTTGAAAAGAGCAGGTAAATGCTATTCATAGAGTTCATTGGAAGGTGCACAAGTATTTGGTTAAGCTGGAGTTGAGTCTTGAATAGTGTGCAGCAGTTATCTAAGGAAGGAAGGATCTGGGCAGAGATGGGATGTGTTCCTGACTGCCTTTTAAACAAGGTGGCTCTGGTTAACTATAGAAATTTTATTTTGCTGAATGGAATTTGCAAACTCAGGGCCACAGCAGAATTGCTCCAGAAAATAGAGGCTCAGCCAAGTACTATTTCTGAATCCTCCATCTTCACCTTTCTTTCTTCCATCAAACACTCAATCCCTCCTTCAAATATTAGAGGGCAAGTTGTAAAACACATGTTTAAACACACTATCTGCTTGATGACCTGACAAGTCATCACTATGCCAGGGGTGTCCACCTATATTGTACACTTTGAAAGTAGCACTATATAGAATAAGCAAAAAGAAACTTTAACAAAAAGGGATGGTGGCAAAGACCAGGTAAGTTTTTTTGTGGATCAGAAAACAGTACTGGATGAAAGAAGGTGAAGGGATTAGCCAAAGAACATTTATGCATAATCCATAGACATTGACAATAGTGTGGTGATGGCCAGAGGGAGGGGAGGGGCGGTGTTGGGAGGAGGTGGCCAAAGGGAGGGAAAATGGGGACATCTGTAATAGTGTCAATAATAAAAACAAAGTGGGCGGGGGAGGGCGGAGAAAACAGTACGAGAGAAAATGCAAGTATGAGGGGAAAAAATACCTCAAAGAATTGCCAAGAACCCCAAAGCAGAACTGGATACACTAGAATTCCCAAAGAGAAGAGGGAAGTTTGTCTTCTCAAAATGATGGTTAGTGAGGATCCAAGAGTCAAAAGCAGTTTCTTAAAGCCCAGCAGTGATGGGCAACCTTTTGAGCTTGTTGTGTCAAACTTCGCCAAAAAACTGAGCATAACTCGGGTAGTGTGTCACTTTGAGGAAAAAACTAACTCCAAGACTCTAGTGGCAAATGTTTCATCCTCAGGAGCAGCAAATGTTTCATCCTCGGCATGCGGCCGCATGTCATCAGAAATGGCTACGCGTGTCAGTGCTGACACGTGTGTCATAGGTTCGCCATCACTGGTAGGGGAAACAAGGCTTGTGTTTTTAACCCTGGGATCTAGAACTGCTTAAACCTTATAATGACCTTATATATTTAGAAGCTAGGATTGCTTGTCTTGAGAAGGAATGCTTGAAGTGGGAGAGGGGTAAAGGATGTCATATGACCCAAAGTCCTCTGCTTTAACTTCTGTTAAATTATAAACACTTAGTGCAGGCACCTCTTCCTCCAGGACAGATTCAAGAATGTGTGCAGGAACAAGCAAAATAGAAACAGATTCATAGATACAGAGACAGACTGATGATTGACAGTGCAGGGTGAGGGTGGGGGTGGAGGTGGGGGGTGAAAAAGTGAAGGGATTAAGAAGTACAAATTGGTAGTTACAGAATAGTCACAGAGATGTCAATCATAGCATAAGGAATATAGTCATTAATATTGTAATAACTGTGCATGGGTCCAGGTGGGTATTTGAAATATCGGGGAGACCACTCTGTAAAGTATCTGATTGCCTAACCCCTATGCTGTATACCTGCAACATAATACTGAATGTAAACTATATTTGAAAAATCTATACTAATAAAAGGGTAATATGCTAATTAGATGGGACATCCTTCTGGACAAAGCCACGGTGGTGAGGGCCAAGGCAAAGGCAGTTAGGGGGCAATCAGGCTGGCAGGGGAGAGCAGTTAGGGGACAATCAGGTCAGCAGGGGAGTAGTTAGGGGCATCAGGCCAGCAGGCAGAGGCGGTTAGGGGCGATCAGGCAGGCAGACAGGGAGCAGTTAGAAGCCAGTGGTCCCGGATTGCAAAAGGAATGTCCAACTGCTGGTTTAGGCCCTATCCGGAACAACAGTCAGACATCCCCTGAGGGGTCCCGGATTGGAGAGGGTGCAGGCTGGGCTGAGGGACCTCCACCCCCATGCACAAATTTCGTGCACCGGGCCTCTAGTTTAAAATAAAATAAAAAGAATGTGTGTAGAGACATGACCTTCCCAAAGGTGAAAAAACAGAACCTTTATTAAAAGATTTTTAATACTTCCATGTTGGAAGGGTAATGGGAGCAAAAGCAAAGTCCCAAGGGACCTTAGTGCCATGAGTCAGGACAGTATGATAGGCAGGGAAGGCCCAAACAGATGTGGCCCAATCTCTCTCCCTGGAGGCAGGACTCCCTCAAGCACAGGTGAAAGCACAGCATTGGCCCTAGATGTAGACTCAAGTGGACAACACTGTTGAGAGGGGAGGTAGGACTGAATTTATAAGACATCATGAACACAAAGGAGGGTGTATCAGGAGCAGCATTTACAGCCTGGAGTGACTGCTCAATACAGAGGCCATCAGTTAGGGACTGGTAAGAAAATGTATCCAAGCTTAGAGAAAAGACAAACAGGTAATTGCATGTTCTTTGAATGTCATGTTGGAGCACTGTCTAATAGGCTCAGCAAGAACTGTTTAATTCTCTCAAGCAGAAGTGAGCAAACTATGGCTCATGTGCTGGTCCCGCCCATTTTTGTAAATAAAGTTTTATTGGAACACAGCACACCCATTTGTTACCTATTGCCTGTGGTTGCTTTCCTGCTACAACAGGAGGGTTGAGTAGTTACAACACAGATCAAATGGCCTACGAGCCTAAAATATTTACTGTCCTGCTCTTTAAGAAAAGTTTGCCTACCACTGCTTCAGGGAAATGCATTTTTTTTCTTGATTTAGTATTTGCTATTGATTAGGGGCCAGATTCTGTAAAGTTATGTATTAACACGTGGAAGATTAATATGTTGCAAGATTAATTATGTTGGAAGATTAATATGAATTTCTGCCCAGTAGAAAGAATAACTCAAAGGACTACAGTTTGTCTTAATTCATCTGGGCTGCTGTAACAAAAATACCATAAACTAGGTGGCTTATACAAGTAAATTACTCACAACTTATTTCTCACAGTTCTAGAGGCTGGGAAGTCCAAGAATCAGTGTCTGGTGAAGGTCTGCTTGCTAGATGGCCATCTTTCCCCCTGTAGCCTCAGGTGCTGAAACGAGGGAGAGGTCTCTCTTGGGTCTTGTTTATAAAGGCACTAATCCTGTTCATGAGGGCTCTGCCTTCACAGCCTAAATATTCCTAAAGGCCCTATCTCCTGATACCATCATCATCTTGGGGATTAGGATGTCAACAAATGAATTGGGCGGGGTGGAAGGGGGGTCGGGGGAGGGAAGCACAAACATTCAGACCATAGCAGTTTTATTTCCCTGTAGGATATTAACCAGTTTTCTATCTAATCTAGCGATCTTACTCCAATACTGTTTCTTCAGTACCTACACATATTCAATCTCTTTAATTTTTTAATAAAATTTTTATTTTCAAACATTATAGATTTATGGAATTACTACAAAGATTATCTTATACCTCATACCCAGTTTCCCTTATTAATATCTTCCATTAACATGGTACATTTGTCACAATTCATGGCCAATATTGATATATTCTAAAAGTCCATACTTCATTCAGATTTCCGCAGTTTTTCTCTAATATCCTCCCCCGCCCCCAATATCGTTTGTTGGTTTTTGTTTTTTACTGCATTCCAAGGTCCTATCCAGGATACTATATTACATTTAGTAGTCAAGTCCCAATAGGCACCGCTTGGTTGTAACAGCTTCTCAAACATTCCTTATTTTTTATGATCTTGACAGTTTTGAAGAATACTGGTCAGATATTGTCATTGTTTTCTGTTTTTAGGCAATGATCAATAAAGCTGTTATAAACATTCATGTGCAGGTCTTATGCAGACATAAGTTTTCAAATCAGATGGGCAAGTAGCAGCATGATTATTGGGTCATATGAAAAATAAATTTTTTGTTTTATGGGAAATAGCCAAACTGCCTTCTAATGTTTCTGTATCATTTTGCATTCCAGCAAGCAATGAATGAGAGTTCCTGATGCTTTATATCCTCACTAGCAACTGGTTTTGTCAGTTTTAGGGATTTTAATTATTCTAATTGGTGTATAATAGTTTCCCATTGTTTTGTTGTTGTTTAATTAAATTTATTGGGGTGACATTGGTTAATAAGGTTATATAGGTTTCAAGTGTACAAATCTAAAATATATCATTTGTATATTACATTGTGTATAATTTAGTTGTTCATTGTTATTTAATTAAAATTTCCCAATAACAAACAATTTGGGTATCTTTTTGTATGCTTGTTTGTCATCTGTGTAACTCTCAAGTGAAATGTCTGTTCAGATCTTTTGCCAGTTTTCTAAGTTGGTTGTTTCTTTTTTTATTGTTGAGTTGAGTTTGAGTCCTTTGTATATTTTGGATGCAAGTCTTTTATCAGATATGTGTGTTACAAGTGTTTTCTCCCAGTCTGTGGCTTGTCTTTTCATTCTCTTAACAGTCTTTTGTAGAGCAGAAGTTTTTATTTTAAGGAAGTTTAGTTTATAATGTTTATTATTTCATGTCTATTGGTGTTATATTTAAAAATGCATCACCAAACCAAGGCTATGTAAATTTTCTTCTACTTTTCCAAAGACTTTTATACTTTGGCTTTTTAAATTTAGTTCTATGATCAATTTTGAGTTAATGCTTATGAAAAGTGGAAGGTGTATGTTTAAGTTCATTTTTTTTGCATGTATATGTTCAGTTTTGCTAACACCATTTGTTGGAAAGACTGTCCTTTCTTCACTGAATTTGTTCCTTTGTAAAAGATCAGTTGACTCTTTTCACCTGGATCTAATTTTGAGCTCTCTGTTTTGTTCCGTTGATGTATGTGCCTATTATTTTGCTAGTACTATGCAAAAAATAAAATACTTGGAAATAATTTTACAAATATGTCCACAACCAGAACATTGAAAACTACCAAAAATTCTGGAGATCTAAATACATGGAGAGATATACCATCTTCATGGAGCAGAGAACATAGTGTTATTGTGTCAATTTTTCCTAAATCTATTTATAGATTTGGTGCAGTCCTATTCAAAATCCCAGTACACTTTTGTGTAGAAAGTGCCATGCTTATTCTAAAATTTACATGGATATATCAAGGTCCTAGAATATCCAAAATAATCTTGAAAAAGAATGAAATTGGAGTACTCACACTTCATGGTTTCAAAACATAATACAAAGATACAATAATCAGACAGTGTTGTATGGGCATAAAGATAGAATTTACTAGTAGTGTCCAGAACTAAACCCTTGCATTTATAATAAACTGATTTTCAATAAGAATGCAAAGAGCATTCAATAAGGAATGAATATTCTTTTCAACAAATGGTTTTGGGACAACTGGATATACATAAGCAAGACAATAAAGTCAGACCCTTACCTCACACAAATACAAAAAACACACCTCAAAATGGGTTATAGTCCTAAATTGTAAGATCTAGAACAATAAAACTCTTAGAAGAAGACATAGGAGTAAATCTTCATGACCTTAAGTAAGACAATAGTTTCTTATATGACAACAACAAAAAATAGGTAAATTGGATTTTGGCAAAGTTAAAAATGTTGTGCTTTAAAGGACATCAAGAGATTGAAAAGTCAACCTAGGCAAAAATTTTCAAAACAATATCAATATCAAATACTAGCAAAGTTGTGGACTACAGGAACTTTTATTCACTGTGGGTGGAAATTACAATGGTACAGCCACTTTGGAAGACAGTTTGACAGTTGCTTAAAAAACTAAACAGCCGAAACCGGTTTGGCTCAGTGGATAGAGCGTCGGTCTGCGGACTGGAAGGTCCCAGGTTCGATTCCGGTCAAGGGCATGTACATTGGTTGCGGGCACATCCCCAGGTGGGGGGTGTGCAGGAGGCAGCTGGTCGATGTCTCTCTCTCATCGATGTTTCTAGCTTTCTATCCCTCTCCCTTCCTCTCTGTGAAAAATCAATAAAACATATTTTAAAAAAAACAAAAAACTAAACATACTCTTACCATATAATCCAGTAATCATGCTCTTTTAGCTACCCAAAGTAGCTAAAAACTTATGTCCACACAAAAACCTACATGTTTATAGAGCCTTAAACATAATCACCAAAACTTGGAAGCAACCAAGATGGCTTCCAGTAGGTGAAAGAATAAGTAACTGTGGTACATCCAGACAACTGAATATATTTCAGCACTAAAAAGGAAAGGAGCTATCAAGCCATGACAAAACAGAGGAAATTTAAATGCATATTATTATATGAAAGAAGTCAATATGAAAAATCTACATATTGTACTAATAGGATTCCAACTATAGGACATTCTGGAAAATGCAAACTATAGAGAGAGTAAAAAGATCAATGGTTACCAGTGAAACTATTCTGTATGATGGATTCATGCCATACATTTGTCAAAACCTATAAAATGTACATAACCAAGAGTGACCCCTAATAGAAACTACTAGAGGCCCGGTGCAAGAATTCGTGCACGGGGGCAGGGGGAGGGACCCTGCAAGGTTGGCCAGCTGAGGGAGGGACCACGGTGGGAGGTTTACTGGCTGTGGGGGGGGGGAGGGACTGCGGGAGGTTGGCCACCAGCCCCAAGGAGGGAGTTGACCCTTGGCCGCTCCGCCACCACCCACCCCCAGTTCCCCATTCCAGCCCAGGGCCCCAAGGCCCTTGCAGGGACTGGAGAAGAGGCAATGGTCACTGGGCCAGGGACAGAAGGAATGGTTAGATGCTGGGAACAGATGCCAGACGCCCTGCCACCGCGCGGTTCCCTGCCTCCCCCCATCCTCTTTCCCCAGGGAAGGGAGAGGACAGAAGCAAGACAAACCCTTGTGTCCAGGGCTGAATTTCAATAGATCACAGTGAAGGAGCTTCTCTGCTATGTATGAACCACCCCAACCCAGAAGCAGGTCTCTACGAATGGTTTAGCACCAGGGGCCAATGGGGGCCAGCTGGCTGGGGGAGAGGGGCCATGGGAGGTTGGCTGTGGGAGAGCACTGACCACCAGGGGGCAGCTCATGCATTGAGAATCTGCCCCCTGGTGGTCAGTGCATATCATAGTGACTGGTCAACCGGTCATTCCAGTCTTTTCGGTCATTCAGTCGTTAACAGTCGCTTAGGCTTTTATATATATAGCTTGACTTTGGGTAACAATGATGTGTCAATGTAGGTTCATCAGTTGTAACAAATGTACCACTTTGGTATAGAGGGATGTTGATAGTGGAGGAGGCTGTGCATGTATAGAGCAGAGAGTACATGAGAATTCTCTGTACTTCCTGCTCAATTTTACTATGAACTTAAAACCTCTAAAAAATAGTGTATTTTTAAGTCAACCTATAGAATGAGAAAGGATATTTACAAATCATATACTTGATAGGATGCTTGTTTCCAGGTAATATAAAGAACTCTTACAACTCAATAATAAAAAAATAATTGAGTTAAGAAATGGGCAAAAGATTTGAATGGACATTTTTCCAAAGAAGAGCTACAAAAGCCACTAAGTATGTGAAATGATACTCATCATCATTAATCTATAATAATAAAAGCATAATATGCTAATTAGACTGGACAGCCAAACTACCTTCCGGACATCATTCTGGATGTCCTTCTGGACAAAGCAATGATGGCGGGGGTTGAGGCAGAGGTGGTTAGAGGCGATCAGGCAGGCAGGTGAGCAGTTAGGGGTGATCAGGCAGTCAGGCAGAGTGGTTAGGGGCGATCAGGCAGGCAGGCGAGTGGTTAGGGGAGATCAGGCAGGCAGGCGAGTGGTTAGGGGCAATCAGGCAGGCAGGCAGAGTGGCTAGGGGCGATTAGACAGGAGGCAGGCTTATGAGCCAGCAGTCCCGGATTGTGAGAGGGATGTCCAACTGCCAGTTTAGGCCCAATCCCACAGGGATTCCTGCGGGATCAGGCCTAAACTGGCAGTCAGACATCCCCTGAGGGGTCTCTGATTGTGAGAGGGTGCAGGCTGGGCTGAGGTTCCCCGCCCCCCGTGCATGAATTTTATGCACCAGGCCTCTAGTCATTATATAAATGCAAATCAAAACTGCAATATGACACCACTTCACATGCACTAGGATGGCTATACTTAAAAAGACAGGTAATAACAAGTGTTTATGAGAATGTAGAGAATGAACCTTCATACATTGCTCTGGGAATGTAAAAAGGTGCAGCTGTTTTGGAAAATAGTTTGGCATCTCCTCAAATGTTAAACATAGAATTATCATATGACCTAGAAATTCCATACCTGGTTATGTACCCAATATAACTGAAAACAGGTGTTCAAACAAAAACTTGTCCACTAAAGTTCAGAAGCACTATTCACAGTAGCAAAAGATGGAAACAACCCAAGTGTCCATCAACTGATGAATAGAAAAACAAAATGTGGCATATCCCATACAATAAAAAGTTATTCATCAATAAAAAGAAATAAAATATTAATACCTACTATACAGATGAACCTTGAAAATATAATACTAAATGAAAGAAGCCATATACAAAGACCACATATTGTATTATTCTATTCATAATTCATGTGAAATGTCCAGAATAGGCAAATCCATAAAAATGAAAGATTAGGACTGCAAGGGGCTGGCTGGAGGGAGAATGAGGAATGACTGCTAATGTGTATGGGGTTTCTTTGTATAGAGGTTAAAATGCTCTGACATTAGATAGTGTTGAAGGTTGCACAACTCTGCATATACTAAATACCACTGAAATATATGCTTTATAAGGGCAAATGTTATGGCATATGAATTATGTCTCAATAAAACTTTTGCAAAAGTAACTCTGATTGGGTTGGCAAAAACTCAATAGCTAGTGAGTGGTAGTTATTATTAAGCTATCCCACAGATTCCAGAGGATTATAAGCATACTTATCATTTCAAAGAATATGTACAGTGGGGTTAAATAAATCAGGTAAATGCTGGATTTGTGTTTTAAAACTTGAAAGTCTATATAGCTGAGGTCCCTAGCTATTCCACAAAGATTACTGTTTGATTTATTGTTTGGCAAAGCTTACTGTATTTTGCTTAGCAGTGTGGTTCTTTCGACAGAATCTATAGAGCTAAGAATGTGCAGAAGAATTAAATTCAGGTTTATTCTCTAAAGTCCTATGGAAAATTTAAATGGCCAGTTTTCACAATAGCTCATTAAAAAAAACTATTTAATTTTCACTGAGCATAAAGCCATAAAACAGCCAAATTAAGTGAAAATTTTCTCCCCCCTGGATCTTTTATTCAAGAACATAATTGAATGACCCATCAGCCATGTCTATGAGCTGGTCACCTTATTCATGGCCTTTAGAAAGCCTCAGGTGGAATGTCTATCCACAGTTTGCATCTACTCACCCCATTGTCTCACTTCCTGTTGCTAGGATACCATTTTTTGCTCTCAACCTATTGTAATATGAAAAATTGATTTCTAGTCAAGTTTTTATTCCACATGGCCTTAGGAAAAGAAGAAGAAAACAAGGTCCATGCTCCCAGAAAACAGCTTCCAGAATGACTTTAAATCTCTGGCAACAATTCCAAGCACTCATTTATTTAAAAATTGAAAAACCTTATTTTGTCTTTAAATTTCAAGTTTTAGCTTTGTGTATTAGTTTGTCCTTAAGTGGAAGAGGAGGTCAAGAAACTTTTTGCCTCCTAACATGGCTGACTCATCTTGTCTCAGAGACAAAACCTCCAGGGCACAGAAAAAGTCTCCCTTCAGAGAAGGTTCATTTTCTCCTTATTCCTTAAGGCTCCCAGGTTCAAAACTAGAAACTAAAACAATCAATTTTCCTGACTTTGAAAAGCGATAGAAATTAGAAGGTTTAAAAATTGGTATTATTTTTATTCCAAACTAGAGGTCCAGTGCACAAAATTCGTGCACTGGGGGGGGGGGGGGCGGGGGTTGTCCCTCAGCCCTGCCTGCAACCTCTCCAATCTGGGACCCCTCAGGGGATGTCTGACTTCTGGGATCGGACCTAAACTGGCAGTCGGACATCCCTCTCACAATCTGAGACTGCTGGCTCCCAACCGCTCGCCTGCCTGCCTGCCTACCTGATTGCCCCTAACCACTTCTGCCTGCCAGCCTGATCACCCCCTAACCACTCCTCTGCCAGCCTGATTGACGCCTAACTGCTCCCCTGCAGGCCTGGTCGCCCCCAACTGCCCTCCCCTGTCAGCCCGGTCACCCCCTAACTGACCTCCCCTGCTGGCCATCTTGTGGCGGCCATCTTTGACCACATGGGGGCAGCCATCTTGTGTGAGGACGTGAGGGTCAATTTGCACATTACCTCTTTATTATATAGGATAATTCAATTGAGTAATGTGTATGAAACACCCTCTATATGTCTATCCATACACACATATAAACTAATAAGCAGTCACTTCTTCAAATCCACTTCCTTTCTTTTCAGGTTTACTTCAGAATTTCCCAGGCCTGTGACTCACCAGGATAGGATCCTCTCCTTGGAGAATCCAAGGCCCACCCCCCACCCACACCCCCAGGCCACTGAGCCACAGTCTGCACAGCCTTGCCCAATTTTACACTCACATGGCTGAGTTTGTCTCTCCATTTGTCCTCTAGGTCCCTTCTGGGATGGATTGTATTCCTGACGTCCAGGCTGTTCACAACATCTCTTCCTCTGAGGCTGGGCCTTGCACAAACCAGCCAGAAGGCAAGGAACCCCAGTGCCCCTCCCCTACCTGACTATGGGTTTGATCCACTTTAGAATCCACCTTTGACACTGTCACTGCCTAAATGGATCTTGAGTTTTCGAAGCCCCAGTAGAAGCACAGTTAATTGACGTTTTAGGCATTGACTCTACATCATGGTAACCCTCCATTTGGGATAGTTCTTTTATGACTCATCCACTACCATCTAACTTTTTTACCCTCTTCCCTCAGGTCCATGCTCATCCCAACTTCCCTTTCCCAATACTGTGAATATTTTGGCTATTTTTACATTTAAAAAAACTACCTCAAAATTAAGTAGCTTAAAAGAGCAATCAGCCCTAGCTAGTTTGGCTCAGTGGATAGAGCATCAGCCTGAGGACTGAAGGGTTTGATTCTGATCAAGGGCACATGCCCGGGTTGCGAACTCAGTTCCTAGTAGGGGGCATGCAGGAGGCAGCCAATCAATGATCCTCTCTCATCATTGATGTTTCTATCTCTCTCTCCTCTCCCTTCCTCTCTGAAATCAATAAAAATATAGATTTTTTTTTTTAAAAAAGAGCAACCATTTTTATATACCTCGTGCTTTTGTAGGTCAGGAATTTGGGAAGGGCTTGGTGGACAAGTCTCCTGCTCCACATGGTGCCAACTGGGGCCACTCAGTGCTATTTAATCTGTAGCTAGGCTAGGTTAGGGGGTCCAAGACAAGTTGAAGGCTGGCACTGTGGGTCTCCTCTCCACTTCCATGTAGTCTCAGGGCCTCTCCAGGTGGTTTCTCCAGCAGATTACTATATTTCTTACATGACAGACAAGGGCCCCAAGAAACCACAGTAGAAGCAGCCCTGGAATGGGCACATATCACTCTTGCCATATTCGATTGCTCAATAGGCCAGCCTAGATTCAGGAAGAAAGCAAACAGCCCCTCCCTCTCACCAGGAGGAGCGTCAAAGAATTTATGGCCAAATAAGTGAGAATCATCAGTTGTAAGAGGACACCAAAAACCGTAGCAGCTAAAGCAACATTGGCACACAGCTCTGGCCTCCATAAGCTCTGCTCTTCCGTTCCCATCCTCGTCCCCACATCTCTGTGCACAGTAACACCTCAGGCTAAGGAATCACTTCCCCCTCCAGGCGTGAAGTCTGAGTCCCTCACACCAGAAGGGTTATCAATCACAAACATGAGACTGGGTTTTGCAACAGAACTGGTGCTAAAAACCCTTTGGCAGTGATTCCTTCTCGCCTTGTCTGTTTTTCAGAGGAGCATCTGTCAGAAGAGCGGGGTGTCCTTCTGTGCTTATGGTTTGCTTCCCTCCTGGGTCAGCCCAGGCCACTGCACTGCAGGTGTGGGATGACCAAGGTCCTCCAGAAACGACTGCAGGAGGCTGTGTTCAGGCCTGAGCCCAGGGTTGGAAAAAAGTGAAGCATCCTAGAAAAGCCCCTCAGACAGTGTCCAGAAGACCTTCCCACTGAACTGCACTTTCTAGAAGAAACACCCACATGATTTTTCACACCAGAAGGCATATGGGCTACGTGGGTAAAATTGCCCAACTGAAGCATAGGAGAGAGCAAATAAATGAAGGGAGAGAAGGTTCTAAAGGATTCTGAACATATTACTGAATCATGTGTGTTATTTCTACACCCATTTTTAAAATGGAAAGTGGTGGGAATCATTTGCCGCATGAGCACACACAAAGCCCTGTCACAGCTCTCACCTCCTGGTGCCCTGTGTGGTGCCGCCGCTGTGCAGGTGATGAAGTTCAGACACTTAAATCAACTGCTCGAGGTCTTCGGTAATCAAATTATACATAGTGACTTTAAAGGAGAAAAAGAGGACTTTCTCATTTTTAACTAAAAAAAAAAAAAATAGAACAACAAATTAAACGTGGGTTTTAGTGTCCTATAAATAGAAACTTTCTATCATCCAATGCTTGGTCCCTAAGGATTTCTTCCACCCAAGTTGCAAATCACCTTCTCTTTCTATACCACTTCACCCTGTTGTACTGGAGGGTATACAGAACAAGACAGTAGCCACAGGGAGATCTGTCCCTACCAAATGAGAGTGACTGTCTGGACCAATCGGATTATTTTTCTTAGGACTTTGAACTTAAGGCAAGGGAAGTGGTGCAGAAGCAGGAAGACATGCAGAAAGGTGGTAGCAAAGTCCATGAGACAGCACAAGTCATGTTGATAGAAGGCATGAGTAAGTATAAGCCATAGAGGAAGCAGAAGATAGTAGAGGGCAGAAGCCATTGAAGAAGGAAGAGGAGGAGAAAGAAGAGGGGAACAAGAAGAAAGGACAAAAAAGCCTTGAGTAAGTGGAAACTAAATGATAAATATTAGAGATGAAGGTGGTGGGGTTGATTGGAGGATAAACGACAGAGTCAAAAAGCTGAGTCCCTATAATTGCAGAGCACTTCAGCAGGGATTGACAACTGCAGCTGCTAAGGGGACATCCAGGTGACCCAGCCTCTAGAACTGCACTGGACCCCAGACAACCTCCAAGTTCAAATCCTGCTTTCCCTCTGAGGCCTGATTGGGCAGCTATTCCTGGGTTCCCATGGGGACTGGCCATGGGACTGATGGTCCAATCTTACTTATACTAAGTTTCTCATAATAAATCTATCGTTTGAAGTGAATTGGGTGCCATTTCTTCCTACAAAAACACTAACACAATGGTTGTAATGAAAAACCACAAGTATATCCTTTATAGACCAAATACAAGAAGAGGAAAACACGAATACTCTTAAAAGTTTGGTTTATAGGGCCCCATGGCATTGTAACAACTCAGATTTAAGACAAATACATTGAAGAAATAAATTTTAGACCTTCTCCTCAACTATCCTAGTGATACCACTGATAATACAACATCATTAGATTTAGCCTCTCTTCAACCCAGAGCCCAAGAGAGAACTCTGTATCTAGGAAGTGTTCAATAAATGTTAACCATTGCAGTTGATGGGAAATATTGAAGATGCAATCTACCAGAAGTTATGAATCAGGAGGACAGTACCACCTTCTCCAAGGGGCATCTGAAAACAAGGTGGGGCATTTTTATTTGTCAATGACTGAGGGCTTCTGGTGCTATTTAATGGGGAGGAGTCAGGAATGCTAAAATTCCTGCAATGTGCATGAGAGTCCCATACAATAAAGAACTTTTCTGACAAAAAATGCAAATGCTGTCACCTTTAAGAACCACTAGACCTTCATACACGTGTGAAAAACCCTGACTTGTCACCTGGTCCACGGTCAGATAACACAATAGCCCAATCCAGTCAGACAAAGGAACAGCACATTTTAAATCAGAATTATCTCAGGGAAGTCATAACGGGCTATTTTAGCTGTAGGCCTGTCCCAGTGCTTATGGCCTGTCCCAGTGCTTATGGGTTCTGTCTTGAAAGACAACACACTCCTTCTCAGGAGCACCCTTACCCCAGGCAATAGACAACAAGATAGATTTGTCAAGGTAAGAAGATAGGACATGCTTTGTTTAATGGTTTGTTAGCTTAGTTTATTACTCAGAAATGTTGAGATTTCGGGCACGTGGGCCTCCATTTGTACTGTTGCCAAGGTCCTGCAGTCTGGATGTAACTTAAAGACATAGGACAGGGCACATGACTCAGAGTGATAGCTGCTGCCCTTAATTTGTATGATTTACCTACAGTTTTAATTCTGTTCCCTTGGGGAGCACTATGGAACGGATCTCTTTTCCAGACCACAAACGGCCTCACATTCATACTGGGCACCTGTCATTTTTAGAAGGTGTGCAGGTGTTTCCAGAGGTTTCTGGGGAGTCAGCTATGCCTCTGCCCTGTAAGTCTCTGCCTCCCATCTCAATTTCAGAAAACCAGAGTCTTTTGCTCACAAGCAAACTGCGTGTTCCCTTATTTTTGATGAAACAGCTGCATGCCCAGCACCCAGACGTTAAAGTACACGAGTAGAAAGTCTAATCACTGACTTGCCTTTAAATGGCATTAAGAAAAAATTCTCAAGTGAATAACCCGAAGCTTGCTAACATTTATATTAGAGAATGAGATGGGAAACATTTTTTTTTCCTTTCCCTTAAGAGCCAGCTTGGTGACCAGAAATGCCCATTTCAATTCAGTTTCTGTCTCAGAGAGATTATTTTTATTTACCAGTATATTTGGGTAAAGCTTCACTTTCCATTTGCTTCCTCTGATCACTTTGAAGATAAAGAAAGAAATAAAACGTTTACTTTTTTTTTTTGCTCTGAGACTTTTTAAAAATGTGCTTCATTGTTGAAAGTATTACAGATGTCCCTTTTTTTTCCCCCACTGGCCCCCTCCACCCTGTACTCATTCCTCCCCCCTCCCCAGACCTTCACCACACTATCGTCTGTGTCCATGGGTTGTGCATATATGCATATACGTAAGTTCTTTGGTTGATCTCTTCCCATGCACCCACCCACCCCCACCTTCCCTCTGAGATTCATCAGTATGTTCCATGCTTCTATGTCTGCTCTGAGCCTTAATGTACAGAATATTTTTCCTATTGCAAAAAGCACCTAAAATAACCTCTTTATCAAAAATCTAACTGTAGCTTCCACACAGATAATCATCTTTTTCTTTCCACCACTTTTTAAAAACCATTTGTTATGACAATCGCCCACTGATTTCAAACAGACTTTGCAGTGCAGAAGTGACTATTTCCTAAGGAACAAGAAGACACCAAAAGGTGCTGTGTCTACGGTCTATGGCTCAAAGGCAAAGGAATAGATTAGGAGTCAGGAGACAGCCAGACACCAGTGAGCTACGGGACCCTCAGAACAGGAGGGAGCCAGGCTTGTCTAAGGTCACTTCCAAGCCCAAAGGTCAATAACTCCACAGGTTAATCTCTTCATCCTGGAGGAATCAATGGAAAGTTCCAGAGAGGCTCAGTCCAGTGCTTAGGTCAGGGAAGTGGCTATTTTTCGTCCCTGCTGCTCTCCAAGAGAGAAGTAAAGGAAGAATGAGCTGCACAGAAAATAAGGTCATTTTACCATCAAGTCTCTTAGAAGTAGAGATTTCTTAATAATATTAAATACTCATATATTGCCCCCCCCATATGTGCCAGAAACTGTTCCAAGTGTTTTACATGTATTAACTCATTGAATCCTCAACCACAACCCTGTGAGGTGGACAATAGTAATACATCATTAGCTTACAGGTAAGGAGATGGATGCAATAGATGCTAAGTGACTTGTCTAAGGCCATTCAGTAGTCAATGGTGGCATTGGAATTTGAAACAAAGAAATGTGATTTCAGATCTTAAATATTTGCTGACCACAGTAATCACCTTCTACCAAAAATAAACAGACTAATGTAGTGAGAAATGTCTGATATTGGAATCTAATTTGTTGAAATCCTGACCCCTAGTTGTGATACCTCCGGTGACTTACTTAACCTCTCACAGCCTTGGTTGTGTGTTAGTAAAACATACCTTTAAAGGCTAGTAGTAAGGTTTTAACTAGATAATGCATAAACAAGTATTTTGTAAACCTGAGAGCATTAAACAAATAATAACAATAAATCTATCTTTAGTAGATAATAGCTAAAAATGGCAACTTCATTAACCAATCTCAACGTCATAAACTAAAAAATATAGTTCTAACTTTAAAAATACAGGCTTCAAATTATATTTTGGAGGTGGCATGGCAGAAGAGATGAGGGCCAAGGGCAGAGAGAATTTATGGCATTTTATGGGTAGTGAATCGTTCCAGGGACCTAAAATAACATTGTGTTGCCTGAACCAAAATAAGAGGACAAAATGACATCTGAGTCACTTCTTCCAAATCATCTCAGTGCCATTCTATACTGGAAGGATTTGGTCTGTACTGGAAGGATTTGGGCAGGACCACTGCAATGGAACGGGACACATTCAATCGTCTGAAGCAGGAGCCAGAGTGTCTAAGTGACAAAACACAGAAACATCCAACACTTGGCTTGGTCCAGCTTCCTTGGTGGTCAGCTCCTCAGTATTATAGGAACTTGTGATTGTTCCCTGAATAGAAGAATGTGATAGAAGGAAGGGACATAAAGAACACTTCAACCTGTGTGTTTAATCCAGGTTGGGCATTGGCAGCACTATACAAAGTGGAACATTTAGCCTTGGAGTCAGACCACCTGCATTCAAGTCCTGGTCTGTTGCTTAACATCTGTGTGGCTTTGGGCAAGTCATTGAACTTTCCCAATCTTTAGTTTGCAGGTAACACATTAGAAATTCTAATAATCTACCTCTTGAGAAACTCCAAGAAAATGTGTGTTCAGAGGAGCCTTGTAGTACTCTGAAATATTGGAGAAACATCAACAGTGCTCCTTATTATCCTATCTAATAAAAGAGTAATATGCAAATTGACCATCACTCCAAGACACAAGATGGCCACCCCTATGTGATCAAAGATGGCTGCCCCCATGTGGATACAAGATGGCCGCCACAAGATGGCCTGCAGGGGAGGGCAGTTATGGGCAGTTAGGGGTGACCAGGCCAGCAGAGGAGGGCAGTTGGGGGTGACCAGGCCAGCAAGGGAGGGCAGTTGGGGGAGACCCAGGCCTGCAGGGGAGAACAGTTGGGGGGACCCAGGCCAGCAGGAGAGGGCAGTTGGAGGGGACCCAGGCCTGCAGAGGAGGGCAGTTGGGGGGGACCAGGCCTGCAGGGGAGGGCAGTTGGGGGTGATCAAGCCAGCAGGGAGGGCAGTTAGGGGTGACCAGGCTGGCAGAGGAGGGCAGTTGGGGTATACCAGGTCTGTAAGGGAGGGCAGTTGTGGTCGATCAGGCCAGCAGGGAGGGCAGTTAGGGGTGACTGGGCTGGCAGAGGGCAGTTGGGGGGACCAGGCCTGGCAGGGGAGGGCA
Source organism: Eptesicus fuscus (assembly GCF_027574615.1). Taxonomy (NCBI): domain Eukaryota; kingdom Metazoa; phylum Chordata; class Mammalia; order Chiroptera; family Vespertilionidae; genus Eptesicus; species Eptesicus fuscus. Next base: position 31,475,180 of record NC_072475.1, read on the forward strand.
GTTAGGGGCAATCGGGCCGCCCTGGGAGCAGTTAGGCGTCAATTAGGCTGGCAGGGGAGTGGTTAGGGAGTGATCAGGCTGGCAGGCAGAAGTGGTTAGGGGCAATCAGGCAGAGGCAGGCAAGCGGTTGGGAGCCAGCAGTCCTGGATTGTGAGAGGGATGTCCGAGCACCCACCGGGATTGGGCCTAAACAGGCGGTCGGACATCCCTCAAGGGGTCCCAGATTGGAGAGGGTGCAGGCTGGGCTGAGGGACAACCCCCCCCCTCCTGTGCACGAATTTCATGCACTGGGCCTCTAGTTATCTATTAAAATAATGCCAGGGAGCCCTGGCTGGTTTGGCTCAGTGGATAGAGTGTCGGCCTGCGGACTGAAGGGTCCCAGGTTCGATTCTGGTCAAGAGCACATGCCAGAGTTGCAGGCTCAGTCCCTAGGGGCGGGGTGTGTGTGGGAGGCAGCCGATCAATGATTCTCTCTTATCATTGATGTTTCTATCTCTCTCTCCCTCTCCCTTCCTCTCTGAAATCAGTAAAAATATATATTTTTTAAAAATAATGCCAGGGAAATGTGCATTTCTGAAAGGGAATAGTGCGAGAACTCCAGAATAATGAATGGTAAAATGATCAGATCTCCTTGCCAAGTATTCCAAAGTACCCATATAAGTCAGGATGTCTTAGTTAGGCAACATCTCCTAGAGCAGTGGTCAACAAACCGCGGCTCGCGAGCCACATGCGGCTCTTTGGCCCCTTGAGTGTGGCTCTTCCACAAAATACCACGTGCGGGCACACATACAGTGCGATTGAAATGTGCAGAAGTCAGTTTCCGGCCTGGGCGAGTCTATTTTGAAGAAGTGGCGTTAGAACACTCAAGGGGCCAAAGAGCCGCATGTGGCTCGCAAGCAGTGGTTTGCCAACCACTGTCCTGGAGTGAAGAAGTTGGGGCAGTTGTCCTCAGAGTTTTCACTTGAGCGAGAAACAAAGGAGAGAATAAATCAACAGAAAGCTTTCAGTATCTTCCTCCCAAGCAAAACGCTCAGGGCATTGGCAAGACCCAGGGGAAGTTAATGAAGGTTCTCAAATGGCACTTACTCCCAGTTCGATACCTGTCTGGCTCTACAGGTGCTCCTGTGATTAATGAGTCTTTTTACCAACACCCTCTTAGGAACAACTCTGGGAGAGGCTCTATGTAGGAAATGTGTAGCATGAACCTTACGTCTTAATACAGTTGAAACGCAAACAGTTTGAAGCTGGGGGGAAAAAAATCTTTGTTAACTTAGCAAGAATCACTGGGACACTGTGCTCCTGGTGGTATTGTGTAAGTAATAAACTCTCACAGTCTGTGAGATTAGCCTATGCTAGTTTCTTTCCTGGGGAACAAAAATAGATGGTGATTTAAATTCCTCAGGAATAAAAGGCTTTGGTTGCTCAGCAAGTCCTCCCTCTGGGGAAACCGAAGTCAATGGCCAGTGGCCAAGTTGGCACTGAGATTAGATTTGGAGCACCTCTGAGATGCATAAATACTGAACAAACTATGCAGAAGCCATATTCTGTGATCGCTGTGGCTCCAGACACATATCACTTACACACCTGTGTCTGTTCTTAGACAAAGGAGATGGGATGAGGAGGAGAAGCAATCTAACTGGGATGCTGAGCTCTTTCCTGGTTATATAGGGCAGAGGTGAGCCGCAGACCAGCAGCTTACTCCTCCCCAAGATCATGTCTCCGTGTCAAAATGGAGACACTAGTTTGTGATACCACCATAATTCCACAGAGAAATTCTCCAAAGAATAATAAGTAAGAGACACATATAAAGTGAACCGATTTTTATTGCAGTCCAGATTAAGAGTGTTAGAAGCATAGTCAGTGCCTTCATCCTCCTTGATAAGAAACATTCCCTGCGGCTCCTCCCGTGTGACCTTGGACTTCAACTATGTTCCTTCAAGAGCAACCATTGACTCCACAGTTGGCATTTCTGTCACTTCAGGCACAGTGTCTTCACTGTTTCTCATCGCTGTGCCCCATTGTGAAGGACTCATCCAAGCCATGGAAACTTCCTCTTGTATCCTTATAACTTCCCCATTCAGGTAAGTCTGCAACCAAAGGTGGCATCCGCCTCTTTTTTCCTACTAGTATTTCTCCATCTTCCAACGATTATTTCCTTTCTAATCACACACACACACACACACACACACACACACACACACACACACATAAATACGTAAGACATGAAAATGAACTCCAGAGGAGAGTCACATTGTATTGTCTCAGTGAGGTAGTGATGGGATTTGTTATTGTGACTACATTCCCAAGTTATAAATCCTAGGAAGAGAACAACATTAAATCAGAGCATTGCTGTAGGAGGTCATCAGGTTAGAAAAAAACAAAACCTGTTTTTAATCTAATGGGGAAAAAATAGAAGCAATATGCATAGATCACTAGCCCTCTTTTAAATGTGGTGTCTTCAGGAATCCTAGAACCATACTGCCTGGTTCAAACCCTGGTTCTGTTGTATATCAGTGTGTGATGTTGGGTAATTTATTTAACCTCTCTTTGCCTCAATTTCCATCTATAAATAATGTTAAGTACTAGTGTTGATCCATAGAGTTATTTCAAAGGTTAAATAAAATAACATAGGTAAAGCACCTAGTGCCTGGGAGATAATAAGCACTGTATTAGTAGCTATTATTAAGGTGACCTTGGCTTAAGAGGTTAATTTGCTTCAACAAGGATAATGAAAAGCTACTTGAAGGAAGAATACAAGAGCTGTATGTATGTGAAATACACTAAGGGTAAGCTTAGCACAGTGCCTAGCACACAGTAAAAGGAGAAATAAATTATAACTATCATGGCACAGCCACAAGCTCAGTTGGCTGGACGACTCTACCAATAAAGCTCCATGCCTACGGGCACAGCTGCTGGACTACAAGGAGGTCCAATTTCGAGGGAGCAATAGGGGGCCCCATTATGTCACTGACCACATAATGTCACCTTGACTATTGGCAGGACAACAGTGTCCTAGCTTGTAAAGGTCAGCATATTGTCTGAACACAGGACACTAAAAAGACAGTAGCATAATGCATCTCTCTGGAACATACACATGCAACCCTCCCCTATACACTCCCTACAATGGAATCAAGTTCTTTCACTGTAAAGAATTTGATGAAAATGCCAGGGGCCATTATCAAATTATGAGCCATGGGATATCTAAAGGTACTTAGAGATGACCTCGTCCAACCCCACTTGTTGAATGAGGGTGGGGATGATATTGCTGACAAAGGGTTGCCCCACGTAGCACCGTGACCTACTGGCAGAGCCGGACTTAGATGCAGGTTCATTCCTCCTGTGCTATGTCACCTCCCATTTCCACACTCTTCCCCACCCACCTTAGAATCTTAATCCCAATAGCAAACCCAGTTGCATCTCTGGAAGGTACTCTGCCCTGAGATGCCACACCCTGGGACTTCTGTGTGCTTGTTGGCTGCTGCCACCTAGGGAATTAAAAAGTGCGTTCTTGGGCTGTTGCCTTGAGACAGCGGCCATGCAGCTCCATCCTATTCAATGTCTAGCTCCTTAATGAATCATCCTTAACGCTCAGCTCACCAATTAGCTGAATTATTCATATCCTAGATCCATGGTCGGCAAACTGCGGCTCGAGAGCCACATTGCGGCTCTTTGGCCCCTTGAGTGTGGCTCTTCCACAAAATACCACAGCCTGGGCAAGTAAGTCTATTTTGAAGAAGTGGCGTCAGAAGAAGTTTAAGTTTAAAAAATTTGGCTCTCAAAAGAAATTTCAACCGTTGTACTGTTGATATTTGGCTCTGTTGACTAATGAGTTTGCCGACCACTGTCCTAGATATTAGGGTAATACTAATCTGACCCTTGCTGTTAAACCCACTCTTTTGCTTATTCATTGAAATACGTTAGGAAAATATTCAAACTCTGAGGTTTAAAAATATTACTCCATGGAGTAATATTGACTAGGTGCTGCTATCTATTTCTTTCCAAGGCGCTGGTAACTAGGAACTCATCTACTTCATTCCCAATGTTGCACGTAGTAGAAAAGCAGACCAGTTGACTCAGGTTCAATGTGTCAAGACCTATTAACTCAAGTCCACTATTAATCATACTTGATCACTCCCCGTTTCATTGTTTTTAAGCCTGGTGCTAGTAGTCGAAAACAAAACAGCCATCCATTCATTTCTTTAACCTTGACTTCTTGAAGGCCTTCACTGAGTCATGAACTAGATTCCTAGATCCTAGTAGCTTCACTAACTACTTACAGAAATGATGAAAGGGGCTTCTGATAAACAGTAACAGTCCAGATTGACTTCCTATGTAATTAAAACCAGACTCCAGGAAGTTCCAATTCAAAACAGAATAAATGAAAATAATCGTAGTTGATTTTTTTTTTTTCTAAGCAGAGCAGTTAGCCATTGTCCTATTTTAGCATGGAAACATTTTCTCGGCTGCATCATTATACCATGCCTCATAAAGATATGACTGTCCCCTTTTTGCTAACTATTATTTAAATTTGTAAAGATTCTCCTTCTGAATAGTCTTAGAGCCCTGAGTATTTCTCCACAGACTTACTACACTAAAGATGTACAGGATAGCTTAGTGGTTTAAATACTTGGTCTTAGGGACAGACTTAGGTTCAAATCCCAGCTCTACCACTTGCTAGTTGTTGTGACCTTATGAAAATTTCCTAACATTCCTAAGCATCAGGTGCCTATTTTGAAATGGTGATAATAATACTAATTTCAGTGTAGATTTGTTATGAGAATTGAAGATAATAAAGGCTTAGCATATAGCACATTGCTTGGCCTGCAGTAAATGATTTCAATAAACGTTAGCTGTTATCATCATCATTATCACCACCACCATCATCCACATAGTTATTACCAATATAATAAGATCTTCAATTACACGGAGAAGCTAAAGAATAGGGAGGAAGCTTTCAGGTGGTTCTGATAAAGTGGACAGTGGCATTGTAGCCAGGACTGAAAAATATGCTAGATTTTAACTTGGAATGTGTAAATTCAAATCCCAGACTCGTATGACCATAAGACAATATTTGGTTTCTCTGGTCTTACAGTGTCCTCATCTGTAAAATGGAGATAATAATAGCAAACATGCAGACTGGCATGAAGATTAAGTGAAATAATAACACTGAAAGGGTCAAGCCTAGTACCTGGCCCCCAGGACACAAACACTCCTTCCCTTGTCTGTTTTGGGGCCTTGCCCTTGGTCCTACCCCTGCTTTCTACAGATGAGGTAAGAGTGGCCAACCCCGATCCAGGATACTCTGGGAGAACCTGGCTTCTTGATTCTCACATTTTTACCCCATAATCCCAAATATAAAGAAGCAGGCCCTCAGAGGTCTCTGCTAAAACTCTGAGAGAAGAAACCAGGTTATAGTGGCTGAAAAACCTTGGGGAAGGCAGGCCCTGGGAGAATGAGGAATACCAGCCAATTTGTCCATGGGCTACAAACTTGTGAAGGGGGCCAGAGAGGATAGGGCTTGGCTAGGGGCCTGGGGCTTGGTGTTCCCTGTGATCAGTGTCCCCAGCTTGGTGGTTCCCATCCTCTTAGCTTTTGGCAGGCTAGGCTGACATACCGCTATTCAGTGAAATTCAAAAGCTCTGTGAATTATAGGCAGCATTATCTCTCCAGGTGTATTTTGAAAAGATGACATGATTTGGGTGCCACATATTTTCCAACCTGAAGCAATATTTTCACAGTGTGTTAATGTATTTCATGTTCGTGTGTGTCTGTGTATGTGTGTGTGTGTGTAGGTGTATGTTGTGTGCATGCATAGAGTACTTTCCAGCATGATGCACAACACACTCACACATGTAAGTTAGTTGTCTTAAAGTGGCCAGTTATTTGTTTGGGATATCACACCAAGAACTATTCACCAGCTAGTCTATGGGACCTACTAGGTTCGCAGAGGTTAAGGTCAATGCATACAATATTAGTACTTAAAAAGTTAGGTCTTTGACACAAGCCTTGCTCCCCCAAAAAAACAAACAAACAAACAAACAAACAAAACTGTAACAGCTTCTAACCCCCACTCCCAATACCATACTGAATGCTCCACTCTTAAGCTGTAAAGAGTGCTGGGCCTTGTGTTTCTCCTCTTCTGAGAGGGAAGCCGTGTGCGCCCCCTAGTGGCTCAAGGATGGTAATTGCACTCCCAGGCCTTTTGTTTTTTGCCTGTTTACTAACAATTTTACCAAGTGTCAAATTCAAGGACTTGTGGGCTGCAGTGTGGAGGTTATCCCAGACAGTCAAATCCTTGGAAACCCAAAAAAATCCCGCCTTTAGGCTTTGGTTCCATTGCCAAAGTTCATTCTCAGTTCTTGCTTTGGATTTCCCAGGAACTCGTCTGATTAATATCTTTAAAGGCCTTAATGTACAACTTTTCCACACCAAATATAGAGCCACACCAGAATATTTGTGGCATTTGCTTGCTTAAGATACAACCAGAGGAATTACCACTTCAGGTAGGTCTGTTTTCAGTGGTCCCCACACTCCCTGTCTGTCTTGCTGCTCTAATGGCTATGGAGTCAATCCATAGACAAGGAGCTCCTTAGGGCAGGGGCTGAAATTTCTTCATAAATTATTATTCCCAGTATGTAGCACAGGGCCCAATACGTGTTATGGACCGAATTGTGTCCCTACCCAAATCCATATGTTGAAGCCCTAACCCGAAAAGTGACTGCATTTGCAGATAGGTCCTTTAAGGAGATAATTAAAGTTAAATGAGATCATAAGGGTGGGACCATAATCCCATAAAACTGGTTTCTTACAGGAAGAGGAAGAGACACAGATTTCTCTCTCTCTCTTCTCTCTTTCTTTTTCTCTCTCCTCATGGGCATGGAGAAGAGGCTATGTGAGGACACAGAGGAAGGTGGCCTTCCACAAGCCAGGGAGAGAGGCCTCACTAGAAACCAACCCTGCTTACACCTTCATCTTGGACTTTCAATCTCCAGGACTGTGAGAAAATAAATTTCTGTTCTTCAAGCCACTCGGTCTGTGGTATTTTGTGATGGCAGCCTGAGCCGACTAATACAGAACGGAGAGTTGTTGAATGAAATTTCTAGTTCTAGATTCCAAAGAAGGAAGGGGACAAGAACTAGCAGCACTGTGCCAGCTGCTCCTCAAAGACATTCACCAAATGCCTTCGTATCTAGTAAGCACTCCCAGGGAGACTCGTGTGTACCCTGGCATCCTGCTCAAGGGTGACACATCTCCCCCAGGCTGTGTTTCCCACGACCATTGCCCCAGCTGCTGGCTGCCAGTGAAGTCATGGGTATGAGAGCTTGAAATCAACTTTTCAGGAGATGAGATGAAATTCAGCAGCACACAGCTCTCCTGTCCCCCTCCCCCCCCCCCCGGGGTTGCTCCCAAACGTCCCCATGAGCGTCTGCAAGCACCCAGGAGTGACCACCGTGTCTCTCACACTGTATTGGAGTTTCTGGCCTTTGTTTCATTTCGATCAACAAAATTTAGTGAGCAAACCCGGCTTCCTGTGAGGCATGAGCCAAAACCAGTGTCGGGTTTTCAGCGTGAACCTTGTCTTTCCCTTCAATAACAGAATTAGACCACCTGCAAAAACATATCCACAGTTACCAAGGACGTTTTCAAAAAACAAATACTCACTACAGATTTGTAACGAAAGACAGGCTGTTGCTTCTGGACTTCGGGTGGGCCAATGGGAATCCTTTCAGCTTTGCTCCTGGCAGCGAGGCACGTGGGTAAGAGTGGAGAGCTGGGCTCTTCTGGAGCAGCCGGCCTTGAACCCTGAGTGTGCTTCCCCAGTCGCTGGCTGTGTGGCCTTGAGCAAGTTACTTAACCTCTTCCTGTCTCAGTTTTCTCATCTCACATTGATGATGATAACATCACCGTAAGGATTAAAAGACATAAATAGATGCAAAAGCACTTTCAATAGTAAGTACCAAACAAAAAGTGTTCAATAAGTCCGTAGCTGCCTTTCCATCAGAAAGAGATAAGAGGGAAAGTGGGTATTCAAAAAGTATAGCCTTCACTATAAAACAATTCTTACAGGATCTTTCTCTACAGCTTTTTTTGTTTGTGTATTATAAAAAATATGGAAAGTACATGTGGCAAGATAGCATTTTAAGATGCTAATCAGCATTTTTTCCCCATGTTTTCTTAAAGAACTCCTCCCTCGCCCCATTCAGTGGGAGGCTGTCCCTGAGCCAGGTGGGGGTGAGAGGGGGCAAAGGAGAAGAAATGCCTCTGGCAAGTCAAGTCAGAGTTTTGAGTTGTAAATCCTAGACCAGGACAGGAAGTCCATGCATAAACATTAGATGTGGGAGAATGCAAGGTGATATAAGAGGCAGTGTGCCTGCCCCAGAGGAGCAAAAGTAATTCCTGGGGTGGAAACGCAAAGAGCAGCACTGAGAAGGGGCCCTGTGTCCTGCCCGCAGCCAGTCCCAGGGAGCAGAGCTGACAGAACTCCCAGGAGGCTTTGGGGCATCTGAGTGGAGCTCAGGATGGCAGCAAGTGTTATGTATGCATCAATTCCAAATGCAAAGGAGGAATGGCTGCAGGAATATCCAGGCAGCTAGCACTGATGTGGCCTCATGGAGTTCCCTGTTTCCCATGAGGCTCGTGGAGCAACTGGATATTTCCCAGAAGGGCTTAGAAGTCCTCAGAGAGAACCCAGCCTGGAGAAGCTCTGGAACAGTAAGGAGGCTCCAGTATCAATTTGGCCAAAACTCCCTTGGAGGCCAGACAGGAATCAGGCATCGTAGCAAAGACAGTATCAGTGATGAAGGCTGTGGGGACTCTGTGACTTCCTTGCCCCACTCTTAATCCAATGTCACCATGAGAGCTTCCCAGAATTTACATAAACTTTGCATAAAGAAGTGGGACCCTAAATTAGCTGCATCCGGGACCACCATAGGTAGGGCTGCAGATTGTTCTTTGCACTCAGCCCAGGAAGCAGGTAGAGACTAAAGTCTTATTTGTGTTTCACCATCACACCACGTGTGCTGGTCCATTAGCTGGAGGGGTACCTTTTCTAGATTACACAATGATGCCATGGGCTACTGGCAGATTGACTGAGCAGACCATATCCTTCTGAAATGGCTGAAGAGTTTTCACCACATAGTGGGGCTTGCCATAAGAATTAATGTATAGAATATAAAAATAAACTTACATTTCTTACACATCTGAAACTGTGGCCTGGTGTTCATGACCACTATATAGAGAAACACATACAAAAACCCACACCATGCCAAAAAATGCACCTCCATTAGTATCGTGGTTCATATTTTGGAATATTTTCTTCCAGACTTTTCTATATGTGATTTTCCATAATTAATATGCTCTTTGGTATCATGCATGTTCTACCTGACATTGTATTGCAAGGGAAATCACACAGACAGTGATCTCAACGTTATCTGCATTTCTGAAACCTAAGGTGCTCACACAGATGCCGTGTTCCAAGGCCAGAGCCCAGACCAACAAATCCATAACTTAATATGCTGCCAGGGTCAGAATTACTAACTAAAGCACAACTGTATTTAGAGTAGAGAAGCTGGCTGAGGACTGAATCTTTAAGAACTCCTTACTTAGATCAGTCCTTCTCAAATGTGAATGTGGTATGAGTCACCTGGAGATGCTGTGAAAATACAGTCTGACTCCACGGGGCTGAGGTGGGGCCTGAGAGTCTGCAGTTCTCACAGCTCAAAGGTGGCCTCCTGGTAAATGGACCTGATGGTTCAGATGAAGAAGAACCATAAAAATGATTTCTATTTAAGCATTTTTCAAAATTATTAAAAACTTTTTCACTATTATTTTAATTTTAATACTAGAGGCCCAATGCACAAATTTGTGCACGTGCGGGGATTGGGCTGAAACCGGCAGTCCATTGCCACCTGCCACTCCTGCCTGCTGCTCCCGTTCATCCCGGCCCCGCTGCACCTGCCATGGGCTCACGCCCAGTCAGTCCTGATTGGGAAAGGCTCATGCTGCTGCAGGGGCACTCACCAGCCATGAGCCCTGAGTCTGGTGCCCATCCCGAGGGGGTTGGGGGAGGCAGGCGGTGGGATACCCTTGCCAGCTCAGGATCCATATCCATCCTGCTGACATTCATGCCTGTTGTCAGGAGCCACCTGGCAGCCACTTTTATATCGTTTCTTCCTTGTGGAGCGTCCAGGGAGGAGAAGCATCCATGGTGCCTGAGGCCGACTTCCAGGAGGCTTGCGGCACTGTCAGGATTGTGCCAGCGGTACCAGTCCGTCGGTGCCTGGCCCGTTCTCCAGAGATTGGACCGATAGGACTATTGAGGGAGGGAGTGGCTGCCAGCGGGCTGGTGGGCCACTGGGACAGGCAGTCAGCTGAGCAGCACTTCCCATTGTGGGAGCTCACTGACCACCAGGCGGCAGCTCCTGCATTGAGTGTCTGCCTCCTGGTGGTCAGTGCATCATAGCAACTGGTCAACTGGTCATTCAGTTGTTCGATCGTTTCGTCACTTAGGCTTTTATATATATATAGATGTATCTATTTCTTAGAATGAATAGGCCACATTTTGAACCATTCTCCCATTGTTTGCCATTTAAATTGTTTTCAATTTTGTCCCCAACTTTTAAATGAGCAACTAATAGAGGAAAATGGCGAGCATAAAGAAGCAGGCCCAGTGCAGCACAAGCATTCCAGTGTGGCCAGTGTTTCTATGTGTCTTCAGGCAAGTTGAGCAATGTTTTCTTTGCCTAAGTTTTCTCTTTTATAAAATGGCCTTTTTCTTTTCTCACATCCTTAGTATAAAAGTTCATAAAGTGATTTGCAACTCAGTGCTTCCTTCTGTGGAGCCAATGTGTTATGAAATATTTGTCACAGCTCAGGAACAATGGCCGGGTATGCCAATTGCAATCCCTGGGGTCCCCCTACCCCAAAGCCTACCAGGTACAGAATTGCTGGTGCCACAATAATGAACAAACCCTGGGATTTGGCCCACCCTTGGCTGTTTGGATTTCAGTGCCAGGGGTAGGAGGTCTGAAAAACATGAAAAGAAACAGCTGAATTCCAAGACACTCCTTCAGATAAAATTTCCTTTAAAACACTTGTACCATTCTTCATCAATATTTATAAAGTGATGACTAGATACAGCTACATTCCTCTTGGGCTTTGTCTAGAACACACCCATGATGCCTGATCAAAACACAGTTGTTTGTTGTTTATAGGGAAGCTTCTTTCAGGAATGAAGTCAGCCCCACATAGCAAAAAAAAAATAAAAAATAAATAAAAATTAGTTACATGAACACAAAAAGACGAATGCTTTTTTAAAGGGCATCATGATGGGATAGAAAAACCATGGAATTTGGGGTCCTGGCATTGATTCCCAAATTCTTTTAACAGAGGCTCCCTCAAGTTAATTAACAACTTTGATTCCTAGTTTCTTCTTCACGAGGTACTATGGAAGTAACCATAAACGCAGAGAAATATACAACCTTTCTGGAAGGAGTTAGTTGATGTACTTGGTCTTTCAAGCCAGCTGAATGGTAGAAATACCTACCAACGTGTTCAAGTCTGAGGCCCCTCAGGGCTTCATCTTGTGTTCTTAGCCTGATCTTTGAGAAACACCAGAAATAAGTCTCTTAGTAGGTGCCATGTGGTGCGTGGCATTTCCAAACAACTCATGTTTTAGGTTCGGATTCTCATCCCTGGCTTATGTTAGAATACCTTGACAAGAATTGTTTAAATGTCAATGTCCAGGCTCCACCCTTGACCAACTAAAGCCATGCTCTGGTATTGTTTACAAAGCTCCAAAATGATACTGTCACACAGCGAGCTTAGAGCCACCAAGTTACAGTCTTAAAACACCCATTGAAAACCCAGGGCAGATAAACCTGTAAGCCATATTTCTTCCAATTACCCCAGTTTTGAGTCATTTATCACATTAGTTAGTCAGTCCATTGGCAGTGCAGCATAGGAAGGAACATAAACAGGGAGAGCACCATAGAAGGATGCACCTATACACAGCGTCAGGGGAGGAGGGAAGAGGAGGGATGAATTTGTTCATCCTCAACATCACCAATGACCTTTTACTGAGTCACTACTTGGTGCCAAGTACCGCAGGTCAAGCATTTCACCTTTGAATTCTTTCAGGCTGGAGAGAGGGATACGGGCAGAAGATACGGAGTAGAAGACAGTGCAGCTTTCCCAGAAAATAATTTGGCAATATGTGCCAAGAGCCCTCCAAACCTTCACATTCTTTGGCCAAAGAATTACACTTGAAAATGACAATCCCAAAAGCAAATGGTGCTTTTGTTCCCAAAGATGTTCACTGCAAAGTGGTTTATATTAGCAAGAAACCGGGAATAACCTAAATAACCCAACAAATGAATGGGGATTACCTAAACATTGCCACATTGTGCACTGGAATAGAATGCAACCACTAAATATGCTTTCCTCTCTGAATAAGGGTAAGACATGGTATATTTTCCACTATAAAATTTTAATTAAAACACAGTAAGATTTAAAATGGCAGCTACAGTTTGATTCGAAAGTTCCAAGAATGGCAAATAACTAGAACTTGCTAGACGATGAAGTTGGTTACTGTTGGTGGGACTCCACTTGTACCCATAGCTCCTTCAGAGAGCGAGCTTCAGATGGCTAAAAAGTACGCAGCTCAAAGGAAAACCTTTTCACAGCAAGCACCTCAGTGAGCATGGCGGGTGCCCTGGAGCCATCCTGTCATGGTCCCCGCTCTAAGGCTTGCAACTGTGTCCCCTCTGCAAGGAAAGCCAGGCAGGGAGGCAGATGTAAATTGTCAGGAAATGGAAACAAATGACAACTGAGCTGTAATACAACCAAAATATTTGTTTCACGGGTTTTTCTGCACCACTAGAATCAGGTTCTCTGTGAGTGTGAAAAAAAAAAAAAAAAGAGGAACTGAGAGAGAAGGGAAGGCTTCAGAGGAGAAAACAAAGGAAGTGGAGAGTGGGGAGGGGGAGCTGGAGTTTGCAGAAGGAAATTAGAATCTCTCCAACTATTGCAGAATCTAGCTTTTCCTCCCACAGCCATGTTTGCTTTGAGGATGTTGCCATTTCCTGACATTTTGCAGCTGTTCTGGGGACAGCCTGAGCAAAACTGACCCCACCACATTTTTCAGAGCCACGAGCTTCTGAGAGCTTCCTTCTCCCTCCCCAATCCGCAAACCCAGCTGCCTGCAGCCCCTGGGCTGCCCACACCCTTCCTGCCTCCCAGCTCAGGACAAGACTCCGGTCCCAGGTGGGACAATCCCAGGCTGTGCCAACAGGAGACTGCTTTTTTTAATTTTTATTTTTCTTATTTATTTTTTACAGAGAGGAAGGGAAAGAGATAGAGAGTTAGAAACATCGATGAGAGAGAAACATCGACCAGCTGCCTCCTGCACACCCCCTACTGGGGATGTGCCCGCAACCCAGGTACATGCCCTTGACCGGAATCAAACCTGGGACCTTTCAGTCCGAAGGCCGACGCTCTATCCACTGAGCCAAACCGGTTTCGGCAGGAGACTGCTTTTTAATTTTCACTCTTTAAAAAGGAGCGTGGTTAGTTGGTTAGTGGAGAGGAAGGCCCACCCTCTATCACAGTAGTTGTGCTTTTATCGTACATGCACTGAGGACAAATACAACAGCCAATGCTACCATAAATTCAAAACTGGTTTCTAATGACGTTGCGTTTTTGAGAACCATACCAGCATCGACAGTTTTTTGAAAAAATGGACTGTGTGGGGCATTTGGTTTATGCAGTCTGCAGACAATGCTGGACATTGAAAGGGCTTTGAAGACAGGGAAGGACGCTCTACCTGCTTAGTACCTCTGCCTCTATCTGTCCTGTTCACGTAAGGCCCGAGGAGGAGATGAACACTGTGCTCCCATCCTGCCCCTCCCGGGGAGCTGATCGGGAACCCTCCCAGGTAACTGCCCTTTCACAAAAGGGAGAAGGACTCTATCATGTATTGAGCCTGTGCCGAGTTCCAAGCACTGTGTGAAGTACATAGTTACTCCTATTATCTCCATTTCACAGATGGGAAGACGGAGGGTGGAGCGGTTAAGCTAGTACACTGTGGAACTGAGATGTCATGACTCCAGAGCATGTTCACCCTGAAACCTACTTGAAGTGTCCTATGTATCACCTTCCTGGGTAAAATGGCCTGTACGTGGAAGGGGGAATGCGGGCACCTTAGCAGAACTATTTTGCAAATCACACCACAGATGTGGACATCTGTCTTCGGGTCCGGTCACTGAAGGCATCCTGGACTGTTGACCTAGGCTATTTTTACGATGTATATGCTATGTCATCATAATAACATAGATGAGACTTGTATAATAAAGACTGTAATTATGATATATCATAAAAATAGCCCTTTCAGTTCTGCAGTCTGGGTTCAATGAGGGCAGCAAAACTAGAATTATAGAAAGCTGAGCCTCAAAAAAAAAAAAAATACAGCAATTTGATCTTGTGTAGGGTTGCTATGCATTTGAATGTGAAATGGCTCTCCAAGTACTACAGGGCCAGGCAGATGATCTTTTTAGTCTAAAAACAAACTGGTTAAATTAAATTAGGCTTTGAGAATACCAGTGTTCTTGGAAGATTTCTTGTAATCCAGATGTTGAATTCCTTGTCCCAATCTCCTCGGTCAGGTGAATCCCCCTGAGAAGATACCAGAATGCTTTCCTAGGAGGCTGTGCTCTTTCTTCATCACATCCTGCTTCCTATGAAGTGAGCGGCCTCTCCGTGACTTGTCTCCTAGCACAATGGCCCTCTTGTTCCGAGGCAGAGCATATGTACATTTCAATTCCTTATAAGCGTTTATGGAAACTGCACAAAGGATTCAACTCCCCTCTCCCATGCAAAGAGGCAGCACTCTCTCCAGCCTTTGGGATTATCTTTGCTTTTAATGGCCAAGCGGAATAACTCTAACTTGAGGAAATCCAGTGCTCTCCACGATTTCCTGGGAGAACTCCCATTATCCTGGGGCTCCCCTGTCACCTCCCACTCCGAACCCCCACTCCTGGTCTCATTTTCGTCTTCTCTGATTTCTTCATCCCCCAGCAGGTCTTATCACTGCTGTCCTTTTCATGATCACTTTGTCCCACTACCCTTTTCCCTAGTCTCCAAGGCAGTGCTGCTTCGTGTACTGGACTTGACTAAATATTTGGGGGTGACAAAAAAAGGGTCAGTGCAGATAGAGAATAGCTCACAATTAAATCAGCTACATCAGTGTTCTTGAATCTCCTGGGGCATCCTGATATTGCTTTCCCAGCTTGCTTTCTTGCCATCTGTTAATAACAAGAATGGAGCATAAGGTGTGGGAGAGTCAGAATAAAGACATTATTCTGTGTCCTAAATAAATCCCAGGACCCACAGAGCCCAGATTCACGTGATATTAAATTCAAAGAAACAGCTCAGGAGCAAAAAAGATGCTTCAAACTCTAATGCATCTGTTGAAAGAATGAAAGACATTTGGTCTTCCCCTCCCCTTCCCTCCTCTCCTGCCCTCCCCTCCCCTCCTCTCCCCTCCCTTCCCCTCCCCTTCCCTCCTCTCCTGCCCTCTCACCAACTATAGTCATTCCAGAGCCCCTCATTCTCTAAAACCCTTACTCCCTATTCTCTTCTATGACTCTTCCTAATGCCCAGCCAAAGAGGATTTTTACTCTGTCTCCTTTCCTTTTAACACTTAATTATGTACATTAATTTAGCCTCACAGGCTTCCTTTAGTTTCTCTGTTTAGTTGGTTCCAGGACCTGGGAGTTGACCATCAAGCAAAAATCTTTCACCAAGAAGCTGGGAAAAGGTGGGGGGAGGGGAGAGGGGGGAGGGGGGCGTGCATGGATGTAGAAGGGAGGAGGAATCTGAAAATGTATACACGGATCACACTCCTGCCCCTAATATGCATTAATAGTTTCCTTTGCTATAGTTCAGTAGACAAGCCCACCTTAGGAAGTTAGGAACGTGGCAACGACCTATTAAGATAGCAATATCTATCTTGCAGTGCGGGAGCCCATAGAGCATTAGTCCTCAAAATATGGTCCCTGGACAGCAGCAGCATTGCCTGAGAACTTTCTAGAAATGCAATCCTTCAAAACCTACAGAATCAGCTACTCTGGGGTGGAGCCCAGAACTCAGTGCTTCAACAAGCCCTACTGGTGCTTCTGAAGCATCTAAAGTTTGAGACACAGACTTTTTCCTAGCCTGGACTTCTCCAGGCAAAGGAACCCATTGAACCTGCTTCTGGTTCCAGCTCTGCCTCTTTCTAGCTCTATGACCTCCACCAAGTCATTCAAC
Organism: Eptesicus fuscus; assembly: GCF_027574615.1. Taxonomy (NCBI): domain Eukaryota; kingdom Metazoa; phylum Chordata; class Mammalia; order Chiroptera; family Vespertilionidae; genus Eptesicus; species Eptesicus fuscus. The sequence goes on from NC_072475.1 coordinate 31,491,485, forward strand.
TTCCCCAAGCTGGGAGGAGACCACGTGGGACTTTCTTCTACACAGTCCCAGGGATCCTTCTCATGTCAAAGTCTGGCCCCAAATGGATTATCTTTTTGGCTTCCCACCCACAGGGCCTCAATGTGCCGTCTTTCTCCCTCTTCTTTGGAGAACTGCCAATCATCTGCTCTGACCCTTCGCGTGCGTCTCCCCCAAGTTTGAAGACCACTTAATAATGATAACAATAATTCCCTTTGTGGAAGTGACATAGAATTGATGGTCCCAGAATCCACACGGTCAGCTTGTTCTTGGCCAACAATGGATTCAGATTTGCTTCCCCAATGCAGGTATGCTCCCTGAAAATCAGCACCCTTGGATCTTGGGTAAAATAAAGCACTTTGACCAAACGCAGGTGCTCTGTTAGGTAAATGGCTCAACTATAACTAGAACAGGACCCCGGCAAGGGGTTAAAACAAGGAGTTGAAATACTGTTTCAATTTGACAAACATTTCTCTCTACTCATCACTGCCTAACCTCTCTTTTCTCCCCCAAAGCTCCTAATTATTATTATAGGTTAGAGTCTTCAGTAGCAATTTCTTTCATTTTAAGTCATTTAAAACTTGCTCTAGGAGTTCTGTCACTGGGGACCAACCAGGAAGATTTCAATGAAATGGAGGCTTGCTTCTCATTTCTGATTCTCTGGGCTCCGAGCTTTAGAGGGAGAAAGTGGCGATTAACCCTGGTCAAATAGGGACCCATCCTCGGATGCCCAATGAGGTAGCAGCCACAAAGGGAGGACCAGGGTGCAGGTCCAGAGTGCCGAGAGATACCCCCAGTATTGACTTGCTCGTGTGCTGGAAGGAAGACAGGCAGGAAATAGAAAGTCATCTCCGCGCCCTGGAAATGTGCTCAAACACTCCAGAAGAAATTCTTTGGCTACCTACACAAATGCTTCTCAAATGTTAGTGTGCCTATGAATCATCTGAGGCTCTTATTAAAATGGACGTTTTGATTGAGCAGCTCTGGGGTGGGCCTGAGATTCTGCATTCCTAACAAGCTCCCTGGGGGTGCAAGGACCACATTGTGAGGAGCGAGAACCTAACTCCTCCATTTGTGAGGTCCTTGGGGAAGAGAAGGAACTGTAAAAACACAAGAGATTCATTAGCTGGCAGTAATGTGCTGAATATTACCATCAACCCCAACAGTGTAAGTTCAGTTAAAATATTATCTGATTTGGAGTCTGTTTGTTTTTACTTTTATTTTTGCAGAAAAGAAAATATTTTTTAAAATAGATTTTTATTGATTTCAGAGAGAAAGGAAGAGGGAGAGATAGAAACATCGATGAGAGAGAACCATTGATTGGCTGCCTTCTGCACGCCCCCTACTGGGGAATCAAGCCTGCAACCTGGGCATGTGCCCCTGACCGGAATCCAACCCGGGACCCTTCAGTCCACAGGCTAACGCTCTATCCACTGAGCCAAACCAGCCAGGGCAAGAAAAGACTTCAAGTAGTATGTGTGTGCCGTTGTTTTGTGTGTGTCGGTGTGTATTATAGTCCCACTTTCTTAGCTAAGTTTTTGCTTAAAACTAAAATCAGGGAGCATGATAAAGGGGGACCAGTGTTACCCCTGGCCAGGGCAATGGCCCAGTGAGTGGAGCGCCAGAGTTCAGAGCCAGAGGGTTGGGCTTCCCAGCCTCTGCCGGGCTATTTTCCAAAACACCACCTGGGCCAGAGCTTCTCAGACTTGCTTGAGATGGTGAGTGCTTGGAAATCACGGTGCTCCCTTCAAAGTACAATGGGTAAAATATGCCTATAGTATACCACTTTACTGGCAGAAAATATGGCTCTCATAAATGAATGCAATATAAAATAACAACCTGCCCTAAGTCCTTTTGGAAGTGAGCTCAGTTTTGTTATTGGTAAAAGGAGGGCAATAGCCTTACTTCACAGAGGGAGACCTTTGATTCTTCGGCTGGAATCAAAGACGTGGCAACCATGACTTCCACTGCTACTGGCTACCATTTATTTAGCATTGACTCTGTACCAGATACTACGCTAAGCACCCTGCAAACATTTCAAACTTGACAACAGCTCAGCGAGGTAAGTATTGTTATCGTCTGTTACGGATGAAGGAACTGAAGATGAGACAGGTTAAACCAATGGTTCACTGATAGAGCTTGTTGGTAGAGTTCACTCCTTACTCATCTTTCAAGGGCCACTGACCACCACAGGCTCCCAGCTCCTTCTCCCAGGCTAGGAATTCGCTTTCCTCATCAAGAAATGAACATGTGGCTTTTGACCAAGCAAGCCTCCGTGGCAGTACGAGTCTTTTCTGAGTCACAATCCCTTTTTTATCCAACGAAGGCCATGGACCTGCTTCCCAGCAAAATACACATAAGCAAACCTACCACCTTGCATTCACCTTTGGGGGTTCGGGGGTTCCAAGCAAAGAACTCCTATCCTACAGAGTTTAGGAAGACAAAGAGGGCCTTTTTACAGCTTTAGTCTGAACAGGGCCCACTATTCCAAGCACTGTTCTGAAATGTTTTCCTTAGCCATTTCCCTGACCACTTTATTTTTCAAATATTTATATTGATAAAAGATTAAACAAACCCTAAATGTCAAAAATATTCCCTGGCACCAGGGTGCCTATAGAGTTTCCAAAATTTTTTTTTAGACATCAGTCATCAAAAAGACTCTTCTTTTTAAATTATTAGTAGATAATATCAGTTCAGATTAGTGACCATCCAAAGAACCCTTGTTTCTCTTTCTCTGGGTATCTGAATGAAACAGGATACTTAAAGCAAAACAACATTATTGCTCCCTCCTGGTTTTTTGACATAGAAGAGACTTGAGCTGTTGACAAAAAATACAGAGGTGAGAAATACAAAGTTTGGAGGTTTCTATAACCTCTGAATATAAATGTAAGGAGGTGTGTGTGTGTGTGTGTGTGTGTGTGTGTGTGTGTAGGGAGGGAGGGAAGGAGGGAAGACAAATATTCATACTTAGAATAATTTAAAATTAACCTTTGTGTTCCTTGAAGATCCATAGTTTTATTTTTATTTTTTAAAAAATATCTTTATTGATTTTAAAGAGAGAGAAGAAGAAGGGGGAGAGAGAGAGAGGAGAGAGAGAGAGAGAGAGAGAGAGAGAGAGAGAGAGAGAGAGAGAGATGGATTTGTTGTTCCACTTATTTATGCATTCATTGGTTGATTCTTGCATGTGCCCTGACAGGGGATCGAACCCGCAACCTTGACGTATTGAGATGACACTCTAACCAACTGAGCTACTGGTCAGGGCAAGATCCATAGTTCTCAAAGTGTGCTCCGGGGCCAGCAGCATCACTGTGAACATGTTGAAGATGCAAATTCTCAGCCCCCACCTCAGGCCGCCTGAGTCAGAAGCTTTAGAGCTGAGCGCAGCAGTCTGTGCTCAGCAAGCCCACGGGGACTGTGATGCAGTCTAACGTTTGAGAAGCACTGTTCAGGGCAGATCTCAGACAGGAGCCACCTCCTAGCTGGTCCTAAACCAAACCACTGGCCCTGGTGGAAGGGGAGCCTGAAGAAGAGCACAGAGGTGAGGAAGCGAGGGTTGTCTAAGCTGCAACTACAAGTCAGCCACCGCACGTTTATGACCTCACTCCCACCTTCCATAAGCTCTGAGAATGCTTCCTCCTGTCTCCATTTTAAAGGGGTGTGTGTGTGTGTGTGTGTGCGTGCATGTGTGTGTGTGTGTGTGTGCGCGCGCGCGTGTGTGTGTTTAAAGAGGGAGATTACAAGAGTAACATAGCTATTCGAGCTTGCAGACCTACTAAGTAGTGGGCACACAGTAGGAAATGGGAAAAGTACAAAAAGTTATAAAGAAGAATATAGGAATTAATCACAACCCCGCCCAAAACAACCACTCCAGCCCTAGCCGGTTTGCTTAGTGGATAGAGCATCAGCCCTCATACTGAAGGGTCTCGGGTTCAATCCCAGTTAAGGGCACTTTCTGGGCATGCACGAGGTTTCTCTGTCTCTCCCCCTCCTTTCCACTCTCTCTAAAAATCAATGGGGAAATATCCTCGGGGGAGTAGTGACAAACAATCACGGCTAACATTTAATATACTATATTATTTCCCCCTTGTGTAAACCTCCTCTGGGTTTAAAGTCTACCTTGCACTCTCTAACAGAGTTTAGGCTTTAGAGAATGTCCCTTTCTCTGGGATCTGAAGACCCAGGAACTGATGCCTGAGCCCCGGGTTTTATCCTGATCTCCCTCCAAAGGCAGATGCCTGGATCCTTTGGTTCTTCCTCCATCCCTACGTGCAATACTACACAGAGGTGAGAGCTTAGAGAATTAAACAAGTGAGCTAAAGCAAATGCCGAAAGCTGCCTTAAAATGAAGTGGGAGCTAAGAGCTTACTCCGAGCTGAAATGGAGTTTGAGCCAGATGTCAACATCGCTATTGATGCTCAGTTCCCTAGAAGAAGGAGGGAGGCTTGCTCCCAGAGGTGTGCATCTTGGGGCTGGGGGGTGGGGGGCGGGGATGGTAGCTGAAGGGACGGCTGTTTCCGGCACACACTGCCAGTATCTGTCTCGGGCAGGACATCCCCGTCTCTGCACCAGGAGCCAGGGACCGTGCACCAGTCAGGGGATGGAACTCATCAACGTTCTGGACGGTGTTTGTGATGTTTGGATGGTTCCCTGTTTAACCCCCTGCGGAGGCTGGCGTGTGTCTGTTTCATGCCAGGCTCAGAGAACACAGTCAAGATAAAAGACAGGAGGCTTCCGCCTATAGATGTTGTTTTCATACAGCGTTTGCTTTCCTTGCTGTTAAGACCATTTGTCCAAGTGAATCATTTTAAGTTGCATTTTGTTAAACTACCTAAAAAAAAAAAAAAGAACCAAAATGGTGTTAGACTATATAGCTATTAGAGTCCAAACATAATGAGCTTCCTCTTTTGAAAAAAAAAAAAGAAAGAAAAAAGAAAGGAATGCTTAGCCTTCCCCCCCAACGTTGCCACTGATTCTATGAAACCTGGAAGCAATTGCTGCCCCCTCTGAGCACCCCCAAACCCTTACTTTTCACCTAACGCAAAATCAAAATGATGATAACCTGCAAAGATGTTGTATGACAGAGATCTGTCATATTTAGCCTGTGGATAATTGAAATTTATAATTAACAATTTTGTCAGAAGAATGCCTGCTAGTCTCAGGGGTCCTTCATTATGTATGCTGATAGGACGATTTAGGATGAAGGCAGGAAATGGGTTCTAAAAAGAAAAGCACCATTATGCAAGTTAAGGAGCCATACAAGACATTCACTTATGAGAGAAACGTTTTAACATGTTTTACTGATCTGCTTTTGAACAGATAGTGCATTCATACAGTTCAAAACTCAGACAGTACAAAAGGGTAGAGAATCAAAAGAATCTGTTCACATCCCTGTTCTTCACTGCCCCATTTTCCTCCCCAGGGGTAATTAGAGCTGCCAATCTTTTCCGTTCTGTCAGGTGTCTGCTATGCATAAACAAGCCACACACATGGATTCTTAGACTCTGTTAATGCAAACAGGAACATGCTGTCCGACACACACAGTTCTATACCTTGTTTTTACACTTAGCAATGCCTCCTAAATACGTTTTCATTGCAGTGTTATAAAGAATATGACCCCTACCTTAACATTATGCTCCATTATAGAGGTTCCTTCTAATTGGCCTTGTTTGTGCCTATATTGTCCATTTACTCTGTGGTTTTTCTGTCTCTGCTTTTGTTATGCCTTCTTTCCTATTCCTCCTGCATTCCATCTGGCTGAAAGAGAGAAGGTCTCTGTGCTGCAGTGACCCAAAGCTTCTAAGAACTCTGGTGAGCGCAGGTTTGAAAAAATCCCTAAGGTTGGGAGCTTATACCTTTGTGGAGAGACAGATGTGCAACCGATATAAGGAGCCAGGGGTAGGGGCAATGGGAAATGAAATCATTCTTACTTATCATTAGGGAAATGCAAATTAAAACCACAATGAGATATCACCTTACACCTGTCAGAATGACTATTATCAAAAAATCAACAAACAACAAGTGATGGTGAGGATGTGGAGAAAAGGGAACCACTGTGCACTGTTGGTGGGATTGTAAATTGGTACAGCCACTATAGAAATCAGTATGGAGATTCCTCAAAAAGACTAAAAATAGAACTTCCATAGGACCCAATAATTGCACTCTTTGGCATTTATCTGAAAAAAAAATATTCAAAAAGATATATGCACCACTATGTTCATTTTAACATGATTTACAATAGCCAAGATAGGGAAGCAACCTAAGTGTCCATCAATAGATGAATGGACAAAGAAGATGTGGTACATGTATACAATAGCATTATTACTCAGCAACAAGAAAGAATGAAATCTTGCCATTTTTGTCAACATGGATTAACCTGGAGGGTATTGTGCTGAGTGAAATAAATCAAATAGAGAAAGACAATGACCTCACTTATATGTGAAATCTAAAAGAAATAAAACAAACAAACAAAACAAATAAAAAACCGATCCATAGAAACAGAAATCAAAGTGATGGTTGCCAGAGGGGAGGGGGCTTCAGAAATGGGTGAAAAAGGAGAAGGAGAATATAGTCATTAATATTGTGATAACTTGGCACGGTAACAGATGATTACTAGACTTAGTGTGGTGATCACATCATGAGGTATATAGGTGTCAAATCACTATATTGTACATTGAAACCAATATAATACTGTATGCCAACTAAAATTAAATTAAAATAAAGTAAAGGCAAAGGCCGTGTGAAAGCACCAAACGTTTGAGATAATGGATCCCAAATATATCGATCATTGATAATGATTAAGATGACCAAACTAGAAAAGCTGTTGTGTGTGAGGAGCCTGGTTAGTGTGAAGAGGTGGCTAACATGTTAAAGGGGTAGAAAGGGGATCGTGCTGGATGGGCAAACTGAAATGTACACAGTGAGCTGTGGAGATCAATACAGCTTCTTTCCATAAAAGTGAATGTAAATTGGTATATTCTAGTGGCCAGTTTAGAAAAAAAAATATATCAGAAGAACTAAAAATGCACACACCCCGTGGAACTGTTCAGAAACCCAATTATATTAAGAACATAAGAATGAACAAAATTATCACAGCATATATATATTGGAGAAGCATGTTTCCACAGGTGCTTGATGCTTTTATTTTTTTATTTTTTCCCATTTTTTTTATTAAGGTATTATATGTGTACATATCATACCATTGCCCCCCACCCCACTCCCATACATGCCCTCACCCCTGTGTTTTGCGTCCATTGGTTATGCTTATATGCATGCATGCAAGTCCTTCGGTTGATCTCTTATCTCCCCCACCTCTCCCTAACCTTCCCGCTGTAATTTGACAGTCTGTTTGATGCTTTACTGCCTCTGTATCTATCTTTTTGTTCATCAGTTTATAATGTTCTTTATTATCCACAAATGAGTATCACAGTATTTAAAACAAGAAAAAATAGAAACCATCTAAATATCAAACATAAGGGATTAATGTAGTAAACTATGGTACATCCATAAGCTGAAATACTATCAGCGATAAAACAGGTATGAGAAAATGTTCCCCATAAGTTTCTAAATTATTTTTTAAAAAATTACAACAGCAAAAGGGCTCACTGTGTGTATTTATTTTAATGTAGCAATAGCAAATGTTTATTGTGACTCACATGCACCAGATGCTCTTTGCAGCATTTTAAATATCTTAACTCATTTGAGCCTTACAGCAACACCATAAATTAGGAGCTATGCTTATTTCCAATTTGCCCACGAGAAAACTGAGGCACAGAACAGTTAAGCAACTTGGATGAGGTTGTTGTTGGCAAGCAGAAGGCTGGGACTTGGATCCGGGTATTGTGACTATGCCCACACGCTCAACCATATGTGATAATGCCTATTTAGTATCAAGAAGCCTAGGAGATGCAACAGAATCAGGCTGTTTAGAATGGTGACCCCAGCAGGGAAATGCATCTCCTCTGAAAGCAGCTCCCAGGGGCACTGAGGAAGGTGAGTCCAAGGCTGGCCTACCTGAGTGGCAGGGCCTCAGATAAGGCTGATCTGAGAAACTGAAATTAAAGGCAAACAAATAAATCCAAGGAGACTTGAAAGGGACCAAAATGTATCAATTCAGGATCTTAGAGAGCATTTAATTTAACTACAAAATGTGCCATGAGAGTATCTGGATTAGAAAGACAAATAAACAACATGCAATTGTTTATAAATCTAAATTTGCAAAGTGATCAGCTACCTATTTATTTACTAGTATTCACAAAATAAATAACTTATTTAGTCTACAGTGGCTGCTTAGGATGTCTTTTATTTTTTATTTTTTTAAAATATATTTCATTGATTTTTTACAGAGAGGAAGGGAGAGGGATAGCGAGTTAGAAACATTGATCAGCTGCCTCCTGCACACTCCCTACTGGTACATGTGCCCACAACCAAGGTATATGCCCTTGACCGGAATCAAACCTGGGACCCTTCAGTCCACAGGCTGACGCTCTATCCTCTGAGCCAAACCAGTCAGGGCTAGGATGCCTTTTAAAAGTGAGCTCTCATTGTGCACTTAAATTATATTAAACTATTCAAAATAAGTGTAAAACAAAGCTTTTTGTTATAAGACCAAACAAAGTCCAAAAAAAATCCCAATATTTAGCTTACATATTGAAAAATTATATGGGGAGAGATTGGTCATTTTTATAACTTTTCCTTAAAAATGCTTTCAAGAGCACTTTTATTTTTAATTTATTATTCTACATTGTTTTTACCCCCCACCCCCCACCCAAAAAAAAATCATTTCACCTGTGTTATTTACCATATTAGTCACCATGTTTCTCTGGAAGTTCAAAGCCACTGACAAATGATAATCTGCCACCACAGAGGCTATTTTTAAAACTAAACTGCAGCTTTAGATGTAAAGAGGCATTCCCATGATATGTTTAGGAATGTCAACAGTGCTGGGATAAGTCTCTACCTAAAAAGCCTCCTGAGAAATTCTGACATTTTGTTTGAAAACAAAATTAGTCACATTTCCGTATTGTTATATATGTAACTTTGAGTTTAAGAATCTATTGCATACATTGAGTTGTATTTATAAACACGTATCTAGAATTTATTTCAAGGCATGCGAGCACTGTACTCCTTCAAGTACAATAAACACTATCTCCTCCTCATTGCATCACGGCCTGGGGCCTTGAGCAAACTAAAATAAACGACACTAATTTCGTTGTATGTTAAAGCCTTAAATCCACCACATAAATATTCCAGAACCAACTCGGAGCAGCAAGCTGAGGGCTGGGTGGGAAGCACAGAGGGATTATGCTAAGGCTTTGAGGGAGCGGGGGAGACGCAGTTCTTGACCTTCCGTCCCGAAAGGCTCTTTTTCATCTGGTTTCAATTCTCTTGTTTGTGCACCTTGCCACATTTATTATTGAATTCCTGATTTCTCCTTCTTGTTTCGTGTTCCATGTTCCAATGATTTATGAGAAATTGCTGATCTAGATGTTGTCTTTGGCATCCAGCGGGCGCACAGAGCCCCTCAGGAATGCTGAGGGGATAAATGTGTCTGAGCTGCACAGTGCCCGGGCTGAGCAGATGTCCATCAGTTCATGAAACGTGCAGCTGAAGATGCCTTAATAAGACGCATTTTTCTTCTTAAACTCAGCAGCAACAGGGATGTTTCCAAAATCATGGACTTTTTCCCTCTTTGGTGGATGATTGTCGTTAGAAATGATAAAAGGCTTGGTCCTAAAATAGTGATTTGAAGATAAATCTGGTCAAAGGTAGTGTTTTGTTTTTTAAAGTTCAGCTCAAGATAAAATGGCATTTATTTTTCTTCCATATCAGGGATCCATTGTTTGGTTTGACTAAGAAATGAAATATACTAATGGCATTTCAGTTCAATCTAAACGTCTCCATAAAAGATGCTCTAGTTTATAAGTGTGTAGGAATGAGAGCATTTTTTTTTTTAAATGGTGACCAGCTTTCTCTCATCTAAGTGAAAACCAGTTAACAAGTCTACTGTGCTCAGAGAGAATTCTCTAATCAGGTAAGTTTTGTTGTCTAATCAAAATGTTGGGGGAATTTTCTGCACACGTCTTCCTCTCCACTGGAGGGGGTTGAACTCAACCCCAGAGAACGCTGCTGTCGCTGAACCTTATCTTTCTAGGCAAGGCCTCTGCATCATCAAAATGTTGTATCAGCCCTGGCCCGTGTGGCTCGGTTGGCTGGGCTCCATCCCAGGCACGGAAAGGTGCTGGATTCCATTCCCGGTCAGGGCACATACTGAGACAGGTTTTCATCAGGATGGCTGCTGACCTACTATACTTTCTGAGATTCAGAAACATAGCCACAGTACTGTAGTCTTGTATCCACCTAGGTTAGGCACCCGAGTATCTTTTCTAAGAATTTCATTAAAAGGTTAATTAAGAAGAACCAATTCCACACCGAGAAATAATTTATGGTTAGTTAATAAACATGTACACAAAGCCCAAAAGCAAAACAAAACCAATACCATGTAAATAGTATTCAGACAAAACTGTTTTATCCCCAAACAGAATGCAGAAGAAACTGTGACTCAGAAATGATCACAGAAATCAATCACTAGGGAAGCCTTGGTCCCATCTCGATGCTTGTATTCTCAGCCAAGTTCGTTATCAGCCACTCTACCTCTGTGCCCCTCGCTGAACCCGAGCACATGTTCGTCTGAATCCTCACTCACACATTTCGTTTCTGTATATTGTGCTTGAATTGTCCGTCTTTCTGTCTCCAACTGTCCAAGTCCCAGACCTTAAGAAACAATGTCTTCTTTAATTATGTTGCTAATTGCCAACTCCTTCACTCTCTAATGGCTGGATCACAGACCTCTGCGCTCGAAGGCCCTAAATGCCCGCTGTTGTTCCCTGTGACAAAACACCTTCTTCTCTCTCAGACAGGGAGTGCAGAGGGGTTTTTAGACTCCTGGACCTGCCAGGCAGTGCTCTGCTTTCCTTTACAATGAAGATAGAGGCTGTCACTCATCTTTACAAGCAGACTCTGTCTTTGCGCAGCACCAGTAAGTAATTAACTAGGCCTCTGCGCTGTTCTACACAAGAAGCAGTCATTCCCAGCAATTTGTCTAAAATTGACTTCACTACAGATTTCAAAGAAGCAGAGAAGAGGACCAAACTGCCACAAACATCCAAATCAGAGCTCACCCTCTCCCCTCGCATTTAATTCACCAATGCATCCAAGATTAAGGCTAGTTGTTTTATAATAATAAAGTTTGGTAAATGGAAAACTTTTTTTTTAATATTGAGAGAAACAAATTTTTTTTTGTTTTGTTTGTTTTTCTTCCAGTTTTATTGAGATATAATTGACATTAACATCATATCTGAGTATAAACTAATGAGTTGTATGTACATGTTGTGAATACAATGGAAAACTTTTGAAGGGAATTGAGGTTGTTTAATCTGGAAAGAGAACTCTGAGAAGAAAAATCAATAGATATTTAATAAGGTAAAGGCAAGTTTGTGAAAATGTTGATGAGCAGTTCTATTCATGGTCATTAACAATGACTCTCTTAAGTATCTACTGAAAGCAGACAGATCTAAGACAAATTAGAAAGCATTTCCTAAGTAGCCAAGTAACAACATTCTGGAATATAATGCCAAGGAAGTCAGGCAGTCTCCTTCCACAAGGTTTGTTTTGTTTGAAGGACAGGGAAGATGCAGCCTCTTTCAGTCTGGGGTGATTGGTTTGGGCGGAGGGGGTGGGAAGAGGGGGGCGGGAGAGGGGGATGATGAACAAATGAGTTGCCCATTGAACTGTAGGTGCTCTGCCCTCCATATTATTTTTGTGACTTAAAAAAAAAAAAGAATAAAGCCAAGACACTCTTTTAAAAATGAAATTAGGTTTATTTTCAGTCCTATTATCTATAATGCACTAATTTTGGATTTTTAAAAAATTTACGGTACCTTCAAATTAATTTTTGCGTATTTATTTTTCTTGCTTACTAAAAGAATTTAACACAGGTTCATAATATCCTCTTTAAAAGACTTGGAAACAACTGTAGTACTTTTTTATTTTAAAAAGATGATATGGTACAAATATGATATACTATGTAATACTCTCTGTGGAGTCAGGGCAGTATCCCTAATATTTCTGAAGTGATACATACAAATATTCACACTCAGTGGGGTAAAGACTATACACAGCCTCACATCAATTTAGGTTACATTTTCCCATCAAATAAGTTACAAAAATGTTTGGTTTTCAGAATGGGTTGCAAGATTCAGAATACCCAATTAAATTCGAATTTCAGGTAAACAAATAATTTTTAGTATATATCCCAATTGTTGCACACAATACATTTACTCTAGGAAAGGTATTCAGTGTTCAAATTTAACTGAGTTTTCTGGCTTTTCACTTGCAAAATCTGGCTTTTTGGATTTCAGAATTGCAGAAAAGAAATGGGGAACATGTAGAAATATCCTAATTGAAATACTATTAATAGCCACTCTTCTGGGAGTATAGTTTGGTTTGGGCCTTTTTAAAACAACAACTACAACAACAAAGACACCACAAAATTTTATTAAATATGCTTTGTATGAACAGTGTGTAAGGTCTGTGAAAAGGCACCACAATGCAAGATACTTCAAAAGTTAGAAATAACATGGCTACTCTAAAAACAATTTTAATTTGCAGTTCTTCCCTGTCCAACCTTAAAATTCATTATCTATAAAAAACAAAGCATTCTTTTTATGAAATCCATAAACCTCTCCTGTGACAAAGATATAGCTCCATCTAATGGAAAGAATATCCAATTGCAGTCTTTCACAGAGTTAGAAATATGTCTGAATGTAGTAAAACTGTAAAGTATGGGTAGACCCCACACATATACACCACACACACATATACAAACTCACACACTCCACACACACACACACAACACACACCACACACACGCGCACTCACGCACACATGCATGCATGTGCTCCATGCTTTTTTGTGCCTTTCCTTTTCTGAAGTCAGATAGGACCCAAAGGTATGTAGCCATAGTTTTTATAAGATCTACTCTTTTCCTTAGATCTGGACTATGAAATATAAATATATATCTGTATTTCACCAGCATACTAAGCTTTCATTCTCTCCCAACTATTACATTCCATTTCAGACTGAATTTCCCAAACCATGGCCTTCATCATTTCATTCTCCTGTCCCAAAACACACAGCTCCGTTTCTGTTTCTTCCCTATGCTCACCCAACCCTAACTAGCCAACCCCTTTCCTCGCTGTTCCCCGTTCCCTTCTATTCTTGTTCACAGCTGCCTTTCCCTCTGCTCATTCATCCTTTAGGGCCCTGAAGTAGCGGAACAAACGGAGGCCATGGAATCAGACTGACAGTAGTGGTTCAGATTCCACCCCGGCCATTTAACCATGTGGAGCCTCAGTCATCTCATCTATAAAAACATGATACATGCAATATCAAGAGAATGGAGCCTTGGGTTGACCTTTTTGCTTAAGTCAATTTGGTTTTGTCTTTTTGTAATTTTCAACCTTGTGAGTCTTAATTCTCGAAAAAGAGAAAAGCGGCCAGGAGCTGACCTGGCACTCACAGGCCGACCAAGGTATTCTGACAATAAAATTAAAAAATTCACAAGGCACTAACAGCAGCCAAAGTTACTCAGTGACCATGAGAGAGCAAGGCAAAAACAAGGCAACTTAGTCATGATGTCTGAGCACAGACCAAAACAAGAACGCTGTCCAAAGCACAAAAGCGATCAAATATCCCTCTTTTCTGGCCAATATAAAGGACCGTTGTTGCTGTATTATTACAACTTTAGCCCTAATTTATTTTTCCCACTTCCTGTGTAAGATTCATAAGGACACCCCATCACAGAATTGCTCCTGCTTCCTGATAGCACCAACCTTACGCAAATTCTCGCTGTATTAAACCCTCCCCGAATCACCCAACAGAAACTAGAAGTGCCTTTCAACACCTTCATGAAGTGAGGTCCCTGAGTGTGCTGTCCCTCTCATCACAACACGCCACCAAATCCAAATTGGCTGGACGATAAATGTGTTTCTAGAGTCTTTGGACTGATGAGCATCAACATCCGATAAAGTGTTCATTGAAGTGATTATTAACTCAGGCTCCAGAGCCAAACTGCCTGATTTTGTATTTTAGCGTCTCCTCTTCCTGATAAGTGATGTTAAGTCTCTCTGCCCCCATTTCTTCACTCGTTAAATGGGATAACAAAAGTATCAACTAAATAAGTTATTACAGAAAGCCTCATTAAATATTAACTATTCTTTCTATAGTTCTGGCCAAAGACTCTTGTATATCCCAGGTCCTTTCTTATGTTAGTCCTCCAGGCCAAAGGTTTTAGGGGCTATAACACCTTATAAATTTGGAGGGGAGCAGAATATGCCACTCCAAAATATGCCACTTTGGCATATTAATTATTTTGAATTAAAGTTACTTGAGAAACATCCTGTTCAAGAAGGACACTCGGACCTCCTCTGTTCCCTGAGAGTAGGAAATAATTCTCCATGTGAAGGTGCCCTCCCTGTACCAGGAGGGGGGAAGACATCCTCATCCCCAGAGACAGGGAATTTAGGGCTGAGAAAGCTATATAAACACATTTTGTTACATCTTCACTGATTTATGGTCCTAAGCCCAAACCCCTTTGCCTTATCAATTCTTCACAAATTTATTGTTTTCTTTTCTGAAAAATATAAAAGCTTCCTGCCTTCGTCACTTCTTTGAGTCTTACATATTTTTAAAAATATATTTTTATTGATTTCAAAGAGGAAGGGAGAGGGAGAGGGAGAGGGAGAGGGAGAGGGAGAGGGAGAGGGAGAGGGAGAGGGAGAGGGAGAGGGAGAGGGAGAGGGAGAGGGAGAGGGAGAGAGCGATAGAAACTTCAATGATGAGAGAGAATCATTGATCGGCTGCCTCCTGCACATCCCCCACTGGGGACTGAGCCCGGAAACCTGGGCAGGTGCCCCGACCGAGAATCGAACTGTGACCTGGTTCATAGGTTGATGCTCAACCACTGAGCCACACCAGCCCAGCCAGTCTGATATTTAATTTACAAAATTAAACTTGTTTTTATCCCTGTTAATCAGTCTCATGTCAATTTAATTATTAGACCAGCCAGTGAACCTAGGAGAGAGGAAGGGAAAATTTTTCCTCCCCTATAAATTGTATGCAAAATATTGCGTAAACTTTAGGGTGTGTGCACTTTTCTGGGGAGGGATCTAGAGTCCTCATTGAAGGACTCCATGACCAACTAAAGGTTATGAAGCTTTCCCTGTTCGGCCACTTACTTCCCCCAAAAGGGCCAGTCACCTTTGCTCTGTTTTCCCTAGAATGACCCCAAACTAACCCTGTACCAGAAGTGCCCTCTCAGCTGCTAGCTCTGCTCAGCACTTAAATACTGAGTCTGAACCACACATAGGTTTCACTGTCAACAAGAAAAAGCCTGCCCGTGTGGCTTACATGCTTTAAAAACACACACAAAACAAACAAACAAGATCCAACAGAGCAGAAACCAGGGACTGAAGATAGCATCAAATTTAAAAATCCATTCCAGTAAAATTATGAATGTATCTCATTAGCCTTCTGGTTAAATAAGGATAATTGGAAGTTTTCTGGTTTATGTTTATTTATCACACCATTTAGAAGGAAAATCCTTTCATCCTGAAGTACTTCAAGTTGACATTTCTCAGTACTAATGTTATATACAAACAAGCCACAGCTTCCTTGTTTAAGGTACTTGAATAAGAACTTTCATAATCAAAAGACAATTTATTTTGAAAATATCTCCCTCTTGAGGGCATTACTATATATACATCAATGTATTGTAAACTCTGATATATACCGGTGGGTGGAAATGGAAGTAAATTAGTACATACATCTTGGAGGGCAATTTGGCAACATCTATTAACATTTCAAAACCCATGAGTACTAAGACCTACAGGCAAAAATAGTCACAAAAATGGTAAGCCCCCTCAATATCCAGCTCTGGGTGGCCATTGAAATAAAGTATGATAATGAAAACAGTTAAATAACATGTAACCATT
The DNA here is from genome assembly GCF_027574615.1 of Eptesicus fuscus. Classification (NCBI taxonomy): domain Eukaryota; kingdom Metazoa; phylum Chordata; class Mammalia; order Chiroptera; family Vespertilionidae; genus Eptesicus; species Eptesicus fuscus. Next base: position 31,507,552 of record NC_072475.1, read on the forward strand.
AAAAGCTAGAAAATCTATACTTATTAACATGGAATTACCTCCAATACATGCTTGTACATACTTATTTGCACATGTATTAAAAATAGCTACAGATAATTGCTGGTAATAGTTATTGCCTTTGAGAGAAAAAATGGGTTAAGAGGGGTCAGAGAGAGGAAGACATACTTTTCACTGTATAGCCTTCCTATCTAATAAAAGAATAATTTACAAATTGACCATACCTCCACTACACCCACAAGCCATGCCCACCAGCCAATCAGGAGCGAGTATGCAAATTAACCCAACCAAGATGGCTGTGGCCATGGAGCGAGCAGGAGGCTTGGGTTTCCCCAGCAATGGAGAAAGCCAAGCTTCCCACACACCCTGGCCAGCTCTGAACTCCACTCAAGGCTACAAAGTTTCAATTATAGAAGATAAATAAATCCCAACAAAAATGGTGGCAGACATGGAGCAAGCAGGAGGCTTGGGTTTCCCTGGCAATGGAGGAAGCCAAGCTTTCCGCCCACCCTGGCCTCCGCTCAAGGCTACAAAGTTTCAATTATAGAAGATAAATACATCCCAGATACCAGGGCCTCCACTTGGGTCTCTGGGGGGCGTGGCCGGCCTGCAAACCACCACAAGCCCCTCACCCAGACCGCCCCATGCCCCAAGGGAACCCCCCACCCTGATCCAGGACACCTTTCAGGGCAAACCAGCTGGCCCCCACCCGTGCACCAGGCCTCTATCCTATCTAATAAAAGAGTAATATGCAAATTGACCATCACTCCAACACACAAGATGGCTGCCCCCATGTGGACACAAGATGGCCACCACAAGATGGCCAGCAGGGAAGGGCAGTTGGGAGGGACCAGTTGGGAGGGACCAGGCCTGCAAGGGAGGGCAGTTGGGGGCAATCAGGCCAGCAGGGGAGGGCAGTTAGGGGTGACCAGGCCGGCAGAGGAGGGAAGTTGGGGGTGACCGGGCCTGCAAGGAAAGGCAGTTGGGGGGGACCCAGGCCTGCAGATGGGAGCAGTTGGGGGGGGACCAGGCCTGCAGGGGAGGGCAGTTAGGGGTGACCAGGCCTGCAGGGGAGGGCAGTTAGGGGCAATCAGGCTGGCAGGGGAGCAGTTAGGCATCAATTAGGCTGGCAAGGGAATGGTTAGGGGGTGATCAAGCTGGCAGGCAGAAGCGGTTAGGGGCAATCAGGAAGGCAGGCAGGCGAGCAGTTGGGAGCCAGCAGTCCTGGATTGTGAGAGGGATGTCCGACTGCCCATTTAGGCCCGATCCATTTAGGACCTACCGGGATCAGGTCTAAACGGGCAGTCGTACATCCCTCGAGGGGTCCCAGATTGGAGAGGGTGCAGGCTGGGCTGAGGGACACACCTCCTCCTTGTGCACGAATTTCATGCACCGGACCTCTAGTATATATATAAACTGACTTTTTAAACCATCTATACATATTATCTGTAAACCAAAAATCCAATGAAATGTTCTGTAAAATTCCTGCAGAACTTATATTTATAAAAATGCACAAATCATATGTGTAAAAGACAACAAATTTTTACAAAGTTAACATACCCATGTAACACAAACTCATATCAAGGAAAAAAGCACTACATACTAGTATATATGTAAAAAAAAAATCCCATTTTATTGTTTTACATATAAATATAGTAGTTCACCCCCTTATCTGTGAGGGATACATTCTAAGACCCCCAGTGGATGCTTGAAACCACAGACAGTACCAAACCCTATACACTGAGTGGCCAGATTATTATGATCTCTGAACGCATAATAATCTGGCCACTCAGTGTATATCCTATATAATAAAAGGCTAATATGCAAATTGTCCCTCAACCAGGAGTTTGACCAGCAGACAGGCCGGCCAACCGCCCATATATATATATATATATATATATATATATATATATATATACACACACTGAGTGGCTGGATTATTATGCGTTCAGAGATCATAATAATCTGACCACTCAGTGTATATACTGTTTTTTAAATACATAGATACATACATACCTGTGATAAAGTTTAATTTATAAATTAGCAAAATAAGAGTTTAACAATAACTAATAATAAAATAGAGCAATTATTCTATATAATAAAGATATAATATTCAAATGGTCATTACGCCATGAAGTGTTAACGACCAGATCACGGATCAGCAGGAGAGTGGGGCAACGAGCTACAAGCTGGCAGCAGAGAGCTCCAGGAGGGGGCAGGGCAGCAAGCTATAAGAGGGGAGCGGGGGGAGGGGAGGCTGGAGGAGCTACAGGAGGGCGGGGCAGCAGGTGGAGAGCTACAGGAGGGCAGCAGCGAGCTACTGTCGAGCTACTGTTGCCCGGATTCATGTGCAAGGCTACTAGTACTGTAATAAAAGTTATGTGAATGTAGTCTCTCAAAATATCTTATTGTCTCACCTTTCTTCTTCCTGTGATAATGTGAGATAAAATGCCTACATGAGGTGAATGAGGTACTAGTACGTATTGTGACATAATCTTAGATTACTATTGATTTTCTGAAGATACATGACAAGCACTTTATGACTTCTCTTTGGCATATCCAAATTGCCAGCATCTCTACTCCTGAGCTTTGGTGCTATTAAGTAAAATAAGGGTTACTTGAACACAACTACTACAATACCTCCACAGGCAACCTAGATGGCTAGCTACTAAGTGACTAAGTGACTAATGGGTGGGAAACATATATGGTTTGAATGCGATAGAAAAAGGGATGATTCATGTCCCAGGCCAGATGGAACAGGATGGCGAGAGATTTCATCATGCTTACTCAGAATAATGTGCAATTTGAAAGTTATGAATTATTTCTGGAATTTTCCATTTAATATTTTCAGATCATGGTTGACCGTGGATAACTGAAACCATGGAGAATGAAATTGCAGATAAAGGGGGAGGGGGACTGTTGTATTTCAGTATGTATCTCTTGTGAAAAAAATTTAATCTAAAATGGAACTGGCCCTAGATGGTTTGGCTCAGTGCATAGAGTGTTGGCCTGCGGACTGAAGGGTCCTGGGTTCAATTCCAGCCAAGGGCATATGCCAGGGTTTCAGGTTCGATCCCCAGTAGGGGGAGAGCATGAGGCAGCCGATCAGTGATTCTTTCTCATCATTGATGTTTCTATCTCTCTCTCCCTCTCCCATCCTCTCTGAAATCAATAAAAGAAATATATTTTTTTAAATAAATAAATAAAATAAAATGGAACTGGATGATATAAAGTGGAAAATCTCATACATGAACCCTCAGGAAAATGAAATTTAAGAACCGAGAGGCTGATTTCCCACAAATGTTTTATTTACAGAAGATAGAAATTTATCTCCTGACCAACGAACATCCACCAAGAATCTCTCCCCATCCTGAAGCCAATGAACTTACTGCTTCGACTCTGCCTGGATTTCCAGTCCTTTGTCCTGCCTCCCGTAAATACAGCCAGCCCACCACAAGCCCTCAGTGGACTTGCCCGGAGCTTGCTACAGCATGGGTTTTCTATATTGCAATTCCTCTGCTATTTCTGAAATAAACCTTTTTCTGGTCATTTGAGCTTACCTTCGTTTACCTCTTTATTTAGGTTGACACCCTTAGCAGATAGAAACATAACCAAAATACCATTATCATACCCAATAAAGTTAACAATAATTGCATTTTAAAGTATTTAATGCTTATATTTTTAATACCTAGTTCATGTTCAATTTTCTTTATCTTAAAAATGTCTATTTAATGAAAGGAGACTTGACTTGGGCAGTGAACACACAATACAATATACAGATGACCTATTATAAACTTGTATACCTGAAACCTAAATAATTTTATTAACCAATGTCACCCTAATAAATTCAATAAAAAATGTTTATTTACATTTGACTTGTTTCAATCATGATCCCAAATGGTCCATTATATTTAGTTGATTTTTCTTTTAAATCTTTTGTTTAGGTTAATGTTATATTTTTGTTTTGAAGACACTGATTATTTATCTTGTAGAATTCCTCATATTCTGAATACAGCTAATTGACTGAGGTGGCCATTTAACGTGTATTTCATCTGCTGCCTTGTTTTGTAAGCCAGTATAGACCTAGACGCAATATGCTTCCTTGAACTGGCAAACAAGAGCTTTATGCTGCAGTATGTTTGGGAAGTGCTTCATCGTTTTTGTAAACCAGTGCACTGAGACGCACCTGGTTTGGGATTCCTTTGTAGTGACTAATACCGATACCTTGAGGTATTAGCCACAGTCTAGTGGAGGAGGAAAGCACGTAAACTGAAAACTCGGTCAATGTGTCAAAATGCCGATGGTGCAGCTTAAGCAAAAAGAAAAGGTGGTGGTGTCAGCTAGAGCGCCGGGGAATTCCAAGTGTGCCCCTCCCCAACATCACTAGCTGCCTTTGGCTCCTCTAGGGTTGGGCTGAGAAAGGAAGGGACAGAAAAGTTCCTTCTTAAGAGCTGCCTTCTGTCACACCTGTCAGAATGGCTCTGATAAAAAATATCAACAAATACAAGTGCAGGAGAGGATGCAGAGAAAAAAAGAACACGAGTGCATTGTTGGGATTGTAAATTGGTGCAGCCACTATGGAAAACAGTATGGAGGTTCCTAAAAAAATTAAAAATAGAACTACCATAGGATCCAGCAATTCCATTTCTGGGTACTTCTCCAAAGAAAACAAAAACACTGATTTGAAAAGATATAGGCACCCTTATATTCATTGCAGCTTTAATTACAATAGCCAGGATATGGAAGCAGCCTAGGTATTCACCGATAGATCCTATATAATAAAGATGTGATATGCAAATGGTCGTTACGCCGTGAAGCGTAATGACTGACTGGGTAATGACCAGATCACGGATCAGCAGGAGGGTGGGGCAGTGAGCTGCAGGAGGGGGCAGGGCAGCAAGCTATGAGGGGGGCAGGGGGAGCTACAGGAGGGCGGGGCATCGGGCAGAGAGCTACTGGTGAGCTACTGGCGCATGGATTCATGCGCAGGGCTACTAGTAAATGAATAAAGATGTAACGTATTATATATAAAAAATATATATTATATATAATGGAATATTACTCTTTCTGAAAAACGAGATCTTGCCATTTGTGACAACATGAATGGACCTAGAGGGTATTGTGCTGAGTGAAATAAGTCAGACAGACAAATACAGTATTTTACTTATATGTGAAATCTAAAAAGCAAGCAAACAAATAAAACAGAGATTCATAGACACTGAGAACAAACTTGCCAGAGGTGAAGGAATGGGAGGGGCAAAAAAGGTGAAGGGGATTAAGAGGTACAAAATTGCAGTTATAAAATAAGTCATGGGGATGTAATGTACCACATAGGGAATATAGTAGTCAATACTTAACTGTACAGTGACAGTTACTAAACTTATTGTGGTACTTTACAAGGTATATAAATGTTGATTCACTAAGTTATACACCTGAAACAATGTAATATTGTATGTCAACTATACTTAATATTAAAAAAAAAAAGTTTGGTGGTGTGGCTCTCTGGACAAGAAGAAAGTACAGGTCTTTTTCTTTCTCTCAAAGCATACATTTCTCAAAGGTTTATCACTGAGAATCTTAGCTCTAACAGTGATGCCCTGAGTATTTGATAGTCTATTCTTCAGTTTTTGTTTAGGGTCCCATTATCTCTTCCAAATAGTTCTCTTCTGTGAACAAACACTTGACCGAGGCCTGGTCCTTTCCCATAGACCACATCTGGTCCAGAGGAAACACTGGTGCTTTCTTCCATCTGTGGAAACACCTCTCATTGCTTTGCTGGAGGTCAACTGCCCCAGCCAGTGCCTATAGCCTTAGTTTCTCAGGATGAGCCAAACATGCAGGAATCTTCGTTTTCTGTCCTAGAAATAGGTAGTTAACGAAGGCTTACAAACTGGAACCTGGGCACCTCTTGTACAAGCCCTGCAGATTGTAAACATCTCACCTTGGAAAGTGGGACTATTTGACACCTTTAGTTTTGTGTTGGGGACCTCAGCTAAACAGGGAGTGAAAAGTCCTATTGTAAAAGCTAGTTTCATGCATAAAAGTATAGGAGTGATGAAATAAGGACTCTTCCATGCTGTGTCTAAAAAGCAGGGGGCCAGCTCCCATGATTGACTTAATTACAGCAAAGATTTGTGCCAGACAATCTCTATTAAGCTAGCTCGTGGGTCTCTGGCAGGAAAAAGAGAAAGGCTTGGAGCCAATTGAATGGGTATCACTCTAAGGAAAGACTGCCTAGCAGAGAGAAATTTGCAATCATTTACATTAAGGCGATGAGCACTGAAGTCAGACCTTGGTTTAAATTCTTATTAGGAATTCATTAGCTGTGAACTCTGTATATTAGCACTCTAAGCCCTTGGTTTTCTAGTTTATAAAAGGAAAATAGCTATCTTGAGGGATAGCTGCAAAGATTAAATGAGATTAAATGAGATGTGTGTAGAATTTAAAATAAGAGGCCCTCAATGAGTTGGAACCATCACCATTTCTCCTCAGCCTAGAACCCCTTTCACCCATTAATTCCACTCTTCCATAAAGACAGCCCCTGGTCAGCCACCTCTTCCAGAAGGCTTTCTTGGATGCTCTTTCCCTCTCCTTTTGGTAGAGGTGCTTCCAAAGTATCTATCGTGGCACTAACAACTTACCTCAAATTGTCCCCACATTAGCCTCTCCCACTAGAACTGTAGTCCTTGAGTGCAGAGAGCACATCTAACTCATTCATAAGCTTTTAGGACAGGCCCAGACAGAACAGAAATCAATGACACACATTTGTAGCATGTGGACTCTGTGTAATTCACACCATCTGGACTCCCAAGAGCTAGGGAGAGAGCAGTGGTATGTTAATGGGCCCCTCCCTTGGGAGAAACATTCAATCATAATTGAGATCCCTGATTCCTAACCTGGTTCTTTGAATCAGAACTTTAGAGCAGGAAAAAGCTTCAGAGAAATGTCTCTCATGGGAAGAGGGGAGTTTATGTCTTAAAATACATTCAACATTATATATTCAGAAAATTGAATCTTACTTTATTTTAGAATAGAAAGCCAGACAAAACCTTGGCTGATAGGGGATATATAGGCATCAGCCACAACATGGGGATGAAAATCAGAACTGGGGCAGGGAAACATGAGGGACCTGTTTATCAAAAGGAGGCAAAGGAGTTACTAAAGTTTGACAAATACTGATCTATTTCCAAACTCCTCTTTACATACAGAGAAGTGAGGCCAGAGGGGTGAAGGTGTCTAAGATCACACAGCTATGAGGTAGCAGAGGCAGGACTTATGACACTCAACTATGCTTCCTCCACTGACTGCATCATGGCTTGGCCACGGCCTTGTGTGGTGAAGTAGTGGCACAGCCCTAGGGTGGAGGAGCACTGGGTGAAGACAGAGGTGGTGGCATGGTGTGATCCTGGGCAAGCCAGTTTGTCTGAGACCCGGTTTCCTCGTATGCAAAATGGGAAGATAATATTCTGTCTCATTGCTGAAGAATCAAAAGAGAAGGGAAAGTACTTTATAAACTGCAAGTATTATTTAAAAGTGGCCCTTCTGGCTTTTAAGTCATCCAGCTTACAAAAACAGCAACACACTAAAGCTCTTCAGCATAACCCCAAACAAGGATTTCCAAGTAAGTAGGAAAATCATTATTAATCAAAACATTTTGAGAACATTGGAATCAGGGTTAATGTTGTAAGTAGTATAACATGGGAAAAAGAAAGGTAAATTGCAAAGCATGGTAAACTCCAAATAGAACAGAGATCTAAATCTAAAAAAGGTAAATCACACAAACACTAGAACATGAATGAATTCAGTAACATGGAAATGAGGAAAACTGTTCTAACAGCTCAAAATCCTGAAGCAGTAAGAGTAATAAATTTAATTGCATAAAAATAAAAGAATTGTGCTATAGCAACAAAACAAAACCAAATCAAACCAAAATCACCAGACCTGAGGGAAATACAAATGACCAATTGAAAGAAAATCTGCAACTTAATCGTGTTTAACAGCCTTAATACAGGAGCTTTAAAAAATAATAAGAATCCCATAAAAATATCCTATAGATATATAAGCTGCCCATGGAAAAATACAGATGGCTAACCCATCTATGTACCTGAGGTATTGACACTACCACTTTCAGGTTACACTCAACCTCACAAGAGAAATGCAAAGACTATCCTGAAAGCCATGTCTCACCTATCAGACCAAAAAACTCAAACTGGACAATATAACCTGTTGGTGAGTCTGTGGGAAAGAAAAATGATCACGTTCCCATGAAGGGAAATGGCAGTATCTATTTAAATTACACATTCCTTTCCTTTTATAGCATTCCACTCCAAAAATTTAATGGCAAATATAATTAAAGTATCTGCACGAGGCTTTTAATTAAGCACTATTTATAGGGACAGCAATTTGGAAACTCAAATGACCATCAGTAGGGAACTGGTTGAATAAACGGTACAGCTACACAGGAATGAAAAAGTAACATGAAAATTGGATACTTAAGAATGGTTCATAAAAATAAAAAAATGGATATAAATGGATTTACACGCCCTGGCCAGTGGACATTGGTAAAATCAGTAAATTTCAGAAACCCTGGAAAAAATTCCACTAGCTATAAGCTATTTAAATACTGCTTACAGAAACTGTCATATAAACAGCACACACTTAAATAAAAGACAAAAGCTCAACAGTGTTACATTTTTTATTCACTGATAAACAAAATCCATTTCTAGATGTTTCTCTTGGTACACTTCATGTTTTATTAGTAAGCAAAGGCCTATATAAGGTGCCTTCACCTAGTCCTCAGATTCAGACCCATCTTCATCCTGACTAATCTGGAAGTAACGAAGTTCATATGTCTCCTTGTCAGATGCAACCACACGAAGCCAATCACGAAGACTATTCTTCTTGAGGTATTTCTTGGTAAGGTATTTCAAATATCTTTAAAACAAAAACATGAATTTTATTAAGAAATACAATACCTACTATGTAAAGGCTTATTACATAAAAGACGTGCACTGTTACCTTCACCTTTTAAGCTCCCAATTCCCCCCAACATACTTCGCTTGTATTAACCATTGTGCAAGATTGCTAGGGATACAAATAAGGTAGCCTCTCAACCCCAATTACAATCAGTTTTTACTCTACAAAACCCTTATTCTCCCAACTCCTTAAAACGAGTATTCTTGTTAGAAGCCAATATGCAGGAGAGCAGCTTCCTCTTCGATCTTACTGTCACAATCAGATTATTTCTAAATTAAATTTACAATTTCATTCTTCAAATGCACCATGTACTAAAATATCAACATTCCCTTCACCACCACCATCTCTAACCTCAATCCCATGTTGCATCAATTAGAGGTAACCTGTCAATAGGTTCCACTTACAAGATTACCCACAGCCTTGAAACTAACACCTGGCTGTTATTAAAAGCTTTCAGCCTGGCTGAATTTCATCACCAGCCTTTCTGCCCTTTGTTAATACTGCTCCCTTTGCCAGAAATACCCAACTCCACTGGCAACACTATGTTCATTCTCAGGTTTTCTGCTAATTCTTGTGCCCTCCCTATCTCTTTTAATACTGTTATTATAGTATCACATTTCAAACTATTTATCTACATGTCTATAAGATCCCCGGGGACAGGTATTTCCTTTCATCTCAAATCCCTAGCGATTAGTTTATATACACATTGGACCACAGGGCCTATGATTCACTGGACAAGGGCCTGGACATAACTTCATAATAAATTACACTTACTGTCCAAGAGCCTAAGTAACTGTCACTATCACTAAATACATCTTCCATTCATACAGGCCTTATTGAAGTTCAAAGCACTTTTGATAGGTCTCACTGACACCAACATATCTATTCTTACATATGAAGAGCATACTAGGATTACATATTCCATAAAACATTCCACAATTACCATAATTTCACTAAAATATTATGGAAAATAAATACTAACCTTTTAGAGAATTGTTTCTCAGAAACAACTGTGATTTTGTTCTTGAAGCGTTCAATGTGAACAACATTCCCAAGATTTCCAGTTTTCCCATTGACTTTAACCTTCTCCCGTAGAAACTGTTCCTATTTTAAAACAGAAAAAAGTGCAAAACTAGGGAAGAAAACCCTAGATATTCACTAGGGAAGGTACCCTAGGAATAGAGCTTAGGTTAAAATCAAATATTATATACTCAGTAATTATTACGAACTCTACATTGATAAAAAACAAACTGAGTCGAGAGATACTTACAAAATTTGCAGAGTCAAAAATGCCATCTTCTACTGGATGCGTCAGGTCCAAACCAAACTTCCAGGTTGTCCTCTTAGGCTTCTTGACCTTCTGTTACGGAATGTAAACATAATCATGACTCTCGGAAACAACTTAGTCACTTTATTTACAAACTTTAAAAATCTACCAGTGCAATGATGTACACTATGCCACAAGATTATATGAAATTGTGTAAAATTCTACAACAAACTGCCGATCATCAATCGGGTTATTCCTTTTTAACCGGGCTGCCGGAAGGAGGGTACACCCCTTAACATGACTTAAACCAAGTTTTGGTGAAATCTGATGGAAATCTGTCATACAAGTTGTCTCCCAAATGCAAAACTCAAAAGGTCGAAAGTATATGGTGAGCTACTTACTATTCCTTTCCTTCATTAGAAGATTCCACAGAGTCCTACTTGTACAACTGGAAAGGATTAAGAGGATCCATCCACTTCCTACTACAAGTGAAAGCTAGAAACACCCATCCTGGTGTTTGAACCTCTAACCGAGCACACTTTGTTCAAATTATCAAGGAAAGTTTTACAGCCTTTATTATTTTCCAGACCACAGATGTCCAATTTCAAATTGCCAGGCACTTATTTCTCCAGGACAGGCGCCGCTCTACCACTGCCATCCCCACTGCGGATGGGCACCAGCGCACCCCTAGTCAGAGCTCGCACCCTTCATGCCCACATAATTCAATCCTTATGCTGCCATAGGCGAGAAGCAAGGAGGGGGGCCTTTAGTCTGGCCAGTATTTTTTTTAAACTTTAAAAACACGTATAACTTTAATTTTTTCAGACCCAACACTTTTAAGCCAATGCCACGTAACAAGGTCACACAAGTGAAATGGTGCTATGGCTACTAACTATTCAGACAATGGAGTGAAACAGACAAAATCAGTATTTACCAGAGGATGACACTTCCACATCAGATCTACCCAAACGGATACCAAGTTTGCTTCCGTAAGTAGTCGAGGAACGTGTGCCCCAAAACGTGCATTTAATTTAGGAGACGCAAACAATTTCTGTCCGGCGGAGCAGATTAACCAGGGGGTTGATGGCCCCCTCAGACATCACCAGTGTTGGCTATAACCCAGCAGTATCACCCTAATATTTTTTTTTTAGTAAATTTCCAACACACACCTAGCTTTTCAAATGCTCTCTGGACCGACTTTAACATCTCCCTGGTTCCCTTATTATAAGGTAAATGTCTGAAAGCGCATTCCTTTTATATTTACCCAATAGTCGTGATCTGAGCCTTTAAAACAATTCCTTCATGAGAACACACTTCTTCCGCAACTTGGTTTAAAGTTCTCTTTTGTAACGGGGGCTGCCTCGGAGCTCCCGCCGCGCTAAGGCCGTCAGACCCTCCCGGCACCCCCATTTCCTCCACGGGGCTGACAGACAGGGCGGCACCCACATTACCCAGCGCGGGGAGAAAAGACATGGCCCACATGCTGCCTGTGCCACTGGCCCGCTCACCGAGGCGCCTCCTTCCCTGCGCTCGCCCGGCCATCCCAAGCCAAGGCCGGGCCCCGCTCTGACTCCACCGACCACGTGTCGGTCGTCTCGGAAGGACTTAGAGCCTTAGCATTTAGGTTGTTTTCCTGACGCAGCCTACTTTTCCACTTCCCTTTATCTCCAAGGAGACAACCCCAACTCTCCGGATGCCTAAGTGGCCTACTTTGGGGGAAGACGAGCGCATCGACACGGCGCACACTCACCGGCGCCATCTTGCAGGCAGTCCGTGCGATCAGAGAGAAAGCGGGGGGCGTCGGCACGTATTTATAGCTGAGCGTGCTGCGTCATGCGCCGGGACGTAACCTCTGCGCCGGCCGGAAGAGCACTTGGGAAAGGACGCGGAGGCCAGTAACCCAGGAAACCAGTAACCCAGGAAACTGAGGGCGTGTCTGGGAGCGTAGGCGGTCAGGTCTCCTGGGAGCGCCCTCCAGCGGCGGTGTTTGAAAGGATTCACGGTGCTCGGTAAGACACTGGCTCTGCACCAAGTTACACACACACACCCGAGGGATATAGGACTCATCTTTTCACTAATCGCCTGGCTCTTCTTTCCATTCAGAGCAAGGCATTGTCTCAAGTACCTTTGAGATCTCCTGTCTTCTGTAATTATAATCCTCCAGCAAAAATTTATTTCTATATCTGTGTTTTGTTTTCTAAATGACGGTTGAGGGAAATCAGTATTTCGGAAGACAAAATAAACTATGTTTTTCAATAGAAAAAAAGAAACCTTTAAGTGAAAATCACTAGTTAGCCCGTTGGGTATAATTTATTCGACGTTATTAAGGATTTTAGAATAACACTAGGATTCCTCACTTCCATCCAAAATGCCACCCAGTTAAAATTCAACGAATATTTTCCAAGACCTAACTACTAACATGTACAATGCGCACGAGTGTGGGATGGGTGGGGTGGTGACAGTGTTGATGACAAAAGGAAAAAAAAAAAATAGCTTTTGAACTTAGAAGAATTGTAAGCTGATGTCAGATTGTGAAAGTGGCATGCTTCTCAGAATTTTGCAGTATTTTCTGTGTATGTGTGGAAGTGAAAGTATCATACAGGGTAGGGCAGGGATGGGAGCAGACCTTTGTTTTTAATTTGGAGAGTGACCCTAAAAAGTGACAAGTGTGTATATCCTTTCTGGCAGCAATTAGTATAGTGGAAACTATGCTTTAATGAAGCATACAACGTGTAGGGTATGAATAGGGGTATTGAATTCTCAATAATCCATTTCAAGAAGATTTTTTGGTTCTTTGCCTTAAGAACCACAATATTTTCATTTCTTTTTCAAACATTAAGGGAGGAGGGGGGAAGAGTAATTAGCATTTCCTTCTCAAGGGCTGCCCAGGCTGCAGAGAGAAAATGGCCCTTATAGTATTGAATATTTTTTTTTGGGGGGAGGCATTAATTGAGACATTTATTATTTTATTTTGCTTGTTTTTGGCATCCTTCCATGTTCTGACCAAAAACACACACACACACACAACAAAACAAAAACAGAATAGGGAAGAACTATTAACCCATTTGTACAAAAGGGATCTTCAAAACAACGTATATTTCAAAATAACTAGCAATCTGAATATAATTGAAAAAATTTTTTCTCTTACTTAGAAAAAAATACTTTAAAATATTAACCAGAAATGTGCAGATAAGATTAAATATTGTAAATAACTCAATTCTTCCCAAACTTTACACAGAGACAATAAATATTAATACAATTCCTGTCAGTGCCCTACTGATATTTGACAATGGATTCTAACTAAAACATATGAAATACAGTGTCTGATAAGAGTCAAGACAATTTAGAATGAGAGGAAGTTGTTTTTCCAGCTATTCAAATATAAGATATTGTAATGTATGATAGGTATATTTCTATTATATTATAAACTTCAGTCATTGGATCTACATGGTACTGGAGCCTAAATAAATCTGTAAAATAAAATATAAAACAATATGGATAATTAAATTTTCAGAGAAACCCCCTCCCTGTGTAGCCACCTTTAAAAACTGGTTAAAATATGGTTTTAAAGATAATTGCTAATGTATAGTTAAGCTGGTCGAAAAATAAAAAAAATTTTTGATGCAGAAATAATAAGCTCCCATGCTCATAGGAATTTAGGGCTAAAATGAGCACTGCTCAAATAGCATGAAAAAGCTGTAACCTAAAAATGTAGTTTAAAGTGTGCTTGGGTTGGTAGTGCCAGGCAGAGGAAGCAAATGCAAATGCTCCCTGGAGAAATGAACTCTGAAGACAAGCACAAAGGATTCTCTGAGATAAACTTGGAGAAATAGAGCTGACAATTCTTTTAAATCACTAAATAACACAGGGACAAAAAAAAATCATGACTGTCATCCATGAATGAAAATAACCTAATAAGAGACTCTATATTGGATAGATATAAAGGGGGAAAAGCAACATTTAGAGAAATAATGGCTGGATTCTTAAATTTAAGAAGCCAAATAAACCCCAGGCATAAGAATTTAAAAGAAATGCACACCTAAACACAAACACAAAATTATTTCAAAAGCATTCATAGAGAAGAGACAAAATATTTACCAACAGGAATTATGTTAACTGCTGACTTCACATTAGCATGATGGAAGCCAGAAGCAGAGGATTATCTTCAAAGTGCTAAGAGAAAATAACTATCTACCTGGAGCTATAAAGTCTGAAACTATCTTTCAAGAGATTAGATATATTTAAGATATCTATAATAATAAAAGCATAATATGCTAATTAGACTGGACATCCTTCCAGATGACCTTCCAGACGAAGCTGGGGCTGCGAGGGAAGCCGGGGTCCTGGGTGCCAGAGGGAAGCCGGTGCCGGCAGCCAGGGGAAGGAAGGCCTACTCTTGCATGAATTTCGTGCACTGGGCCTCTAGTTTTTGATAACAAAACTGTAAGTTTGCTACCAACAGACTCCTAGTAAAAGAATTCTGAAAGATGTATTTTAGGAGGAAGAAAAATGATCCTAGAAAGAAAGGTTATATGGCAAAAGAAATAGCAAAGAAAATTGCTTTTTGTGAGTAAATCTAAACAAACACCAATTGTACAAAAAATAATAATTGTATGCCAAAATACAAGTTAAATTAACTGAATTCCTAGAAAAATGCAACTTAGAATTTACACAAGAAGTAGAAAATCTGAATAGTCATATATCTTTTAAATATATTGAATTTTAATCTAAAACCTTCCTACAAGAAAGAAGCCCAGATAGCTTCACCAGTGAATTCTACCAAATATTTGAGAAAGAAATAATGCCAATTGTAACAAATACCTTTAATGCTCAAACTCACAATCTGTCAATTTACCTTTTAATCCAGAAGAGGGGAGCATTTGCCCAGTTTACTGTCCCCCGTTGGTCAGTGATTGTCCATGAGGTGTTGACTCCCTTGTAGTTCCAGGTTGTACATGTGTGTATTTGTGGAGAGGTTCCCACAAACATCCCATGCCTCATGTCAGAGAAGCCATAGGGTAAAAGTTATACCTGCCCCAAACTGGTTGCTGTTACCTTCTTTCTCTTGAGTGGACACTTCAAAAGTACATTCTACATCACTTTATGGAAAATCCCAGCAGGATTAAGCCTTATTTGTCCCCAGAACATTCTTTTTTGCTTTTGCTCCTTCCCAGTTTCACACTTCCCAATTCTGTTACCTGGGATCATTTTCTTAAACCAAATGCATGTGGCCAATAGGCTAAGAAACCAGTTTTACACACAATCCTTCAGTCATCAACTTATTTTATTAGGCCAGCAAACTTTGATACTAAAACCTGAAAAGGACATTTTGAGAAAAGAATATTATCTCTTGCAAGCTCTTTCATGAAAGAAATATATACTATATATTATATGTATAGAATACTTTTTTAAAAAAATATATTTTGTTGATTTTTCACAGAGAGGAAGGGAGAGGGATAGAGAGCCAGAAACATCGACGAGAGAGAAACATCAATCAGCTGCCTCCTGCACACCCCCCACCGGGGATGTGCCCGCAACCACAGTTACATGCCCTTGACCGGAATCGAACCTGGGACCCTCCAGTCTCGAACCTGGGACCCTGAGTCCACAGGCCAGGCCGACGCTCTATCCACTGAGCCAAACCGGTTTCGGCTAGAATACTTTTTATATATATCCTTTATATTTATAGATATATTACTAGCAATATGCTGTTGGGTGATAATGCATTATTTGTAGTTGTATATATAATTGTATATGTACAAAATGTAAAAGAATCTACAAAAAATTATTAGAAATAATATGCAAACTTATTAAGATTGTCAGATGCAAAATTCATGTACAGAAATCAAATGCATATTTATATTAGCAATACATTAGAAGATAAAATTTAAAGAAGATACAGTATCATTTTCAATAACATAATTATATCAAATGTCTAAGAAAAAAGTAACAAAAGATGTACAAGACCTTTATGCAGAACTATAAAATGTAATTGAGAGAAATTAAAGAACAGATAAATGGAAAGACATTGGATTGGAAGACCCAACATAATAAAGATGCCAATTCTCCCCAAATTGGATTATAGATTCAATGTGATCATAAATAGTAGCTTTCTTTTCTTTCCTTCCTTCCTTTTCTTTTTTTAAACCAATTTGAAACTTTTTATAGTACAGATACCAGAATAGCCAGAATATACTTGAAGAAAATAATACAGTGGGAGAATTTGTTCTACTGATTAAAATTTATTTATTTATTTATTTTATTTACAGTTGAGGAGATTAAGATTTATTTTAATGATGCCATATTTTAAGACAGTTGGATATATTTCCAGGTTAAACATATAGGCCAATAGAATAGAATAGAGACAGAAACAGACACATACAAATGGATTTTTGCCACTTAGGGCAAATTGGCTCGTCAGAACAGCCCTTATTATTTTTCTAATTAAAATATGTAAATCAATGTACAGTTGCAAAAACATAAATCTTGTGGTTGACATGAAACTTTAAAATCCATCTACACTAGTATTTTGTACTGGAAAGATTATAGATTTCTCAATGGATGTTTATAATCTACTAGAGGCCCAGTACACAAAATTAGTGCACTGGTGGTGGTGGGGGGTCCCTCAGCCCAGCCTGCACCCTCTCGCAGACCAGGAGCCTCAGGGTATATCTGCCTTCAAGGAGCAGGCCTAAGCTGGCAGGCGGACATCCCTCTTGCAGTCTGGGACCCCCTCGCTCCTTACTGCCCACATGCTCGCTGCTCCTTACTGCTTGGCTCGCTGCTCCTTAGCACTGCCGCAGAGGTGGGAGAGGCTCCTGCCACTGCCGCTGCGCTTGCCAGCCATGAGCCTGGCTTCTGGCTGAGTGGCGTTCCCCCTGTGGGAGCACACTGACCACCAGGGGGTAGCTCCTGCATTGAGCGTCTGCCCTCTGGTGGTCAGTGAGCATCATAGTGACCAGTCGTTCCGCCATAACGGTAGCTTAGGCTTTTACTATATAGACTAGAGGCCTGGTGCACAAAATCGTGCACTGGGAGCAGGGGTCCCTCAGCCTGGCCTGTGCCCCTTTCGCAGTCTGGGAGTTCTCAAGGGGTGTCTGACTGCCGGCTTAGGCCTAAGCTGTTAGTTGGACATCCTTAGTGCTGCCATGGAGGTGGGAGAGGCTCCTGCCACTGCCACTGTGCTCACCAGCTGTGAGCCCGGCTCAGGGCTTCTGGCTGAGTGGCGCTCCCCCATGTGGGAGCGCACTGACCACCAGGGGGCAGCTCCTGCATTGAGCGTCTGCCCCCTGGTGGTTAGTGTGCATCATAGCGACTGGTCATTCCGCTGTTCGGTTGATTTGCATATTAGCCTTTTATTATATAGGAAATAATAAAAGTGTAATATGCTAATTAGACCGGACAGCCGAACGACCTTCTGGACGTCATTCCAGACATCCTTCTGGACGAAGGCATGGCAGAAGGGGCCAAGGCAGAGGTGGTTAGGGGTGATCAGGAAGGCAGAAGAGCAGTTAGGGGCAATCAGGCAGGCAGTCAGGCAGGCAGAGTGGTTAGGGGCAATCAGGTGGGCAGGTGAGCAGTTAGGGGTGGGCAGTCAGGCAGGCAGGTGAGCGATTAGGGCCTATCAGGCAGGCAGGCAAGCGGTTAGGAGCCAGCAGTCCTGGATTGTGAGAGGGATGGGGCCTAAACTGGCAAGTCGGACATCCCCCGAGGGGTCCCGGATTGCGAGAGGGTGCAGGCTGGGCTGAGAGACCCCTGCCCCCCCCCCCCCCCCCACACACACACACACACACAAATTTCGTGCACTGGGCCTCTAATATTCTAATAAACATTTTTCCATGTAAGTAGCAATATGCATTTTGAACCATGAAAAAATGCTTTGGCATTTAGGCAAACAAGGCTGTGAAGAGTGCTCTTTGTCACATTGCATTTGTGTTTGCTACGTCTGCTCTTCCTGCAGCTGTCTTGGGTATGTGCATCACAAGGTTTCTTACAGGAATGGGATGGCATACCTTACTTATTCCAGTGTTCTCTTTTGGAAGACCTTGGCTCAGTTAACATCACAAAGGATCACACTGTAACACAGAAAGTAAATAATGTCTTCATTTCTGATATTTACTTTTTATTAAAACCCATCTTATTTGCTAGTAGCTGATTTATAAAACAGGAATTTGTAAATACCCCTGTACCCAAACTTTACATTCATCAATGTTATCACTGTATAATTATCATTAAAAAAAGAGAAAGATTTCGTATATGTAGTAAAAATACCATCTCACAGTATTTTTTATGGTATTTTCTCTTTGGCATGTGCTACAAAGTGGAGCATGTTGAGTGTCACAAGGCATTGCACCACTCATCTTTGGGAAATTATACTTGAATGACGGTGCAGCAAAACTGTCCTGCGAAAGCAAACTGCACAGTTTTGACAAAGGATGTGCTACAGTCTTCTGTGCAAACAACATTGAGGTGCTGAGGAGAAACTTAGTACTACTGGAGAATATTGCTTTTAACTCCTCCAACCTATGAATGTTCTTTTGTTACCTGTAAGTGAAAGCCAAGGGCACCAGGAAGGAAAAAATAGGACCTGAAGTCACTGCTGATTGCCCTTTCTTTACTAATTTGATTAGAGAGCATTAAAAACTATGATTAAAAAATTTATGTTTGCTTCAGTGCATCTTTTCTGTGTGTTTAGAAAAACCTAACTTATTAGGTTTTTATTATTTTAAACAAATGCAGTTTCAGAAGATTTTCTTGTTATACACTGCCACAGGAATTCTGAATAATTGACCAACCTTTAAAATGTGAACAAGTATCTTTTCCATTACTTAATTTTATTACTTGTTATTTATAGCTTAGTGGTTCACCTATTGGTGTCCATTTGGATTATTATTTTTTCACTATTATGAACAATGCTTTGAGGCACTTTTAGAAAATTATCTTCTTATGCAAAAGCAATGCTCATGAAAGGAAATACAGAGAAGCAAGAAAGAAATTGCATAGAGATTTATAAAATCCCACTTGCTTAGAAATTGTTATTTAACACTTTGGGGGCATGCATGCTTGTGAATATCTGTGTGCATATATCTCCTTTAGATTACACAAGTTATTACAAATTTATTAAAGTAAATGGTACTATACATGTTTATTTAAATTTTAAAAACTTTTTTATATTAGAAATTATTTTAAACACTGAAAATTATAAAAAATATTTCAAAGAACAAAAACACATACATATAAATAGCTAAAAATCTGCATGAATATACATATATATACATATACCTCTGTAAATCCTCTATGCAGATTTTTACCTATTATTTTGTTCCATTTATTTACATTTGTTCCCCCTTCCGCCCCTTCCCCCAAATGTATACACACTTTAACAGCTGATAGTTCAATTTTGAAAATGAAAGTTATTTTAATAAACACTGCCTTTGTAATTATTCACAGTGTGTGTATACATTTTTGGGGACAATATATATCTGGGTTTTCAGTCATAGTTAAAGCCAAGTTATAGAGAAATTCACTGTTTTCTTCTAGAACTTAGTTTGTTTTTATTTAGACCTCTGTTTTATTTGGGGTTTATTCTTGTGTATGTTGTATGTAATTCACCTTATTTTATTCTTCCAAATTTCTTTTTTCAATTGTCCCAGAACAATTTAATTAACTTTTGCCCAGTGATTTGCAATACCACCTTTATCATACACTAAATTTCTATATGTATCTGGGCCTATTTCTGAGCTTTGTATTCCATTCCGTTGGTCCTTCTATTCATTTGATGGTACTTCTTTTTATTATAGAGGCTTTGTACTATGTTTTAATTTTGGGCAGTGCTAATCCCCACTCATAGCTCTTTCTTTTCAGTGTTTTCCTTGTTATTCTTGCATGTTTATATTTCCATATACACTTTTTAGCAACTTAGTTCCATAAAAAAAAGCTTACTGGTATTTTTATTGGGACTGCCTTAAATTTATAAAATAAATTAGGTAGAACTATCATCTTAATAATGTTAAGCTATCAGCCAAGAATAATGTCTTTCCACTTGTTTAAGTCAATTGTGCCCTAGCTGGTTTGGCACATCAGCCTACAGACTGAAGGGGTCCTGGGTTCGATTCTGGTCAAGGTCACGTACCTCAGTTACAGGCTTCTCCCGGGCCCTGGTGGTAACTAATTGATATGTTTCTCTCACATTGATATCTCTCTGTCTTTCCCTCTCTAAAAATCAATGGAAAAATATCCTCGGGTGAGGATTAAAAAAATAAAGTCAATTGTGTCTTGCAGTAGTGTTTTATATTTTTTTCATATAGGTTTTGGACACTTCTTTGTTATATATATTCATTTATTTAATCCTCACCAGAGGATATGTTTTTCTTGATTTTAGAGAGAGGAAGAAAGAGAAACATTGATTGGTTGCCTCCCCTACTTGTCCCGACCAGGGATCAAACTGGGAACCTAGGTATGTACCCTGACTGGGAATCGATCCTGCAGCCTTCTGGAATATGGGACAATGCTCCAATCAACTGAGCCAGTTGACCAGGGCTTCATTATTATATTTTTATCTTTTTGTTGCTACTGCAAGTAAGGTTTTCCTTCCATTATATTTTCTAATTGGTAATTATTTTTGTATAAAAGTTGTTTACTTTTGCATGTTAATCTTATATCCTGCTACCTTGATGAATACTTTCGTTTGAGTTAGCTTTATCATTGACTGGAGGCCCGATGCATGAAATTCAAGGCAAGGGGCTCAGCCCTCGCAGCCCTGGCTTTGTCAGGAAGGTTGTCTGGACAGTTGTTCGCTGTTTGGCCGTCCAGTCTAATTAGCATATTATGCTTTTATTATTATAGATTATTATAGATTACCTGGGACTTACCAGGTACTATCAGATCACCTGAAAATAGAACAGTTCTATTTTTTCTTTTACTTTTACAATTCCAATGTGTCTGTTTTCTATTGTCCAATAGCATTGGTTAATATTTCTAGAACAATGTAATAGTGGACAAGATAGTGGACATTCTTGCCCAAGTTTTTGATCTTAGTGAGACAATGTTTTTAGTGTTTTTCCACTAAGTAAAAGACTAGCTTTTGGAATATTGTACGCAAATACATCCAGGTTGAGAATACTATTGAGAGATTTCTTAAGATATTAATCTATTTTCCATGTGAGTGCATTAATAGACTTCCTAATATTGAACTATTCTTGCATCTCTGATAGAAGCTCCATGTAGGCATGTGCATTATTTCTTCACGTGGTATTTGAGTCTAATTACTAATAGTATATTAGGATATTTGCATGTATATTTATTTTCCTTTTTGTTGTTTTTTAAAAATCAAGTTTAGGGTAAACAAGTTATATTTACAACATAAAAAGATTTTAATTCTCATTTCTATGCTCTAAACCACCCTATGTAACTTTGGGAGACCATCTGGTCTCCAAGGCTTGCTAACATTCTCATGAAAATATCTGGGCCTGGTTTTGTTTTGGTTTGGACTTTTTTGTGGGATAGTTTTAGATAACTTTGTTTATTCATATTGTTTTGTTTAAGCTTTATATTTCTACTAGAAGCCCGATGCATGAAGATTCGTGCCAGAATGGGCCTTCCTTTCCCTGGCTGCCAGCACCGCCTTCGCTCTGGCCGGAGCCGCCTTTCCGCCTTCCCATGCTGCCCAGAGGCCTGGAGTGGCCAGGGGAGGGGGTGGGAGGTGGAGGGAGGGTGGTGCGGAATGCTTGCATACTCCTGATTGGCTGGTGGGTGTCGTGAAGGTACAGTCAATTAGCATGTTACTCTTTTATTAGGTAGATTTCCACAGAGGTTGATTCTAATAATCATATCTTCCTAAGAAATTATATCACCTAAATTTTCAGGTTTGCACAGAATTTTATATTTTTTTCCTCTGTATTATTAGCCATTCTTTCTTGTCATTTTCTCATGTTTTCTTCTTTTATTTACCTTAAATAAATTAGCTAGTTGTTTATTTTTCAAAGAACCAGAATTTTTTTAATTTGCTATTTTTCTATTTACCTCACTTTCTGCTTTTTATCTTTATATCTTCCCTTGTACTCTTCTTTGGTTTATTTTTCTAGTTGTCTGGTCTAGTAATTTAATTCACTTATGTTCTTTCATTTTTATTGATATAGATGTAAGACTATGAATTTCCTTCTGTATTGCTTAGCATAGATTTTTATACACTTTATTTTTCATGAATTCTTTCATTTCTGATTGTAGTTCTCTTCTCATTCTAGAATTATGTAATAGGTTTTTACATTTTCAGGTAGAAAAGTCTTTAATTTTCAATTTCACTTAGGATTGGTATTAGTGTTAGTATTTCTACTTTATAGAAACTGGGTTTTTTTGTGTGTGTGTGTGCCCTAAATATCTTTTTTTCTGATATTTTCATTTGCCTTTAATACATACATATATGTATGTGTGTGTGTGTGTGTGTGTGTATATAATACATACATATGTATATATTTAATACATACATATGTGTGTGTGTATATATATATATATTCTAAAATATTTACCTCATTGATTCCACAGCAATTAAAATGAACTAGTGATAATTTAAGTGAAACTCACACACATAATTGTGAACAAAAAAGGGCAGACACACTATCAATGTTAGGTAGATGGACCTCCATTCTCCCAATTAGAATCTGTGTGGGGTATCTGATGGCAACTGAGGTTGCCAAGCCTTTTTGGCCCTCTAACCACTGGGACACAATCATTGTGGTGCTAGGAAGTGCCCACTTGGTGGCCAAAAATTATTTGACTGGGTTTAGAAATAACTCTCAAATTGGACAATCTGTAATAATAAAAGCACAATATGCTAATTAGACCGGACATCCTTCCTTCTGGACGTCCTTCCGGACAAAGCAGCAGTGGGCGGGGCTGAGGCAGAGGCGCCCCCTCCCCCCCAGGCCACATGGCAGGCCAGGGCGGGGCCAAGGCCCTTGCAGGAATTTCGTGCATCGGGCCTGTAATGGATCGATAATAACCTTATGGGTGAGTCCTTCTGAACCAATATACACCCAGTAGTTGTAAACGATACTGCTGAATGTATTGTGGGAATAGATATTTTAAGTTAGCAGTGGAACACACACCTAACGACAGGCAGTATGGTTATACATGTGGCAATTCCACAGGACACCTTCTATTTGGATAGGTTGGGGCTGGGGGAGAATACTCAGACAGGCTGCTACACAACACACAATTAGCCCCTTTTCGCTCCTCCCATCCCCCACCCCCATCACATGCCTACCTCTGGGAAACAGAGTTACTGGTATTTGCAAGTGGCAGGAAGAGTAGGGTTGGAGGGTGGAAGACTCTCGTGCTCCTTTTTCTGCCTTATGCTTGCTGGGCCTGAAAGGTTGTGATGTCAGTGATATCATGGCTATAAGGTGACAATTGCCATAGTAGTCTCGGCATGGCTCGCATGTCAGGGAGAGAGAGAGATGGTCTAGAATGGTGCCATGTAGAAAAGGAAGAAACCGCTGAGCCATCTAGGGATGACTCTGTCTAGATGGTGTTGATTAGACATGATGAGGATTGGAAAAACAGTGAAGGGTCTGCTTCAGGGTCTCACCACACCATTCATATCACCTTAGAAAGAGAATAGCAACCATGGCAGGGCAGGAACAGCTCAGACCCTGGGAGGTCAGGGGTAGGGGAAGGACCATTAACCTCTCTTGCATTCATGTCTGGAAGAATGCACAGGAGGATGAAGATGATATACCTGTAGAATTTTTAACCATGTGGCTATCTACATATTTTAAAAGCTACTAAAAATTTAAAAATAAAAACATTGTACTTAAATCTGGATCTAAAATTTAGAAATTAACATTCCAGGCCATAAAGCTGGGCCACTCTCTAGTAAAGACCTAGAATATAAAAACACAATAAATACAAAAGTTAGACTTTCTTTTAACAGTGGTATACACATTCACACAATTTTCTAGTAGGAAATTTCTTTTAGAAATCTATATATACAATAGTGCAAGCTGTTAACTTTATTTTTATTTAATATAACCGATGAAGTTAACAAATATATTTTAATGTAACAAAGAATTATAATTGATAAGTTTACCATCTACATTTTAAAGAATTTCAACAATTATTTTAGTACAGGCAAAGACTTAACATTTGAATTTTACCTTTTGAAATGTAAAATGCTCTATTATAATACCCATTCTACATTTCTTAGTTTTAAAGTTTTAGCTAAAACATGAGTAAAAACAAAGAGTTCTCCTAAAACATAAGTAAAAACAAGAGTTCTCCTACTCCTAAGACAAATAAAATGTATTACTAATAAAGTGCCATCGGATTAGACAATACTATTTTAACTATCTCATTTTTGGAGAGGAGGACAACAGTACATAGAGTATAGAGCTAGTCATTTTCATTATACTAGTGTAGAATCAGTGTAATTTGCATTACACTTTGTAAAAAGGATGAGTGCTTATTTGTAGTAGATATTAACAATAAAGAATTCCTCTCAAGAAAGATGACAACTATAACTTAGGACAAGCTGTGTAGTCAGCACTGAACATAGTTTAGTGTCCAGAGTTTTTAAAAAGTGCAATCTTGAACTAAGACAAACCTGTCTACCAACACTAAGAAATAGTTTTAGGGACTTCATATAAATAAAAGAACATTTCTTTCAATTGTAAAATAGTTTCAACTTGTTCTAAGGAGAGGAATCGTGGTGGATGGTCAAGTTTGGCACTAAGTGTGTTTCTAGCAGGTGGAAGCCGGATATACATTGCTATTAGATGCATCTTTCACAGAAGGAAAATGTCTGAATTAGATGTATACAGCACTTTTCAGGCACTTGACTTCACTTGGTGGTTAAATTGATGTCCAGATATTTATCTAATGGAAAAATATTAAATTATATAATAACTTCAAGTCATGTTCCTTCCCACAGAACATCTGTGTTCTGTAAGCTAAATCCAAATGTTCCCTGCTAAAATCCAATAATGATACCCAATTCAGAAAGAAAACATTTAATAGATTAAAGGTAATAAATTGAATTTTCTCAATTTAAAATTTTTCCACAATAAATTTTTCTTCAGGCTTTGTTGCCTACTACTTGTCTGAATACTAGGAGAAAAAGGGCTTGAAAACTGAAATATTATGCCTAAATGATAGAAAATTTTAAACCATTGGACAGTTTAATGTACTAATTATGGAAATATACTTATAGTTTGCTCTTACACTTCTTAAGAGCCATATTTTCTCATAGTAAATCTGTTCCTAGTTCATATAATACAATTCAGTATGTAAACATTTTAATGTGTACCTAAACAAACATTATGAATTTTGATCTGTTGTCCCTAAATATGTTCGAGAACCACTAACTACATCAATGTCTGACTGAAACTATCTTTGGGGTCCATACTCAAGAAATGTTTTCAGATGTATCATTAAGGATAGGATTCTAAGATAAGACTATCAAACTGTATTCTAAAATGAAAAAAAAATACATATGGCAAAATTCCAGTATAGTTGTCACTAATGTCCCCATTTTTCCTTGAATATTTAGCATGTAGTTTAAGTATGTTGATATTAAGGATTTTTTTTTATTTGTATGTATTGCAATTTGGGAAAAGTCTGCAATATATTTTTAGGCAGTTATCTTTAAAATAATGAAACTTGAACTCTTAGCACAAACAGCCCTGAGAACAATGCATTCAAATTACAGCTCAACTAGAAATAATCTAATTGAGAAACCTTAAAAGTACAAAAACAAATTCCAAGAAAGTCGTAAATTAAAAAAACAAAAACAACATTTGAGGCACTACCATACTACAGTACTTTTAAGAATTGGACTTTGTAAAAAAAAACATACAAAGCTGTGTGTGCACATGCGCACACATTGTGCTATAATAATGAAACACTGTGTCCCTAATTTTATAAACTAAACATTTTATTGCAGCATCTGTTAATGATATATCATGCTCTGGCTGCAGCAGAGTTTTGGTAACTGTTATAAAGCATTGGTAAGGAATTTTGTATCATCAGTGGAAACTGATTCAAGAGCTTGGTTAGCAACAATTTCAAGTGACTGACAGCCCTTGGAAGGGAGCAGGAAAGAAACATCATAATTATGTTATGATGCGAATGCTAAGTCAAACTAGCAAAGATCTGATCTATTTCAGAGGGTATACAACTTTATAGCAAATAAGGTACAACAAAGTCTTCACAGTAAAAATAAAATGTTCTAGAAAGAAACACATATTCCACTTGTTAATATAATATTGTATATCAGCGATCTTCAACCAGTGTGTCACAAGAACTTTTAAAACATGCAATACTCGACTATTTGGTCAGGGGCACTGACCACTTTTCCCTTATTAGATTGTCAAATGAAAAAAATGACAGTAGCCAACACAACAATAGCTGTCGGCTGTGAATGAATCAAAATTATACTTTTTTTAAACCAGGTCAGCAAAAATATATTTTTTGGCGTGCCACAGAATTTTAGTAATTAGTTTATGTGTGCCATGAGATGATACAAGGTCGAAAATTGCTGTTGTGTATAAACTGGTGAAATGCCTGAAGACAAACATGGTGTATCACTGTATAACCTTATCAACATGACAGTCTACATTTCATATATAGTGCTTGTGATATTTACCATTCACTGAAAAAAAGTACAACAAACACTAGGAATCAACTTTTAACATCTCTGATGTCAAAAAAGAATGAAGTCACTTCTGTTTTATGTTAAAAAATGTTTCCTTGCTTCTTTTTAATACAATTTACAAAGCTTTACTAAATGAAATATTTTGTTCTAGAGAAACATATTGACTTATGTGAAAATAAACAGTCCCATATCTTTAAAATCTATACTTAACATGTCAGAAAAGTATTTACACTTCTTTATAGTACTTAAAATGAATTATTTGTGCATAAATAGCTTTTGCCATTCAAAGTATGAAGATAGAGATGCATTATTATAATTTACATATACTTACCTTGCAATTGAAAATATATTTATGTGAAGTTTGACAAGTTAGGAAGAACAAAGGCATGCTGACCCAGAATTAATACAAACCAGAACTAGTATGGTTAACTGGGGTCATATGCATGACCAGCAAGCAGCACAGCTGGATAACTATAGAATTCCTGTGGGTAATAATGCTAACCAGTAGCAAATAAGATACACATTATAAAATACTAAAAAACAAGAGCAGTATGTAGTAGATACTGAAATGGAATATTGGAAAGAATTTAGTCTAATTCCTAATTGTGCTTTAGATGGGCAAAAGTTAAAATGCTGCACTAAAAATGATTAATTTGCAACCTCAGTATTTCTTGTGCTTTAGAATTCTCTTTGCATTTCTTTAAAGTATCTTGCTTCTTCTCCAAATGGGTTTGCTGAGGCTAACACAAGATTTAAAAGTATGAGCAAATTAAGCAACTAAAACTTTGGGATCTTTTGTTTTTAATGCTATTTCCAGCCACTGATTAAATTAGTTGCAGTATCACATATTTTCTTCTAGATGATAGGAATAAAGGCCTTGTGTAAGTCAAGGCATGATGGGAGAGGTCTCATAATCAGTCATAGAGAATGGAGGTATTCTGAAACAGTAATTTTGTTCTGAGTTTCACTCCAATATAATGGTTACTGAGTCAAAGGTCCTCACAAACCCTATGACAATGTTTAGAATTCTGAAAATACGGTGTATGTGAACAGAAATGTAGCAGTCACCTAAAACACTTTTTAAAATAATTCAGTTTTACAGAATTTCTTCCTAGTTATATTTCACATGAGTAACTGAATTAAATCACGTGACAATCAGAAAAAATACATATAAGTACTTCTTAGTTAATGATTATCACATAAAGTAACTTTTCTTCCATAATTCATTTTCATTTCATTCTAGAAAAAAATGTACATAAATTTAACAAATGTTTCAAGTCAATTTGAAGTTAGAATTTCCAGTTTTTGTCTGACATAAATATTTTGAGGTTAAAAACGTCTACTTACAAATGCTTGGAAAGGAATGACTACTATAAATAATATTTATCAACATAATTAAAAGCACTGCATAGTACTTTACAAAGCAAGTCACTACTTTAAATACAGAGAGGAGAGAGAGAGAGAGAGAGAGAGAGAGAGAGAGAGAGAGAGAGAGAGAGAGACACCAACAGTTGAAAGCAAAAGTACAACTAGAAGCTTTCTGATTACAAAGGCCTCAATTAAAACACTATAGCTTTAACCAACCCATTTTGCCACTGTCCCTGTGTCTTCTTTACAATATGATTTTCTAATAGTTACCCAACAGTTTATTGCCTCTCTGTCAACCACAGCAGGTATAAAAAACACCATATATAAGGTTATATTAAGTCGGCCAACAGTTTGGCAAAGAACAGTAAGACCAAGGTAATACAGGGTAATGCACTGCCACTTTTTGATAACATGATTTTTGTTTAAGAATTTGTGCTTGCCACACATCAGCTGAAACTGTGACAATTCCAATCCATTATCTACTTACTCTATATGTTAGGTCTAAAATTAATACAGCACAATTCAACTTAAATGTGGTACTTCGATACCACTGGATGCTACATTGTTTGATTTAAAACCCTGGTTTATTTATCACTTAACTAAAATTCACGAATGATATACTCAAATCACATCTGTGGATTTCTTGGACTGTTCCTTGGACTCACATACTGACAACCACAGGAATGTTATAAAAAAATACCTACAAAAAAAAAAGAATTATACATCGTGATTATTTTTTAAAATTACTAATTGCGTGCAAAACTAACTCGGCACAATTTCAAAACAATTAAAAGATAAATGAGGTTGCTTCTGAAGGCCATAGCTTTGGTGACAACTTAGAACCAAACTTGAGATCTGTAGTTGATTCAGACCTAAACAGTTTGTCATGCCTGATGCTCCCATTTATTTGCAGGGCTTTATGGCTACAGCATATTCTTCACTCATTGCACACATGACAGACACCTAGAAGGAAAAATGCAAGCAAAAGTTCTTCAGAAGGCAAGACATATATAAGATATGTTTAATTCATTATATACTGTATATTCCTGGATATTTTATACATATTAACTTTGGAAAGATCAAATAATCTCCTTTCTTTATAGTTCCCAAGGAGAAATTTCTCAAATTGTAGTTTTTAGACAACTTCCAGGGAACAGGGAGAATAAGAGCTATAAATGTTTCAATACTTACTGGATGTTATGTATTCCCATAACATTCTTTCTCATACTAAAAACAAATAGCTCAGATATTGATGTTTAAAACAAATTTGAGGGGGACAATGGCTATGTAGCAAAAAAATTAACTTTGATACTTTCTTAGGTAATGGGTCTTTAAGGATATTATAGGAAAACTGCTTTATAGACATCATTTTCAACATATTTGCAGTATTTAAAAACTACCTTCATGTAAGTATTTTATGCAAACTAGATGAAGCCAAATTTTTATAAAATAGTTTTAAAAAATAATGCTCCCATAGGTCTTTACCTGGACATCTTCACCTGCGTTGTATTTTCCTTCTATTTCTTTGCCTAGTTCACCTTCTGGCAGCTTTAGATCCTCACGAACTTCACCAGTTTCTGTCAGCAGGGAAAGGTAACCATCCTGAATGCATATCAGCTATTGAGAGGAATTATATTTGCACCGATGAGATTATATTCACTCCTTTGTAATATTTACATAAAGTTGCAATCCACATTAATTAGTATAAGTACACAGTAATACATTAATATATTCTTCATGCTTAAAAAATGTTAGACACATAAAACTATAAAATATGTATAGACTAAAAGTGTAAATTCACTCCTCCCTGCACTTCCCCTGTGCCCAAGTCTCTGCATTATTAAATAGTTTAGGCTTCTTTATAATGTACCCTGAAGCATTTACATTTATGTACACACTATAAATGTAATTATTTAAAGAAACATAAATAGTACAAGTATTTTTCAGCAAGTTATTTTCACTTAATAACATATCTTAGAAATCTTTCCAAATTGGAAAATATGGACCTACCTTAGTCCCTTTAACCACTTTACAATTGCATAGATACACTGTAACTGATTAAATCATTTTCCCATTGATGGGAATGAAGGTTAGTTTTTCACAATTACAAACAATGTGTATTTTAGTTTGATTATGAACAAAGTGGAAAAATTTTAGTCTCCAACTCACTGCTTAATACCACCAGATTTTTAAAGAGAGACAAACACTGACTGTTGATAACAAAATGAAACAAACTCAGGTATCAACCTAATTTGCAAGAAGCCACAGTTTTGATATAACTGAACTAGTGGCCCAGTGCATGAAATTCATGCACGGGGGGGGGGGGGGGTTGTCCCTCAGCCCGGCCTGTACCCTCTTCAATAGGGGACATCCCTCTAGCAATCCGGGACTGCTGGCTCCTTACCGCTCACCTGCCTGCCTGACTGATCGCCCCTAACCACTCTGCCTGCTGACCTGCTCGCCCCCCGCTGGCCTTCTCGCCCCCAACTCCCCCACCCCGCCCTTGTTGGCCTGATTGCCCCCAACTGCCCCATCCCCCCCCCCCCCCCCCGCCAGCCTGCCCACCCTGCTGGGGCTCTGAGATCAATGGCAGAGAAGAGGCAGGCATTTCCTACCAGGCCTGTGCTCCGCCATTAATCCCTGCCCACCAGGCTTGGGCTCTGCGATCAATGGCAGAGCAGAGGGAGGCCCTTCCCACCAGGCCTGGGGTCCGCCACTAATCCCTGCCCACAGGGAGGCCCTGCCCACCAGGCTTGGGCTCTGCGATCAATGGCAGAGCACAGGGAGGCCCTTCCCACCAGGCCTGGGCTCACCATTGATCCCCACCCACACTGAGGCCCTGGCCACCCTGCTGGGGCTCTGGGATCAATGGCAGAGCAGAGGCAGGTGTTTCCCACCCGGCCTGCGTTCCACCATTAATCACCTGACATCGTCCAGAAGGTCTCCCAGTCTAATTAGCATATTACCCTTTTATTAGTATAGATTTCATTATAGGCATGAGGAAACAGCCAGGTTGTATTCATTATTCTAAAAGCATGGACTGGTATACCATGAGTGAGCCTAGAACTCTAACAGAATTTATAGAAGGCAACCACCCTGAATACTAGATATTAACATTAACATACACAGAAGGTGTTAAAGACATGGTTCTGGACCCCTTTTACTACTATAACACATCACACTGTAGGGGTAGAGTTTCAAACCTCTCCTCTATGGCACTACCAAAGCTAGCTATGACTTTCTTACACTAACCCCAAGGACCGCAGGAGATATCAGTTTTACACATCTAAAATCTCAAACACAAAAACAAAACTTAAACATCTTCCAAAGCAACCACAAACACTTTAAATTAATCTTTATGTCCCTCAAACATTTGTGAGGTGGTTGACAGAGGAGCAGGGAATAAGGAGGTTGAGGTAGAAGTTTAATTTTTAAACAATTAACTACAGGCTTACAAGGCAGATCTTTTTTTATTTTCATTCTTTTAGCAATTCCCTGAAGTGGAACTTGTCGATTTCAAGATTTAAAGATTCCTACTGCCATTAGTGACTGAAATATAGAAGCCTAATAATAATACTGGTATTTTGATATGTATTTATATAATGGTTGTACTTTATTTTTTGCCAAGAATTCATAAAATACTAGGATGAAAAATAAAGCATTTCAAATATAAAAATATATAAACACAAGATAAAATGTAAAAATATATTTATATATTAAATATCTTATTAAAATAAATTGCTTTATGAAATATAATTAAAAACTTAAGAAAACAGCTATAGAAAAAATAAAATTAAATAATGAAAAGGAATTATTTTATCTTATATAAGTTATTTAATTTTTAAAAATATATTTTTATTGATTTCAGATAGGAAAGAAGAGGGGTAGATAGAAACATCAATGATGAGAGAGAATCATTGATCAGCTGCCTCCTGCACACCCCCCACTGGGGATCGAGCCCACCATCTGGGTATGTGCCCTGACTGGGAATCAAGCCATCATAGGTTCATAGGTCAATGCTCAACAACTGAGCCACAACGGCTGGACTAAAATTTTTTTTAACATACAGAAAAGCTAGAAAAATCACATATCTTTCACCTAAATTCATCCATTGTTAACATTTAACCACACATTCATTTTTCTCTGTATATATAGAGTATATAAAATAAATATTATACATTCCTATTCTTTTCTTACTTTTACTGAACCATTTGAAAATATGTTTCACACAGGACTCTTTTTTTTTTTTTAACTTGTGAATACGTTACTTTTTTTTCAATTTTTTTTATTAAGGTATTATATGTGTACATATCTTACCATTGCCACCCCCCCACACAGGACTCTTTAGCAATAAATACTGCACTGTGTTTCTCCTAAGAACAAGGACATACTCTTATATAACCAGTTTAATCTTCAAAATCCGGAAAGTCAACATTGCTAAAATATTATTCAATATATAGTCCACAGTCAAATTTGCCAATTGTCCCAATATTGTCTTTGATAGACATTTTTCCTCCCAACTCTAGGATCATATCAGCTCAGTCTCCTTGAAATTCAACAATTCCTTATCCTTGTCTTTTCTGACATTGATGTTTTTGGAGAGCACAGATTGACGGTATTATAGAAGGTTCCTCATTTTGGGTTTGTTTCCTCATGATTCAGATAATGCATTTTTGGAAGTAATACTACATAAGTGATGTGTCCTCAGAAGATCACATCAGAAGGCAGATGATTTCAATTTGTGCTATTACTTGTGAGATTAACTTTGATCACTTGGCTAAAGGAGTAGCTGCCAGATTTTTCCACTCTAAAGATAGAATTTTCCCTTTTTAAAAAAATTTGCAATAACAACAACAAAAAGATAAGGGTGTCATGTTGAGTTTTAAGCATATTTTTGTGCAATTTTTCCCCATCTTCTCTCAAAGTCCTCTTTGATGCTATAGAGTTAGAAGGAAGGATAGTGAGGAGGCAGTTATAAGTCAATTCTAAATATTTCCTTCCATCTTTAATCTACTCATGTGATAAATTTAAAATGTTCTGAACCATTTTTTTTTTGGAGTGGGGTAGAAAGAGTATATAATTATTTGTTATTAGCAAGCAGGCAGATGGGAGAGAATAGGGTCGGAAAACTTGTAATAGTGGTGTATCAAGCTGCTAACAAATGAAATATTATG
Organism: Eptesicus fuscus; assembly: GCF_027574615.1. Classification (NCBI taxonomy): domain Eukaryota; kingdom Metazoa; phylum Chordata; class Mammalia; order Chiroptera; family Vespertilionidae; genus Eptesicus; species Eptesicus fuscus. The sequence continues at coordinate 31,540,982 of NC_072475.1, forward strand.
TCCTCAAAATACTGGTACCAGTATTTGTGTTTATTTTTCTTACTAAAAGAATCTAATGTATGGTGCTATTTCTCTCCATAGGGTTCCTTGGAAAAATGAATAATTCCAGGTCCAGAGCAGGAAGTCTACAAGATGAATCTGGAGCCACCATTTACACTAGAAAGCATGGTGCTACCAAGGACCATTAGCCCTATATTAAAGAGACTCGCTGAAGCTTTCCTGAATAAGAGCCCCCTGGCCAAAGAGAGAATAGTTTGAGAACTGATAAGGATAATAACTACAATGAACTGAAATACAAATATGTTTAAAGTTCATAGTGAAAAACATATTTGATTGATTATATTCAGTGAATACTATGGAACCAACTCATTTTGAAAACCGGTAATTAAAGGAAAAGAACCAAGCATTTATACTGTCTTTCCTATTATATACTGTACCATAGGGTAAACAAACAACCAAAGTTGATTAAGGAAAGTTTCTCTTTATAGAGTGCTATGGCTAAAAAAAAAAAGACAGAAAAGTCAGGAAACAATTATTCTTTCATTCTGAACTTATTTTAAAATATATAAAGTTAAAATTGTAAATATTAATACATTTCTTTTCCTAAACAAAGGTTTACTTTTTACTTATTATAACAAATATATATACACACATACATATTTCACTTTAGCTGACTGCCAAATTCCGCTTGAAATACCAAATAAAGCAAATATAAAGGAATACATGTAGCCAAATAATAAAAGTAGACATTTAATCAAGGCACTTGGATAGCACAATAACTATAATTGGAAAGGCTTACAGAGTTAATTTTTTTAAATGAAAAGAAATAAATATTCTACAGTGACTTGATAAAGAAAGATGTGATCACTGAGTACATATTCTGCAAGGCACTATTCTAAGTATTGACTAATTAAACTTCACAGCAATCCCATGAGGAGTTCATTATTCTTATCCCCATTTTATAAATAAAGGAAGGCAAGAGGTTAAGTAACTTGCCAACCAATGTCACACAGTAAGTGCCAAAGCAAGGATTTGTCTGGCTTGAGTCATTCTCTTTTCTAAACTACATACCAAAGGCTAGGACTAGAGTGAGGCAAGTGAGGCACTTGTCTTGGGTGCAAAATTTAAGGTGGTGCCAAAAAGAAACATCAGTGATCAAATAAATATTTTAATGTAGTGGCTTTTTTGTTTTTTAAATATATTTTTATTGATTTCAGAGAGGAGAGAGATAGAGATAGAAACATCAATGATGAAAGAGAAACATTGATTGGCTGCCTCCTGCACGACCTCCAGTGGGGTTAAGCCTGCAAACCAGGGCATGTGCCTTGACTGGGAATTGAACCATAACCTCCTGGTTCACAGGTTGATGCTCAACCACTGAGCTACACTGGCTGGGCTAATGTGGTGTTTTTTATTGATTTCAGAGAGGAAAGGAGAAGAAGAGAGATAGCTACACCAATGATCAGAGTATCATTGATCGACAGCTTCCTGCATGCCCCACACTGGGGATCCAGCCTGCAACATGGGCATGTGCCCTGACCGGGAATGAACCATGATCGACGCTCAACCACTGAGCCATGCCGGTTGGGCAATGCGGTGTTTTTATAAATTAGAATTAATGCAAAAAATTCCATGATGAACAAAATATCAAAAAAAAGAATCAGAATTAGTGATTTTACCTTTTGCCTTAGGCTCCAGTGTGGCTTGACATTGTTGCTTATCCTATCTTTATTTAAATTTTGTGCTCTAGGGAAGGGATTCACTCACCTCATTCCCCTCATCCTAGTATGGGTCCTGTTATAGCCCAAAATAAGACCCACATCAAATTTTTCCTTGATGTTAAATCTTGAGTTCCAATCTATGACTGGCTCTTTTCATCACAATAGAAATTATCTGAACTACTGATGCCATCTCTCTGAACTACTCAAAGGCAAAAGCCTTCTATGTTGAATGCATAGTAATGAATATAATGAATATCAAATAACCTAAGCAAGCACTCACATGTTAAAGATAAAAACTGAAATCCACTGTTGGCAAAATTCTAAGCTTAGCCTTAGATGGCACTATCCTCATCTCAATGAATAATTAGATATGCATTTAACAAATGTTTATTGAGCACCTATTATATGTCTAAATTAGGTGCTTTAAGAATAATGGAATGGTTACATGAAATTTTTATATAGAAAAAGGGAGAGTAGAAAAGAACTACTTTTGGGTGTATATCTCTTAGGTAATTATGGAATACAATTTCTAATTTAACCTTCACATTATCCCTCTTTTGTAGATGGGAAGACTAAAGTTCAGAGAGGTTTCATAATTTATTCAACGTCATCCAGTTAGAAAGCAGTACTGGATCCATATCCAGACCTACCTGACTAAAAAAATAAAGAAACAACATAAAAAACATTTACTATTATTATACTAAGACAATTCAAAATTTTACAAAGCATCTGAAGCTACCTATAAAACACTTATGATAAGTGGGGAAATGTAAATATAAAACTGCTTACTAGATTCAAACCATGTAAAAATATGTTGACATGTGGACAAAGAGTAAAAGGAAATCATTGGTTAATTGCAGTTGATGGTGACATTTTTAAAAAATTGTATAATACAATGCCCTAGCCAGTTTGGCTCAGTGGATAGAGCATCAGCTCGAGGACTAAAGGGTCTCCGGTTCAATTCTAGTCTAGGGCACAAACCTCGGTTGCAGGCTCAATCCCAGGCCCGGTTGGCCGGAGGCAACCAATCGATGTATCTCTCTCACATTGATGTTTCTCTCTGTGTCTCTCCTCCTCCCTTCCACTCTCTTTAAATATCAATGGAAAAATATCCTCGGGTGAGGATTAACAAAGCAAAAATTATGCAATCCAATAAAAGGTATAGAAAGAAAGCAGTTTAAACTGGATAAAACAAATCTAAGTGTCACAGTGTGAACTTTTATTTCTCACTATATAAAATGAACAGAAGCGAGTTCTATATATGGTATGCTTGATAACATAAATTGAAGACTTCCAAGAAAGACTTTAGTTATGATTAATCTGAGCTTCCACATCCTATGAGGTCAGTGGTTTGGTTACTAGCAATACTCCAAACAACAAATGCTATCATTAAACTTGACCTATCCAAATGTATAATTGGAACTAAAGCTTGAAGTTTATACCTGCAATTTAACAAAAGGTCACAGCATGGTCACTGAATATAAATAAAACAACTATATATTTTTGTATTTTCTTCACCATATCCAGTGATTATGTATTTTATCCTTTATATTTAAGGATGTCAACTTATTTCCCTTTTTAAGAATACCAACTTCTGACTCATATTTCATTAATACACAAAGTTGGTTGGTGAAACATGAATTCCAGTAATTTCTTGAAAATCTTAGGTCTGATAAGTGAAAAGAAATAAGGCACCTGGGAGGGAGTTACATAAATTTGAAATATTTTACAAACAGAACAGTGATTTTACTAAAAATTAAACCTATTCAGTCACAATATACAATCACTTAGTCTGAGAAATAAAAAGTTTTCAACTTCTTAAAAATGCAAGAAAGTTAAAATAGCAAACTAGCAATAATTCTAGATAAGGTATAACTGTTAAATGGCACTATCTCTCCAATTTCTAGTATAAATGGTGCCTAATAATTCAGTTGAAAAACCTCCAAAACTATTCCTGGTTTTTGATAAATTACAATTGATATTTACACCTGTGAGAAACAAGCAGCATTCTAAAGGAAATTGGGACTTACTTGGTAGTCATTTCTCTTAATATTTGGAACGTCCATATTGTGAGTAGAAGGGCAAATATCTTCATATTTTTTGCCCGTGAAAATATCAATTCCAACAAGGTGAACCTGACAGAGAAGGGAGAACAGAAAACCTGTTTAAACTTTGCCAAGTACATCACTCATTACATACACAAGAGCACAATATCAGCGCTGATTATGACAGATTCTTTCTCCTTCCAAGGTCATCTAATTTTACTGTCTTTAAAAGAAAAGATAGTAGCCATAAAATTGAGAAGCAGTGAGCAACTAAACGGTATCATGATATATCAAGACCCGAATCCTATGCAGCCCAGTCATTAAATTAATAGAGGGCCTATGAAGTCAGGTCTTAGAATTAGGTTGGAACAGGTTTTCTCATTTGTAAACTGAACAGATCTTCTAAGTCACTGGGAAAGTTTCAATTCCCAATTAATGAAACGTTATAAGGGCCCAAGAAGGAAATGCTACTTTTCAGTATTCAAAGTAATAGCAGATCTCCCAGGAATTGTGGGAATGAAAAAAAAAAAATAGTCCTTATTACAAAGTTATAAGTATAGAAGCCTCGTGTGCTGTAATAGATGATAGAAAATCTCAACGCGAAAACACACCTGGAAGGGCACCCACCTTGGCATGACCGTGCTTTCCAGTTTTGGAAGTTGACATCTCTACTATTTTGCACGGTCGTCCCTTGAGCACCACGAAGCCGTTTTTGCGCAGGGCCGAGCACTGCATAGGGTACGTGCTGGAAGCCCCAGCATCGCCGGTCGTGAAATCAATTTCATCCGCCATGGGTGGGCTGGGGAGATGGTCGCTTTTCCAAGGAACTGCGCAAAAAGTTTGTGGTTGCTTTTTACCAGCGGGCACCCAGGTGAGGAAACATCTCAGTTCGGACCCGTTACGTGCCAAGCATCGCAGATGTATCACTGTTTGCATTCATGGACTACCCACCCAAGAACAGGGGACACTTTCTAACTCCGGCCTCTGCAAACTTTTCCACCCACCGGCCGGGAGGTGGGTGGGAAGTCGCAGAGGAGCTCGCGGGCGTGGGGAATGCCCCCTCCCCTGGGCGCTCCCTCGCGCAGGGAGCAGCAAAGCCCAGCCCGGTCGTCCCACCGCGGGAGAACCCGGCGACCTTCCCGCACCGCGCCGCACCACCACCCGGCCCTCCGCCGCCGCCGCCGCCGCCCTGATCTCCACTGCGGGGACCCAGCCCAGGCCGCACGCCCCCGCGAAGAACGGGGATAACAGGACCCGACCAGCAGCGCCCAACCCTCCAGCATTGCACTCCGCCCCCGGGCCCCGGCGCGGTAGCCCCCGTCTCTCAGGCATCCCCCTTGTCCGGGGGGGCATCCCCAGTCCGGCCCAGCCCCACAGGGGCCTTCGCTCAGGCGGGTCCCGCGCTCGCCTCGGTTCCCCCATCTATATCCTTCCTCCTTCGCTCGTTAGGTCTCGGCTCCGGCCGCCTTCCCCTGCCTGGCTCCGGTCCCAGCCCTACCGGTTTTCCCCAGTTTTCACCTTTCAGCAAAGAAAGAGCGCCTTTCCTCTGCGCACCGGCGCGGGTCCCCTACAAGCTGCAGCGGAGGCAGCGGTGGCGGCCGCGGCAGTTCCAAGACACGGGGCGGGGCCGCCACACTTTCCACACCCCGGCCTCCCGCCCTTTCCCGCCCCCACCCCAGCCCCACTTCCGGGATAGGTCCGGCGCGTCACAGGCACGGCCCCCCTCGGGCTCCCATTGGCTACAAGGTTCCCGAGGCCCCGCCCAGTCACGTGAAGAGCGCCCTGGCAACCCCACGTGCTGCGGATTAGTGCACTTCCGGCGTGCAGAGCGCTTTCTGGAGGCTGGTTGCTGAGAGGAAACTCGCCGGCAAGGAAACTTGCTCCCCCAAACTTTTAGGTTCGTTGCGTTGGGGTTTCAGTCGAAGTTAACGGGAGCCAAACCACGTGGCGGGTGGACCCAGCCCTCCGGGGCGTGTCTGTTGTCGCGTGACGGCTGTCCGACCTCCAGAGGCGAGCAAATTCCACGGGGTCCCACGGGATTGGGATTTCAAAGTTGGATTCAAACGTTGGCCCTCCTTGCTAGTCAAGCCCATGCTGTTCCTCGAAGAAGAGCCGAAATGCAGTATTTTATTGCCCAGCTCAGCACTGCGGGCTCCTCCTGGGACCTCAGCCTCCCCTGATGAGTTTATGGCAGCGACCGCCTCTGGGTGCCCCGCTGGAGGCAGCCGCGCACGCAGGGGTGGGAACTCATAAGACGTCCTTGAAGTAAAATGCGGCGGTGAGATGGCCTCACTCCCTCCTTCCTCCAGAGGCTGTCAGGAAGTTGTAGAAGTGAATGCTCCCTGACTCCTACCACGGTGTCCAGTCCAGAAAGGGGTTCTGCCACACTCATCTCTTCTTTCTTCCTGGCGTCGGCATTCCTTGGAGAGGCACGTCCATACACCTCTTTAGGACAGTTGGGTTGCCTTCAAAATCGACCTGGAGCCAATAGAGACATATATAGGCTTAAGGACCAACAGCTGTTAAAGGAGATGTGCTCCCCTTTTCACAACGCACCACATTTTCTTACCTTGGAAAGGGTGACCTCCACACCCCAGTGTATGTAGCCCTGTGATACTGCTTTGCTCTCATGAATTGTCCCTTTTCTCACATTTCCTCTGTGGCTCTACAGTTTTCACAGGTATTTCACACATATCATCTAACTTAATTAACCTTTACAATAAGCGAGTGAACTCCTGTACAGAGCTCAGCCTTGAGCTAATATAGAAAGAGCCAGATTAGAATCCTAGTTCATGCTTTTCCTTACACCACCTAACCTTTTCTTGTCTATTGTTACTAGAATGATTGCTAAAGTTTAAAGAGTATGTAAGCAGGAGATACATTAAATGTTTTCTGTGTATTATTCCTTTAATATTGACCTTGATTGTAACTGTTTTAAACCTCAGATTTTTTAAGTTGTAACTTAAAGTAAAATTATGAGTTTTGAAGAACATAGGCATTCTTCAAAGAACATAGGCATTATTACCACTATAATCAAGATACAGAATATTTGCCTCATTCTAAAAATTTCCTCCTGCCTTTTTTGGTCAGTCCCCTCCCCCAAACCCAGACCCTGGTAATCATTCACAACTATTCTTTGATCTACATTTTTAGTTGTGGAAAACAGCAGAGAAAAGTTAATTTCCCCAAATCACACAGCTAGCAAGTCAGAAAGCCAAGATTGGCTCTTTGGCTCTGCAATCACTGCTTTAACTACCACCATATACTGCATTCACGTAAGATTTGGATATGGAATCAAATGATCTGGCAATATAGTCAATTTTAGTGAAGTCACTGGGACACTAAATCAATAAATACTGAACCATTGCTCCTAGGGGAAATATAGATTTAGGTTCTTGTGAGCGTCTGGTAACAACATTTTCATCAACTGACCAATATATAATCTTGCTTTATGTGTGTTTCTGTCTAAAAACCTTATTTAATATATATTAATTCATTAACATTTAACTCATAACCAAGAGCACTATAATTCCTGCCCAAAGGAGGCTTATCTAATTATATGCATTTTCTCTGTAAGGCACATCACAGCCTTCTTGTGCTTATAAACACTGGACAACACTACAGCACTATGGGGGGGCCATTTTATTTATTTACTTATATTTTTAAAAATATTTTTTTATTGATTTCAGAGAGGAAAGGGGAGTGAGAGAGAGATAGAAACATCAGTAATGAGAAAGAATCATTGATCGGCTGCGTCCTGCATGCGCCACACTGGGGATCAAACCCAGGCATGTGCCTTGACCCAGAATCAGACCGTTGACCTTCTGGTTCATGGGGTGATGCTCAACCTCTAAGTCATGACAGCCAGGCCATGGGAGCCATTTTAAACAGCCAAGTCACCAACAAAAGTAAAAAATATATATATGAAAAAGTGGCATTGAAAAATACTTTACTGTTTGACGACGGAAACAAGAAAGCAGAGCATCGCCTTGTTTGACCTCAGCGGGGAAAACGTGTGTTGTATGACGCAAATCTTTCACTGCTCTGTGCATGACCATGAATGATGGCCAAAGCAGCTAGAGTATTGATTTTGAGGTTGCAAATAACTTTAGCGAGTAGGAAAATTCACAAATATGGAATCAGTGAATAATGAGGATTGACCTTTTTTTGTAATCCTCACTGAGCACATGTTTATTGATTTTAGAGAGAGAGGAAGAGAGAGAAAGAGAGACAAACATTGATGTGAGAAACATGGATCGATTGCCTCCTGTATGTGCTCCCCAACAGGGGATCAAAGTAACCCAGGAGTCAAACCTGCAATCCTTTTGGTGTACTGTATGATGCTCCATCCAACTAAGCCAGGATAAGGATTGACTGTATTTTAATACTGAAATGGCCACATTTATACTAAGATAGCCTCTTGTTTATTAGTATAAGACAGCCTCTTGTTTATTAGGTCCCTGCAGTCTAGTGCAGAATACAATCTAGCAGTTTTAACTGATGTAATAAATGCTACTAATGAAATAACTATAGGATACTGAAAAAAAGGGGGATCCTCATCTAATCTAGGTGTTGTCCAACTGAAATATAATTCAAGCCATGTGTAATTTTGAGATTTATTGTAACCACATTAAAAACCACCATGAACTGCTCCTAGGGCAATGGAAACTTATAAAGAGAAAATAAACAAATGGGACTACATCAAAATAAAAAGCTTTTGCACAGCAAAAGAAACCATCAACAAAACAACAAGAAAGCCAACTGCATGGGAGAACACATTTGCCAATGTTATCACCGATAAGGGTTTAATCTCTAACATTTACAGGGAACTCATACAACTTAACAAAAGGAAGATAAATAATCCAATCAAAAAATGGTCAACGGACCTAAATAGATACTTTTCTAAAGAAGACAGAAGGAAGGCCAAGATACATATGAAAACATGCTCAAAGTCACTAATTATCCGAGAGATGCAAATCAAAACGACAATGCACTACCATCTCATACCTGTCAGAATGGCTATCATCAACAAATCAACAAAGGACAAGTGCTGGCAAGGATGCGGAGAAAAAGGAACCCTCGTGCACTGCTGGTGGGAATGCAGACTGGTGCAGCCACTGTGGAGAACAGTCTGGAGTTTCCTCAAAACACTAAAAATGGAACTCCCATTTGACCCAGTAATCCCACTTCTAGGAATATATCCCAAAAAATCTGGAAACACCAATCAGAAAGGATATATGCATCCCTATGTTCATAGTGGCACAATTCACCATAGCTAAGATTTGGAAACAGCCTAAGTGTCCATCAGCAGATGAGTGGATTAAAAAACTATGGTACATCTACACAATGGAATACTATGCTGCGGTGAAACAGGAGGAATTCTTACCATTTGCAACAGCATGGATGAAACTGGAGATGATTATGCTAAGTGAAATAAACCAGTCAGAGAAAGAAAAATATCACATGATCTCACTCATTTATGGAATATAATGAACAACATTGATGAATAAAAATAGATCCAGAGATAGAGAAGCATTGATCAGACCGTCAAACCTCAGAGGGAAGGTAGGGGAGGGTGGGAATAAGGGGGAGAGATCAACCAAAGGATTTGTATGCATGCATATAAGCCTAACCAATGGACACAGACAACAGGGGGGTGAGGGCATGAGTGGGGGTATGGGGGGGCAATGGGGAGGATAAGGACACATATGTAATACCTTAATCAGTAAAGAAATTTAAAAAAACCATAAAATTAATTTCAATAATATATTTTCTTTAATCCAATACATCCAAAATATTATTTCACATGTAACCAGTACATAAGATAACTTTACATTTTAAAATACTAAGTTTTAAAGTCTGGCGTAGAGTATATCTCAATTCAGATTAGCCATATTTTAAGTGCTCAATAGCTGTGTTTGAGTGGTGGCTATCATATTGAATATCACAGGTCTACAAGATTTTAAAACTTCTCTGGCAGTGATATCTTACCTTGACATCTGAAAAACCAATAGAAGTTATCAATAAAGATGGGTTTGGAAAATGCATTTTGGGCAAAAGGATTGAGGGTACAAAGACCTATAGGTGACAGAAATGTGGCATCATTCTGGACCACAAAATGTTTAATGTGACTGGTACATATTGTAAAAACAGATGGGTGAATTTGGATTTTCTCCCAAGGGCAATACACATTGAAACAGTACATAGAAGGAAAATAACAATGGCATTTTTTAAAATTTAGAAAGCCCATTGCAGTTTATGATATGGATAATGTTTTTTTAGGAAGGAAAAATATTGGAAATGGGAGACCAATTAGGAAGAAATAGTTAATGTTGGTGAATAAAGGTGGCGATTATGAGAACACAGAGAAGACATATTCAAGAGAATTAAAAGGAAAGATAGAATGTCATAATTTAATGTTGGGGGTCAAAATGGGATGGGAGACACTGGGTATGAAGAAGAGGAAAGCATCAAATAAAAAACTGGGAGGATGTTGGTACCATCGATTGAGATAGAAAATATAAGAGAAAAGGCAAGTTTCCAGGGCAAACTGAGTTCATTTTTGGTCATTTTTGAGTTTAAGCTTTCTGTGGGAAAGAGGTGTGTCTTAAATAGATATTTGTGAATCATCAGTAAATAGATGATTGTTAAAGCTAAAGCAAGAGACTCTCTTCAGCTTTAAGGATGCACAGAGACTGAAAGTAACAGGATGGAAAAAGATAGTCCATGCAAATGGAAACCAAAAGAAAGCTAAGGTAGTTAGTTATATCAGCCAAAATAGACTTCAAGACAAAGAATGTAATAAGAAACAAAGAAGGTCATATAATGATATAGGGGTCAATACAATAAGAGAATATAACATTTGTAAATGTTTATGCACCCAACATAGAAGCACCTAAATATATAAAGCAGATCTCAATTGATGGCACAGAAATACAAAGAATCAGAAGGTAATCTATGAACAATTATATACCAAATAATTGGACAACCTAGAAGAAATGGGTACATTTGTAGAAACATTTAATCTACTAAGACTGAATCATAAAGAATAAGAAATCTGAGCAGACCAATTACTACTAAGGAGACTAAATTAGTAATCAAAACCTCCCCCTTCTCCCCCCCACCTCAAAAAAAAAAAAGAAAAAAAAGTCCAGGACCAGATGACTTCACTGGTGAATTCTACCAAACATTTAAAGAAGGATTAATTGCAATTCTTCTCAAGTTTTTCCAAAAATCGGAGAGGAAGAATCACTTATAAACTCATTTTATAAGGCCAGCATTACCCTGATACCAAATATCAGAAAAGGACACTATGAGAAAAGAAAATTACAGGTTAATATCTCTGGTGAGCCTAGATGTAAAAGTTTTCAAGAAAATATTAGCAAACCAAATTTAATAGTACATGACAAATATCATACAGCATGATGGAGTGAAATTTACTCCAGGAATGCAGGGATGGTTCAACATCTGCAAATCAATCAATGAGATACATCACATCAACAATATAAAGTATAAAAACTGTATGATTACCTCAATAGAAGCAGACAAAGCATTTGAAAAAATTCAATATCCATCCATGATAAAAACTCTCAACAAATTGTGTATAGAGCAACTGTAGCTCAATATAATAAAGGCCATATATGACAAGCCCACAATTAACATCATATTCAATGGTGAAAATCTATTTTTCCTCTAAATCAGGAATAAGATAAGGATGTCCACTCTCACCACTTTTATTCAACATAATCCTGGAAGTTCTAACGAGAGAAATTAGGCAGAAAAAGCAAATAAAAGACATCCAAATTGGAAAGAAAGGAGTAAAATTGTCTCTATTCACAGATAACATTTCTATATTACATATAGAAAACCCTAAAGACTCCACCAAAAAGTTGTTAGAACCAATAATTGAATTTAATAAAGTTTTAGGGTAAAAGAAATCAATATACAAAAAGCAGTTGTGTTTCTATACATTAACATTGATCTATCAGAAAGAGAAATTTTAAAAAACTTCCACTTAAAATTGCATCAAACAGAATAAAATACTTAGGAATAAATTTAACCAGGGTGGTGAAATATCTATACACTGAAAATTATATGATATTGATGAAAGAAATTGCAGAAGACACAAGTAAATGGAAAAATTTTTTATACTCATGGTTTGGAAGAATTAATATCATTAAAATGTTCATACTACCCAAAGCAATCTACAAATTCATTGTAATTCCTATTAAAATTCTAATGGTATTTTCTCACATAAATAGAAAAATCTAAAATTCATATGGAACTACAAAAGACTGAATAGTCAAGTAATCTCGAGAAAGAAGAACAAAACTGGAGGCATCACACTTCCTGATTTCATACTATATTAAAAAGCTATAGTAATCATAACAGTGTGGTACTGACATAAAAAGAGACACATAGATCAATGGACTAGAAAAGAAACTCAGAAATAAACCCATACCTATATTGCCAATTAATTTATAAAAAAGGAGCCAGGAATATACTATGGGGAAAAAATGAATGGTGTTGGAAACACTAGCCACATGCAAAATAATGAAACTTATACCATTCACAAAAATAAACTCAAAATGGATTAAAGACTTGAACATAAGACCTTAGAACACAAACTGTAAAACTCTTTTTTTTAAAAAAAAAAAAGTATTTTATTGATTTTTTACAGAGAGGAAGGGAGAGGGATAGAGAATTAGAAACATCGATCAGCTGCCTCTTGCACACACCCCTACTGGGGATGTGCCCGCAACCAAGGTACATGCCCCTGACCGGAATTGAACCTGGGGCCCTTCAGTCTGAAGGCTGACGCTCTATCCACTGAGCCAAACCGGTCAGGGCCTGTAAAACTCTTAGAATAAAAATATAAGGCTTAGTTGATTTTGGCCATCATTTTTTGGATTTTTCACTAATAAAAAAGGTAACAAAAGCAAAAATAAACAAGTAAGACTACATCACAACTAAGAAGCTTCTTTACAACAAAGAAAACAATCAAGAAAATGAAAAAGCAACCTATGGAATGAGAAAAAATATTTGCAAGTCATATATCTAAGAAGGGGTTAATATCCTAAATATATAAAGAACTCACAATTCAATAACAAAAAACAAACAACAAAACATCAATTTGATTTAAAAATGGGCAAAGGACTGGATAAACTTTTTTCCAAAGAAGACTTACAAATGGCCAATAGGAACATAAAAAAGTGCTCAACATCACTAATCATCAGGGAAATGCAAATTAAAATTACAGTGAGATAGCCAACCCGTGTGGCTATGTGGTTGAGTATCAACCTATGTACCAGGAGGTCATGGTTTGATTCCTGGTCAGGGCACATGACTGGGTTGGGGGCTCAATCTATAGTAGGGGTCAGACAGGAGGCAGCCAATCAATGATTCTCTCTCATCATTGATGTTTCTCTCTCTCTCTCCCTCTCCCTTCTGCTCTGAAATTAATAAAAATATATTTAAAAAATTACAGTGCGATATCACATCACACCTGTTAGAATGGTTATCATCCAAAAGATGAGAGATAAGTATTGGCAAGAATGTGGAGAAAAGGTGCTCTTTTTTGAGGATTGTAAAATAGTACATACAGCTGCTGTAGAAACAGCATGGAGGTTCCTCAAAAAATTAAATATAGAACTACCAGCCCTGCCTGGTTTGGCTCAGTGGATAGAGTGTCGGCTTGTAGACTGAAGGGTCCTGGGTTCGATTCTGGTCAAGGGCACATGCCTTGGTTGCAGGCTAGATCCCTGGCCCTGATTGGGGCATGTGTGGGAGGCAACCAATTGATGTGTCACTCTCACATCGTTGTTTCTCCCCTTCCTTTCCACTATCTCTAAGAACCAATGGAAAAATATCCTTGGGTGAGGATTAACAAACAAACATACAATCCTATGATCCAGCAATACTACTTTTGGGTATATATCCAAAGGAAATGAAAGCAGGCTATCAAAGAGATATCTGTACCTCCATGTTCATTGCAGTATTATTCACATAGTCAAGATATGGAAATAACCTAAGTTTTCATCAGCGAGTTAATGGATAAAAGAAAGTGTGGAATATTCGTACAATGGAACATTATTAAGCCACAGGAAAGAAGGAAATCCTGCCATTTGTGACACATAGATGGACCTCGAGGGCATCATGCCAAGTGAAATAATCCAGACAGAGTAAGAGACAAATGCTCCATTTAGATTGCATTATATGTGAAATTTAAAATAAAGGTCAAAGTTATAGAAGTAAAGAATAGAAAATTGTTGCCAGGGCCTGGTGGGTGGGGAAAATAGAAAGCGGTTCATAAAAGCATACAAACTCTCAGATATAAGATGAATAAGGTCTAAGGATCTACTGTATAACATGGTGTCTGTAATTGATAACTGTATTGTATAATGGAGTGTAACTTTTCACCAAAAAAGATGAATATGCAATATAATGAATGTGTTAATTAACTAGATGGTAGAAATTCTTTTCATAATGTATACATATATCAAATTGTCATAATGTACACTTAATTTTCTTACAATTTTACTTACCAATTATATCTCAATAAAGTTGAATGAATGTAAAGTATCTCATTAATATTTTAAAATATTGATTACATGTGGAAATGGTATTTTGGATATGTTAAATTGAAAATATATTATTAATTTCAAAAGAATCAGAGGAGGCAAATAGAAAACAAATAGCAAAATGATAGATATAAATTTAACCAAACCAATAATACATCAAATGTAAATGGATTAAACATTTCAATCAAAAGGCAGAGATTGTCAGACTGGAGAATCTCACAATGCCCAACTATATGCCATCTACAAGAAACACTTTAAAATAAAGGCACATATATGTTGAAATTAGGGGAATAAAAAATGAATGCCATTCATTTTGTAAGCATTAAGATGTAGGAGTGGCTATAGTGATATCCACTATATAGTGATATTTTATTGTCAGATAAAGTAGACAATAAGACAGTGTATCACCAAAAGAAAAGAAACATTTCATAATGAAAAAAAGATCGAATTATTAGGAAAATCTAATTTGTATGTGTATATGCCAAAAAATAGAGCTTAAAAATACATGAAGCAAAAACTGACAGAACTAAATAGAGATATAGACAAGTCCACAATCATAGCTGAGTATTTTAAAATACCTGTCAGTGATTTATAAAAAAAAAAAAAATAGACACAATATCAATAATGCGGTATACTAGAATCTTAAGATCATAAACCACCTTGATTTAATGGATATTTTCAGAGTGCACTGAATCCAAAAACTGCAGAAAACATTGATTTCAAATACACATTGTTCATCATTCAAAATATGCTAGGTCAATTTTCAGAAAAGATTTGTAATTAACATTTGCAATCAATGAAAGTAAATTGAAGGTCAATAATTTTTATTTAAAAACTGCAAATATTTAGAAATTAAGACACATTTGTAAATAATCTGTAAGTCAAAAGAGAAAAAAATGAGAAAATATATTAAACTGAATAACCAAAATACAACATATCAAAATTGGTTTACCATAGCTAAAATAGCTTTAAATGTTATTTTCAGAAAAGGAGAAAAATTTTGGAATACAGCCATGTGCATATATTTACACTAGAGGCTTGGTGCATGGATTCATGCACATTGAAAGGTAATTTATTAGAAAAAATATTTTAATATCGCTATTCACTCTTTTTCTATAATAGAAGTTTCAACCAAATTCATTATCAACAATGACAGATGGAAACACACGTGTGAGATTGGCGCCAGCGAGAACTTTATATCTATATCTATATCTATATCTATATCTATATCTATATCTATATCTATATCTATATCTATATCTATATCTATATACTAGTGGCCCTGTGCACGAAATTTGTGCACAGAGGGGGCGGTTCCCTCAGCCCAGCCTGCACCCTCTCCAATCGGGGACCCCTCTCGCAATCTGGGACCGCTGGCTCTTAACCACTCACCTGCCTGACTGCCTGATTGCCCCTAACTGCCCTCCCCTGCTGGCCTGATCTCGTCCCTAACTGCCTTCCCCTTGCCAGCCTGGTTGCCCCCAACTGCCCTCCCCTGCCGGCCTGATCTCACCCCCAACTGCCCTCCTCTGCTGGCCAATTTGGTTCTAACTGGTCAGTTTCTATGCCAGTCAGTGTCAAAAGCCCCACCTCCTAGGCAGTCATTGGCTCCTCACAGTTGTCCCAGATTTGGTTCTGATTGATCAGTTTCTATGCCAGTCAGCGTCTCTGGGCCTATCAACAGGGCCTGATCAGAAAGGCATTATTGTATTTTTCATACCCGATTTTATTTTTGTTTCTGTTTAATAATAAATATCAAAAGAATGACAGAGATAGAAAATCATCAGTTAGTAATTCTCAGTGTAATAACTGATTCAAGTAAGGATTGTCAATGCATGTTAAAACCTTTGGGTAAAAATTTGTTAGTGTTAAGATATTCATACAGCCTCAAAGTTGCATCCCACTCATGACATTAATTACATAGGATAAGTTTTGTGGTCACGACCTTACCCATATGATCAAATTTAGTAGCACCAGTATTAGGACAACCTGACATTGAATAACCTGAAATGATGCAATAAAGAATACACAAAATCACCTATGAAGTATTCTTGCCCAAATGTTTACTATGAATCCACTTATGGGGGTAATAACCAGACAAGTATAGAATTTGAAACATTCTGTAAGTTAACTGGCCTGGATGCTTAAATAATGGCAATGTCACGGGAAGTAAAAAACAAAACAAAACAAAGACAAAAAAAGGTAGTGAAAATTGTTCTAGATTAGAAGAAACCTTAGAAACATAACTACCAAGTGCAAAGCATAAGTATTGATTAGATCTTGGATTAAAAACTATAATCATAAAAACACTTTTTGTGACAATTTGGGAAATTTGAATATATAAAGAACATTATCTGATGATGTAAAATCATTGTTAATTTTTCAGCTACGGCAATGGTACTGTGTTTATGTAAACTAAAGGATACCTTTTTCTTAGGAAATGCAGGCAGGACATTTTGGAGTGTCCTGGTGTCTACAATTCAATTTCAAAAGGTTCAGCATATAGACACATATAGAAAGAGCCAAATCCATTGTAGCAAAACATTAACAACTGGGAAATACCAGTGATGGCATAGGGGTATTTATTTTAGTATTCTTTCAACTTTTATGTCTGTATGAATTTTTTCAAAAAAATATTTGAAAGGAAAAAAAGGTGGAATTCAGGAGCCCTGGAGGGACACTCTGAGTTACCGTCACCAGGTGGCACTGGTGCTTTTCAAACAAAGCTAAATACTCAGGCGCAGTGTATGCTGACCGTTTAATATTTATTTAGGAAATAATTCGATGTCTGGGGAAGGAAACACAGAGGATACATCCAGCTCTTAAATTTTGCCAATGTTTACTTGCTTGCATTATGATGTTCTACGTAACTTGAAGAGTTTCAGCTATACATTTTCTTTCTCTCACAGTCAGCCTCTGCTCCCGCCCCTTTCCTTTTCCAGGCCTATTTTCTTCTCACAGAGCTACTGCTGGCACAGTACCCTTCCTGCAGCATTTCCTTCCCCTTCACCAGCTATCCATTCCTCCCCCGCCCCCCAAATATAGAGTGTGCTCCCCAAAATGTATACACACACTTTGAATAATTATAAAGGCAGTGTTTATTCAAGTGCTTTTCATTTTCAACACTGAGCTTTAAAGTGTGTATACAATTTTTGGGACCCCCTGTAGTTTCTACTCCTCAGCAAAGTGTTAAAAAGTTTGATACCAGTTTGCTTCCCCGGTGTATCTCCCATTGTTACCTTGCATTAATCCTACCTATGAGACACTTCTTTTTAAAATGAATGTCATACACTTTCTTGACCTTGAATATTTCACTTCCTGTCTCCACACCCAAGTTGGCCTTCTGCCCACTGCCAAAATCTTAACCTCATCAAAGCCTAGTTTGAATATAATTTCCTTCCCAAACACCCGATTCAGAAATAATCCTCTTACCACACAGCACTTTGTAATTTTCTTATGAATGTATCACATTTTGCATGCTGTAATAATTATGTGCAAACACTAAATTATAAACACTTCCAAGGTGAGTAGTTCACTAAAGTTCAGTGGAATTCAATTTCAGGATCATTCAAAACTAGTTTACAGTCGTGGTGAAAGTGCTGACCAATCGCCACCAGTTTCCAGCCTTATTCTGGCTTTTCATTTCACAGGTATGCAATGATGGGCCACTATAGCGAGAAACAAACATGGATAAAAAATGTCCATGGCTTATCAACATCCACTAACTAAAAAATTAATCAATTTGAAGTAAAATTATCATTCAATTTGAAACTATATGTCAAAACTCTTAAACTTTTGCATGTCATTTGACTCATATATCCCACTTCTAGGTAAAAATGGGGTAAGAATGCTCAAAGATTTGCTTTAAAATATTTGGAAGGACATGTTTACAAATAAAAGTTGGAAGCAGCCTAATTACCCAACAACACAGGGTTGGTTAAACAAATTTTAATACATCCATACAGTGGATTACAATGGAGCCATTAAAAATAGAAAGAGGCCCTCAATGTATTGTTAAGTACAAAAAAATTTACAGAATAGTGTTGACATTATAATGCCTTTTAATGAAAGAAAAAAATATACACATAGAAAAAAACCCCCAAGTAATAGCAGAGATATTCCTAGGTTTGGAGATTGAGTGCTTTTGATTTTTCTCTGATGCTATCTTTTTTAAACTTAAAACAATGAGCAGCTATAATTAAGAAAACAATAAGAAAAATTATTTTTAAGAAAAAACTATATCCCCAAATGTATTCTATTGTATACATAAGATTCATTAATGCAGAAAGGAATGTCAGCCTCTGACACTAGTTCTTGGGCCTCAAGTAGAACCAGGAGACAGGAAAGACCAAAGGATGACTCAAGAGAAGGCCAAAGGATGACTCAAGAGGTCAGAAAAGGAGAGGAACCCAAGTAGAAAAAAATGAGGGTTGAAGAGTACACTTACCATGCTCAGAAACGGAGTACAATTA
The DNA here is from genome assembly GCF_027574615.1 of Eptesicus fuscus. Lineage (NCBI taxonomy): Eukaryota > Metazoa > Chordata > Mammalia > Chiroptera > Vespertilionidae > Eptesicus > Eptesicus fuscus. Next base: position 31,559,800 of record NC_072475.1, read on the forward strand.
GGAGAAGCATAGGAATCAAGCAGGTGCCCAATTGTAATGTAGTAGAAAGATAACTGCACTTAGAAACCTAGGTCCTATGTTCAGTGTTATTGTTCACTAGGCAGGTGATGGTCTTGAGTAAATCATTTCTATTTTTGAGGATCCCAAAACACTTCGAAGGTATTTTTATTCCCATTTTACAAGTGAGTACAGTAGTGCTCAGAAAATATAAGTGAAGTTATATACATACTAGCACTCCTGGCATTTTGGACTAGATACGTATTTGTTGTGGAGTGATGATGTCGATTTTAATAAAGACACAGGGAGTTGCCCAGTAAGAGGGAAAGCATGCGAGAGGAATTTGTAGTTAATTGAGAAACTAGGAATGATGTGTAATTTTACATAAAATGTCCCTAAATATATCTCACCAAGGAGTGTCCCCCCCACCCCCTGCCTTCGGGGAGTCTGGAGAACTTCAGTATCTGTAGTTGGTGGGCATATGCCCCAAAGTTATGCAAGTCAGGTCAAGCCACTGACATACAGTATAGAGCCCCTCCTGGGAGTGATTTTAAACCAGGTCTTTGTCAGAAAGGGGTCTCGTATCCTTCCTGTCTATGCAGAGATGGGGCCTCAGGATGGTGGGTTGGAGGGGTCCAGATTGGAGAAGGAGCAAAAGAAAAGGATACGTAAAGGGGTTCTGGTGGAGCTGTTTGTGGGCAGGGGAGACTCCAAAATAACTCTTCAAATCATGATTCCATGTTAAATTCCTCCAAATTCAGAATGGGTGTTGTTTATTTTAATTCCATTTATTTTTTTAAGAGAATAGTTATTGATTGTTACTTCCACAATTCACCTCAAATGTATTCCAAAGTAGGGATTTGGATCTAATAAAAATGAGAATAAAAATTTAACTTCATGTTTAACTTAACTCATGGATTTCATTTTTAAAAAAGATTTTAATATGTAATTTAAACATTTTTATATTTTATATATATTTTTCCATTTATAATTTTAATTAATGGCCATTACAGCCCTCTGAGCTTGACCATTGAGAAGCAGGATCATCACCTTCCTCCTTCCATACACCATGCTCTGATTAATGCAGCCAGAGAATTATTTGGAATGGCTTCATGGCTGTGCTGAACCCTAGGTATAAAAAGTGCTCTCACTGAGCCCCAAACCAAGCATTTTCATATTTTAAAGATTAGAAAACAGCAAACAAAAACGACAATAAAGAGAATAGAATTTATACTTAACTTCGCCACCCAGATAGACCCAGTATTCATATTTTGGTATATATTTTTCAGGCTTCTTCAATCAGTAGCTCTGACCCCAGCCTACACATTAGATTTACCTGAATTACTTTTAAAATGTAGCCATGACCAGTCTCATCCAAGAACAACTAAAGCAGAAGCCTGGGGGTGAAGGGCATAGAGCCAGGCATAGGTCATTGTTTTTTAAGCTTCATAAGTGATTTTCATGTGCAGACGGGGTTGAGAACCACTGTCCTAAATGAATGACATATTGATGCTATAATCTCCAGCTGAAGCATCTAGGACACACTAAGCCAAAATAAAATATGCTGCCGCCTACAGCTAAGCAGTGTACTGGCTGCAGTTGGCATTGTAGTCAACCAGGAAATGAGAGTGGTTGAGAGGCCACCTGGCATGCAGCAACCCTCAGTGGCCTGGCACTGTCCAAGCCACACTACCACTGTCTGTGGTAAGCAGTAATCAGTAATCTGGGCAGAAGTAGCTGGAGATATTTTGCAAACAGCAGGCTCTGAACCACATCCGCGGTTACTGCCAGTTACTCTATTCTTATCCTATATAATAAAAGGCTAATATGCAAATCAACTGAACTGCTGAACGACTGGTCTCTATGACGTGCACTGACCACCAGGGGCCAGACACTCAACGCAGGAGCTGCCCCCTGGTGGTCAGTACACTCCCACAGGGAGAGCGCCGCTCAGCCAGAAGCCCTGAGCCGGGCTCATGGCTGGCGAGTGCAGTGGCGGTGGCAGGAGCCTCTCGGCAGCGCTAAGGATATCTTACTGCCAGCTTACATCCCCCAAGGGCTCCTGGACTGCGAGAGGGTGCAGGCTGGGCTGATGGACACCCCCCTCAAGTGCACGATTTCATGCACTGGGCCTCTAGTTTCATATAACAAAAAAATAGTCAGAATTTACCACCAGAATATCATCTTTGAATACACAGGTTCAAATGGTCCAATGAGCTAAGTGGTGAGAATGTGTGGAGGGTGCAAATTGCTTTGCTCTGGCCCAGTGTGGCGGGCTCCTATGGGTTCTGGGGAACTATTTGTATGAAGGGCCTGGGAGGTGGCATGGGAGAAACACACTGTAAATCAGATTGAAAGAAGACTCACTCATACAAGTCCCTGTCCATCAGCTGTCACCTGTGGAAAGAGGAGTCGATGGAAGGTGGCTCTGTTGGGGCTGCACAAGCTGCCTTTTCCACGGTGGGGTCTGGCTTCAACTTTGTGTAGCCCAGAGATGGGATCTCCCCAGCCTTTCAAGTGGGGGGACAGTCTTAGGACAGTTACTCACAGCAATACTGCAGTATTTATTACTCAGAGGAGGAAAGTACTTACATACTACTCATCAGAGCAATTCATTATTACCCCAAAGATTCTCTCCTTCCTAGGAAGGGAAACTGGAGATAATGAGCGACTAGTTACTAAAATGTTGATGTGTCAGGTACTTTACATTTTAGTATTTCAATTACAGATAAGAAACCAAGGCTTGGAGAACGTGCCCAAGTTCCCACAGCTGGTCAGTGTGATGAGGGCAAGGTTTAAACCAGGTCTCGCTGGCTCCAGAGTTTCACTAACCTTCCCAGGAGACCGAGAAAAGATAAAGGAATGATTCTGACACAAATGCCATGAAATTTCTCCTAACGGGGTGGGCTTCTCTTGTGACTCTAACTATTTTGGTTGCCAAATGCAGTGTATCTCTTTTGGGAAGTGCTGTATAATACTTAAAATATCTTTCTCTCTTCCCTTAACTGCCTAGTCTCACATACAGAAAAGTGAACCCATTTTAAGTGCATACTTAAGGCTCAATGAACTTTTACAAGCATATATATACTTCATGTTGCTATAACCCAGATTAAAATAGAACATTATTAGCAATGCAGTAAGTAGCTTTTCTCTTCTCCACCTAGTCAAAACCTCACCCATCCTCTTGTCCCCACTCCCACAAAGCCCACTACTCTGAAGTGGCACATAAGTTTGTTTTACATATTTTAGAGCATCATACAGCATGGACTTTTTTTTTTTTTTTTTTACCTTACACTAACCTGTGGGATTCATCTATGTCGCTGTATATAGTTCTTAATATATTTTTTTCACATGCTCTGAGGAAATTACTCCTAGCCACATCCCCACCTCGAGATGTTTGATTGAATTAGTTTTTTAAAAATATATATTTTATTGATTTTTTACAGAGAGGAAGGGAGAGAGATAGAGAGCCAGAAACATCGATGAGAGAAAACATCGATCAGCTGCCTCCTGCACACCCCCCACTGGGGATGTGCCCGCAACCAAGGCACATGCCCCTGCCCGGAATCGAACCTGGGACCCCTCAGTCTGCAGGCCGACGCTCTATCCACTGAGCCAAACCGGCTTCAGCTGATTGAATTAGTTTTATCTGTACTTACAGCACAGTTCCCCCAGACAGTCCCTGCTTGCTCAGATGGCACTCGAAGTATATCTCATACCCACAGAAGCTATCTAACACCATTTCTTAGGGTGGACCATATCTTCAGATGTTTAACTCACCCATGAGGTGCCCATTTTTAATGATATCACTCTCCATAGTGATTTTTATTTTCTCCAAGTTATTGTCTTTTACCTACAGTAGCTTTCTCTTAAAAAAAAAAAAAAGGTTTGGGTGTTTTTTGTTTCTTGTGAATGCATGGCCATCTCTCAATAGAAAGAATTTCGTTGAGAGTGAGATTTTACTAAATGTTGTGTTTTTCTCATGCAAAGAGTTGCTGTGGCATGTAGGGAGGTCTTATAATATGGTAAGTGGTTCCCAAGGTAATTGTTTAGATGACTCCAAGGTATAAAGAGATGGTGCTATTTATCCTCTGATTACCCCATGCTCTCATCTGAAATGTCACTCCCCTGACTGTTCCTTCTCCCAATCTTGGGCATCAAACTCTAATTCTTCCCACAAATAAATGGAAGGAGGACCAATTTTCAGTGACTCACAGGCACACCCTCTCCCCTACTCATTTTCATATATATATTCCATTACCTGTATCAGCTGACAAATGATTTATTTTATAAGCTCCAGCACCAGTATTGCTCACCACCATTTCCCTTGTCTCTTATTCTACCTGCCCCCATCCCTTCTCTTTTGTTGCTATAGCAGGGAGGAAAATTAAGAAGTTGAAATCATGGCATAACATTTTCCCAAATCCAATGTTATCAGAGGAAAAAAATAGTAAGACCTTAAAAAAACATTTTGAAAAACTAATTTTGCCTGGAATTTTTATCTATATTTTTTCCCCATAACTTATACAGTTCTAGGTCACTGTCTTTCACCTGTTTATTTATTTTTCATTTGTCTAGTCAGAACTTGTTATTATGAAGGATTTATTATTGCTTGCTTGTCTGGGTTGGTTGGTTTTCATCACTTCATGAGAGTTAGTGCATTTGTTACAACCAGTGGAGAAAGACAAAACCATGAAGAGATTCATGCTAGCACAGTGGCTTCTTAATACTTTAGTCCAGTTTGGGTGATGATGCTCTACTATGTTTTTGTACCACCTCAATAAAATATTTCCCAAGAGCCACCCCTTTCCTTTATACATTCCTATATACAGTATTTCAACTAAAGAATTGGGAAAAGAGATAATTGAGTGCGTGGGTAGAAGGTATACCCATTCCTTTCTAGTAATTTTATACAAGTAATTCATTTCTATTTAGCCAAACAAAAAAAGACCCTTTCTTTTTCCTTTTTTTTGTGTGTAATACATGTTCACTTGTAGAAATTTAGAAAACAGAGATTAATGATATAGAAAGAAAACTATCCTGTAAAAAATAAAAATTCATCTCTGATTCTACAGCAGAGAAAAACATTATTGTTATTTAGGGCTATAACATATCTTTTCAGTAATTTTTATGTGTATATACTACTTTATTTGTTTGTCTTTTTTGTTCTCACATACACAAAAAATGGGCTTATTGGTTAATATTCTTCACTTATGTATTGAGAATGTGTTTTCATGTCATTAATTATTATGTTTCAATATCATTTTTAATATTCCACTGGGTGAACAAATCAATTTAGTTAACAAATCTTGTTGAATATTTATATTCTTTTATTAGTAAATAATATATAATTTGCATAAAAGGTTACATGTTTTATTTTTTTTAATTTATTTTTTTTTAAAATATATTTTATTGATTTTTTACAGAGAGGAAGAGAGAGAGGGATAGAGAGTTAGAAACATTGATCAGCTGCCTCCTGCACACCCCCTACTGGGGATGTGCCCACAACCAAGGTACATGCCCTTGACCGGAATCGAACCTGGGACCCTTGAGTCTGCAGGCCGATGCTCTATCCACTGAGCCAAACCGGTTTCGGCAAGGTTACATGTTTTAAAGACTCTTAACTTCAGTGTGTGTGCATAGCTGCTTCCTTCTAGGCTTTCTTCTAGAATCTAGTGCTGCAGTAAGACTTGCTGAAATTTCATTTGCAGAACAATGGGATGTTACCATTGGTTCATTCTTTCATTCCTTTATTTAACATATTCTTATTGACCGCTTACTTTTTGCCAGAAACTGTGTTAGTACTCAGGGTACAAGTATGAAGAAGGTAGAAGTGGTCTTCTTTCTGAAGACATAGAGTTTTATGTGGGAGAAACACAATAAATAATTATAAAATAGCTGCCATTATGGAGGAAGTACAAGTATCTAAGGCAGCACAGAAGAGAGGCTTCTAGTCTAGACTCTGGGGGAGGGATGGTTAAGGGGAAATGTCCACATTGTATGAAAATTCCGTGCACCATATATCTTCATGGTGGAAAAAGACTTCAGATGTCATTTAGTTCAAACCTTTTTGGCTGCTGGAATTTTCTGTGTCAAGTGGTGATGCAATCTATTCTAAGAGTAGAGTCCTAGCTCTACTCTTTTCTACCAGCATATGTGATTTGGGCCAAGTTGCTTAAAAATCCTGTGCCTGTTTCATCTTTAAAATGGGATTATAATTGTATTCACTTAAAGGTGTTCTTGTGCTAGAAAATTTATTATCGGTAAAGCACTTAGTAAAGTGTCTGGCACATAGTATACATGCAATTGGTATACTCAATTGATACAATGGTCCAATTGATAGGGAACTTGCTGTACAACAAAGTATTTGGATTATTAGAAAGTTATTTTTTATGATAAGCTGACATTGTAGTTTTTACCTGGTAGATGCTCCCACCTAAAAAATGGAAGACATACCAGGGAAGTAGATGTTGGCTTATTTTAATGAAGTAGCTTCCAACATTTAGAGCTGTCTGAAAGAAATGGACTGCCTCAGGAGGGGTGATTTTCACAAGTTAAAATAACCACACACCTTCTTGGTTACAGAGTTTCTTGGATAAAATCCAAAACAGCAGATTTCAGACCTTATCTGTACTACAAGTGGACTCTGGAATGCATTCGGAAAGCACATGGACACAGGCACATTAAACTTTGATTTTGTGCTATAGTGACACTGTTGTTGGCAAACCCACCTTGAAATTACTGATTTGCGTCAGAACATGAGCACATTTTCTTGCAATGAATTTCATTAAAAAAAAATTAGTATTCCCACAACCCTCAGATTAAACTTGGCTCTGTAACAGAGAATTGAGGACCATTCTCCTTTGTCACTCTTAAATCAATCAATATTTGTGATGAAATGTAGATTATGACATTGGCAATCAAAACCAGCCTTCTACCAGAGACCCCCTCAACATATTTTTCCTGCAATGAAGATACATGAAAAACAAGACAAAAAGACCAATATACATTTTGTTAAGCTAGTTTCTGAGGCCTAAGTGAAATAAATATGCTTGCTATGGAGAGATTCTCACCATGGGTTTCCTAGCATGAAAGGTTTATGACAGATTTTGGACTAATGAAAACAACTGTTCTTTGGAACAGAGTTTAAGTGATAGTTGAGGTGTGTTTATCAGTTCTAAATTGATTTACAGTTCTTGAAGTCCTTAGATGGCAGAAAAGACAGTACCGCCTGGGGCCCCTTGGTGAAGGCCACAGGGATAGGCAATAGAGGTCAACAGTCAATCCAGACTGGGAATGGAGCCTTGCAGGAGCTCACTGTTACAGCTGCTGTGGCCATTTGGTAACAGGGAGGGGCCAATCCCTCCCTTTCTATGGTATTTTTGAGTCCTTCTAGATATAAACTTAGTTTATTCTTTGAGGATATTACTCAAGTTGGATTTTTTTCTAGGGTCAAACTACTATAATTCCTAGGAACTAATTTACATTTGCTAATTAGACATAGTGTAGTACAGAATAAAATTATAATATATATTGTGGGGTTTTTATTCCTTTAAACAATGTTTGGATTCTCTACTTTTAGATGGGTTTCTCACCTTTGAAGGGGCCATTTCTTTGGTTCATTTGAACTCAGAATTGACTTTTTATCTTCCTTTTGTAACAACTTCTCATTTCTCAGTGAAGTTCAGCATTAACTATTTAGGCCAGTCAGGCTCAACTCTGAATCTCAAAACTGTAGTGTCTCATGATTGGACCTTAAAGGGTCCTTCATCCAATCATCCATTTGATACTTAAAGTCTTTCCTATCATCTATATTCACACCGTATTCTACTGAATAATCATTTCTGCCAGATACTGAACACCTCTGAAAAGAAGAAAAATCTTATGTAATAAAAGTCTAATATGCAAATTGTCCCATCGACTGGGAGTTCAACTGGGGGTTCAACCAGGGGGTGGGGCTGGCCAACAGGAAGGAAGGCCCTTGGTCAGTGGTGGTGGCAGAGGTGGCAGGCGGCCAGGGGAAGGGAGGCCCTGGCCAGCAGCCAGCAGCCGCTAGGGACTCTACCCGTGCATGAATTTCATGCACTGGGCCTCTAGTATAGTCATAACAAGACATTACTCTGCCCTAGTAAAAGAGACAGCTAAGGACATTTTAATATGACATAGCAAGTGCTTTGAAGAGGTTGTGCAGAGGACTGGGGAAAGAGAGGAAGTGAGAATAGCCCAGAGGAGGCTCTAGGAAGGGGAGTTGCACCTGCTTTCTAGCCTAGGGAACAGTAGAACCTAGTTTTGAAGGACAAATAGGAATAATCCAAGTAACTGGCAAATGTGTGCTCCAGGCCAGGAAACTACAAGGGCAAAATTCCAGAGAGACCATGTATCTCTCTAAATCTTGGTTTCCTTATCTATAACAGTGTTACCTTACAGGAGTGTTGTGAGGAATAAATGACGTAGTAAGTGATTACCAAATTATTATTGTAACATCACCATCATCATCATCATTATTATCATCATCATCATATTATTATTACTATAATATTATTATTATAAAATTCGTGCACTGGAGAGGGGGTCCCTCAGCCTGGCCTGCACCCTCTCGCTGAGCCTGGTGGTCAGTGCGCGTCATAGCGACTGGTCAGTCGATTTGCATATTAGCCTTCTATTATATAGGACTAGAGGCCCAGTACACAAAATTCGTGCATTGGCAGGGTCCCTAGCATCTGGCGGCAGCTGGCCAGGTACTCCCTCCCTTCCCCTGGCTGCCTGCCACTGGCTAGGGCCTCCCTCCCTTCCCCTGGCTGGCCCCACCCCCTGGTTGAACTTCTGGTTGAGGGGACAATTTGCATACTATGTTTTTATTATACAGGATTATTACAACTGCCTCAATAGATCAGCACAGAGATAAACAAAATAACCATGTAGCAGCTAGATGACCCTTGAGGCCACAATTCTTGCCTGATAAATATACTAACATATCTATAGTAGGAATATTCCACTCTTCAACAATCTCAGAGCTAAATGCTACTAGACACTTAAGTCATCACAATTCTCCTTGCTTGATAACATTTCATTTCTTTAAGAACCATGTTGCTTTGGCTTTCCTTGGGGCCAGGTGATGCCATCATGAGTCTCCAGATTGTTCAACACTCTATTTCCTCATTGTAAAATAATTTACTATTCTGGTATTATGACCAGTCTCTTACTAGTTTTGTATAAACCTCACCATAGCCAGACACTGATCCTAACACTATTCAAACAATAACTCATTTAATTCTTATAACAGCCATAGAAGGTAGCTACTATTATTATTAGACATTTTTAAGTATAGAAACTGAGGCACAGGAAGTTCAAGTGACTTGCAGCTAGTAAAGGGTAGAGCCCAGATTCAAACTGAGTTAGTTTGGCTCCAGAGTCCCTGTTTTTTTTTTGTTTGTTTTTTTTTTTACCTCTGTATGCACTGTACCCTGAAGCCAGGCAGCCCTGAGACCCTATGAAACTGACTTGTTATGCCCACAGGACCAAGGTCAGACCCTGACATAGTAACTGCAGCAAGATAAACACTACTTTGCCGGGTTTGTCTGGATGCCTTTGGGAGTTGATCTTCTGAAGTGCCTTGGTATCAGCCTTATATTGGTATTTAGACCTCACAGTCCTTCCTGAACTAACTAAAGAGAGTGGGGGTTATCTCTTACACAGAAGCTATATTCCAGGAGAATACACATTGCCCATTCCTGTATAACTTTCACCCCACTCCTGTGAGACATCCTGGTCTTGCTAAACTAGGTGAACTGTGAGTGAACCAGGAGGACTCCTTTATGCCTTTCTAGTTTAAGGCCAAATTTGAAAACAGGTTTTTGCTACTCCTTTCTCAAAGCCCACACTCCATACTTGATCTTTGAGGTCTTATCACACTGATGACAAAAGAAAAGCAAGGATAAGTGAATTGCTAAACCACTCAGCAGCCAGTCCTGGCTTTATCTCCTCACCTCCAGGCCTCTCCAGGCAATGGACCCCTCTCAAAGCAGGGCTTAGAACTGCTCACCCAGCATCTTGGAAAAGAACAAAGCTAAGGAGGCTAGGAACTGAGAGAAGCTGGAAAGAAAGAATCCCAAAGAACCAGTCTTGCAAAAGCAGGTTTTACCTTCTTCTGACCCACTGGGAGCTCCAATGCCTAACAACATGCCCTCGGAGAGTTCCCTCCAATGTTCCTTGAGTGGAAGATGAGATTGTGTTGAGTTGGGATGGAGGTGGGAGAGGGTGGAGGGCAGAATGGCACTTGAGCTTTTCTAGACATTGGCTTGTGCTGCAAACACCTTGTAAAGGGAGAATAAAGTCATGACCTCATCTTATGTATTTTTGAAATTCACAGATAAGATGCAGCATATCATGTGGGTGAAGAGAAGGGACTCTGCATGCTCTGCCATTACTAATTGAGTGGCTTTGTGCAAGTTATTTAACCTCCTCATGACTCAGTTTTTTCATTTTTAAAATGGTAATCATCTTCATAATAGATTTTAGAGTGGCCTCAATGTTGGGGAGGGGTATGTTGATGGTGGCACAGGTTAACAATGATGCAAATACAGGTACAATTGGAGATTTCAATATTTCTCTCTTAATAATCAGAGAACAAGTAAAGGGATATATATTCAGCAAAGAAACAGGAGACCTGAACAACACTAACAAAACGAAATTTACCTGATTGGCATGGATAGAACACTCTACTCCACAACATATACACACAACTGGACTCTTCACCATGCGATCCAATCCAAAGTTATTAGAGGTTCTCTTTGTATCTAATTTCCAACTTGATAAAAATATAATCCTAATATATATAAAAAGCCAGGGCCCTCATGACCAGACAGGACAACTGAACAGTAATAGTAACAACCACACAGCAGCTGCATGGGGTGATTAGGTTGGCAGGGGGTTAATGAGGGACGGCCAAAGGACTGACCAGCAGGCTGCGTGGGGCGACCAGGCCAGCAGGGGGGTTAATGAGGGATGACCAAAGGACTGATCAGCAGGCTGCGTGGGGCGACCAGACCAGCAGGGGGGTTAATGAGGGATGACCAAAGGACTGACCAGCAGGCTGCGTGGGGCGACCAGGCCGGTAGGGGGGTTAGTGATGGATGACCAAACGACTGACCAGCAGGCTGTGTGGGGTGACCAGGTCAGCGAGGGGGGCAGTTAGGGGTGACCAGGTCAGCAGGGGGGCAGTTGGGGGCAATCAGGCTGGCAGGCAGTGGCAGTTAGGGGTGATCAGGCTGGTGGGGGGGCAGTTAGGGGCAATCAGGTAGACAGGCAGGCGAGCAATTAGGAACCAGTGGTCCCAGATTGTAAGAGGGATGTCTGACTGCTGGTTTAGGCCCAATCCCTGGGATTGCACCTAAACCGGCAGTCAGACATCCCCCGAGAGGTCCCGGATTGGAGAGGGTGCAGGTTGGGCTGAGGGGACTCTCTCCTCCCTGTGCACGAATTTCGTGCACTGGGCCTCTAGTCTATATATATAAAACCCTAATATGCAAATAGACCAAACGGTGGAACAACCAAACAACTGAACAACTGGTTGCTATGATGTGCACTGACCACCAGGGTGTGAGCGTGGAACATGGCGGGAGTCGGCTGCCAGCCCGATCACCCCTGAGGGCTTCTCTACCTCCCCCTGCTCCTGAGGGGCGATCAGGGCAGCAGCTGCTGCTCGTACCCACTGATGGCGCCAGCCCTGCTTGCACCCGCTGCTGGTGCCAGCCCCAATTGCTCCACACTGTCAGTGGGTGCAAGTGGGGCTGGTGCCGTCAGCATGTGGGAGCAGCAGTGGCGGGAGCGGGGCTGCCGGCAGACAGGGGACCGGTGGCTGCCACAGGAGGGGCCGGGCGACAGTGCGGAGGATGGGCTGAGACCTGCCCCTGTGCCCACCACAGCCTTGTGGCCCACAGTTCCTTTCAAAGTGCACAAATTCATGCACTGTGCCCCTAATTATATAATTGCAGCACCAGTGAAACAATGATTCTTGCATATATATATATATATATATATACACACACACACACACACATATATCTATATCTATATATCATCTTGCATTTTTTCCCCATTTCGGTAATTCTATAATATGCACATGACTTAGTCACCTTCTACTTTTGGAAAATGTGGTGTGCAGGACATGTACCTTATTCATCCTTTCCTGGATGAATATGGGTGGGCAGTGGAGGGTGACAGAGATGGGAAGGAGAATCTGGGGATGGGGACGAATTTCCAAAAGTATTTCGATGTATATTCTTATTTGACAGTGATAATGATGTGGGAGATGAGGATGGGTCCTTGGCCATATTCTCAATGCTATTGTTTGCTGTTATTTTGCTTGGCTTTCATGGAACTACTGTGGTTTCAGAAACCATCATCATCTGTTTCTTATTCCACCAAAGTGGTATTAGGTGATGTAATAGTTAATTGTATAGGATATCCAAGATTGCTTTCTCTACATACAAAATATGCTTTTTAGCACCAATTAAGAATAATGGGACGAAACAGATTCTACACACAGGGAAATTAAAATGTAAAAACAAAACAATCAATGAGAAGAGTAGGAGACACAGCAAGCCAATGAAGAAATCTTTCCTGGGGCTGGTGAATCATTTCCCTGACTTCCCTGGGTTTGCTTGCGTAAGCCCTCCTGCTGAGATAGAGATGGATGTGTCTTTGGCAGGCAGCATTGGAGCTGAGTAAATAAGAAGGTAGTTACTCACTTATTATACCATCCCAGCACCCCACATGTCTGTTCAAGAAAATGCTAATGAACATTCAGTGACATTTTGGAATCAGAACCCAACTTACTTTTAGAATTAAAAGAATCAGGGTAGGGGCAGCCCCAATAACTTATCTGGTGAAACAGAAAAGGCCTGATGGAGATCATCTTGGCGCATTAGGAAAACAACCACAGGGGTCCCGCTGACAAGACACTTTTCCCAAGTACCATTTATTATAATGCATTATTAGCTAACTGCAGGCAGCGGACACCCTTTGCATGTTAACTAAAGTGCAACAGCCATTTAGCTAGTGGGGCTTGCTTGGTCTTTAAAATTGTCTTAATCATTAGTGAATTAGTTAAACTATAACGTTAGGAGATAAAAATAATCACCAGTGTCACTTGGGAACGAATGGAACCTGGAACTGGTTGTCAGAGACTCTGAGTACAGATATTCCTGACTGTGCAGATTGATGCGTGACAGTCAGCACAGCTCCAGCCTGAGCCAGCCTCATCCCTGCCTACTTGGGGATAGAGAATGCCATGAGATGGAGAGCCTTGTCAGGGTGTTGATTTCTGCTTCAGAGTGTGACAGGGAAAAGGGTACCATGGCTTTTATATTCAGTTCCCCATCACCCTGAAATCGACGATGCAGTTAGCAGATATTTGAAACTCATGTTCCTTTCAGTGCTCTCTTTTTGGGCCATTTCACTGATTAGTAATGGCTCCACCCGGGGAGGTCTGGCAATGATGCTGAAACTCAATCAAGCCTCCTTGGCAATTCTGGAGAGAGGCTTTGAGTGTTAGCTCAGAGACTGTGAAGAGAAGCTCAACTTGTGCTTTGCAGTTATCTCTGGATTTTAATGATTGGCATGTTCCTTTTCTGCTGCAAATCACCCAGAGTTAACAGAATAAACAAAGCTTAATTAGTTTGGTTTTGATTCATGATTTCACCATAGGAAGAAAATATGGGGGGGCGGGGGAAATCTCTATAGAAACCTGAGAAGGTAAGATGTTCATTGCCTTTGATTTTGTCCAAAACTTTTAAAAACATAAAATTCATTTTTACAATTTTACATAGAGCAAAATTCACTCGTTTTGGTATACAATATACAGGGGTTGGCAAAAGTAATAATGCAATCAAGATAGTTTATGCAGACCCTCTGTGAATCAACTTCAAACCCTTGCAAACTCTACTCTGCTTTCTATTTTTTCTGTTCCTGGTGAATGTGGGGTTGGTTCCTGGAGTGTCATGAGGAAAGGCATTTCCAGGGACCCACAAGAGGGGATGAGGTCTGTGTTAAGATTTATCTGGGAAGCAAAATTAAAGGAATTCCCCAATGTCCCATCTCTGTCTCACCATGGAAAATCAGGGCCAGAGATCGAGTCAATGTCCAGAGAGCCTGTGCCATATTAAATCTTAGTCCTAGTCCAGCATCTGGCTAGTTTAGCTTGTGTTCCTGGCTGCAACCCATTGCTGAGCTGTGTGCAGAATTCAGGCTCCCACCTGGAACCTGCGTGCACAGTCCGCCCATCTTGGGCCACACTGCTGCTAAGGCCACATGGCTATGGAGAGAGAACGCGTGAATGCATGGGGCCAGTGCAGGCTTGGGAGGAACCAGATTTTCCAAACTTTTGTGGGCTTGCATTGGTGTCAATGACCTTTTCCCCAGGTTAGACTGATAGTACTCTATGGTTCAGTACCTCCCCTCTGCCATTTTGAGCTTATTGCACATGTCCTTATCTCCACCTGCTCTCCCCTCCCACACACACAGTCTGGTACCCTAGGGGCCGGGGGGGGGGGGGGGGGGGGAGGGGTGTTAATCCCTTTGGAGGGACAATGCTGAGATTCCTTAGGGTGTGAAGCTGTAGCTTCCTGGTGAAGCAAACAGGCTCGGTGTCCCCAGCTGACCATGCTCAACAATCTGACTTTTCTTGCTCTCTTCCTTTCAATAACTAGCTAATGATGGTAACATTTACATTTTCGCCTTCTAAATACCATATCATAGAATCATAGATTATGTAGCCTTTTGAGACTGTTTTTGTTTATTTAGTCTAATACATTCATCCACGTTACTACATTTTAAATCAATTAAACAAGGAGGTACTAGACTGAGGTGGCTTGACAGCCTATGTAAGCAAAACAAAACCTAAACCTATAAATGCATCAAGGGTAATGGAAACCTAAGGACAGCCACGCACAGACAGCCAAGTAGGCTTTCCCACATAAAGCAACCTTAGCCAATCAAACAGTCTCCATAAACGTCTTGTTCCCAGCTCCAGTTGGTGGGGCACGCTTAACAACTTCCAATTTGGCACTGCCTGATTTGAATTGATTTTTCCTCAAATACACTCTTAAAAATTTTATGCCTCAATATACCTTTTAATACATATCTCAGTTGTTTACTACACACACACACACACACACACACACACACACACACATATATATATATTATATTTCTATATATATATATATCTATATATATATATATTGCTGAGTAGTATTCTATAGTTTGGCTATCTACTCATCAACAGACCTAGTTTCCTTTTCTTTTCACAATCTATTTCTAAAAGTTAATTTCCCCCACATTTATTTTTAACCTATTATAAAAATAATGTACATGCACAATGAATAAAACTTGGATTACACACTCACACACATACACTAGCTGAAATCCTACCACCTACAGATAATCATTAACCACCGTTAACATTGTTCTCTCTCCCTCTCAGCCCCCTCTTTACACTCTCCACCTCTCTAAAATATATTGTATATACATAATCTTATCCACTTTTGTGATATACATAGCATTTTTTCAGTTGCTTTAATATTTTAAGTTAAACATTTTATTGTAATTTAACACTTTCTTACTTTTATAAAATAATGCATGTCTACTGTTTAGTGATCAAATAACAAACAGTACAAGGCCTATATTAAATATCTGTAAAACAAGCATGTCAAACTCAAAGGCTAACAGGGCCAAATATACAAGGTTTAAGTTTATGTGGGCTGCAAAAAAAAAAAAAAAAAAAAAAAGCTTCAATTTTCATAGAAACGTAGGTTTATTTCGATAGAGACATGCTGAATACAAAGGGCTGAAACAAATGAGTAATTGTTAACATAAAATAATAGAACATTTTAATAAAAATTAATATTTTTTCTTGAACATTAACTTACCAGACACTGAATAACTGCACAAATTAATAAGCATAACGCAAATAAACTTACTTTTCTTGTTCTCCGAAAGCGAAATATTTCCTGTTGCGCACACCAAACAAGTCAGTCCAAGACTAATGAGGTGGCAATCGGCTGCTAAAATATTCGCTGCTAGTATTAGTGGAGAGAAATGGTGCGCCTGCGTGTAAGGCACTTAAGGGAAATGAATGCAACATGATTATAGTAATCAGTCATTATCGAACTTGTAGTTCGTTACCAATTATCATGTATAACAGGATATTGTAAAAATTAAGTTAAGAAATTTTTATTAAAATGTTTCTTACATACCGTTATATTGGCTGGGCGGCAAAAATATTCGTTGTGGGCCTCATGCGGCCCGTGGGCTGCGAGTTTGACATGCTTGCTGTAAAAGAACTCGATAGTTTTCTGCCCCTCCCCTCCCCACCCATGAATACACTTACAGATGAACACTTGCAAAGTTTTAAATGATTGCTTAAAGCTTTAATTTCAATGTTCTAATTTATATGCTGTATTGTTCAGGGCCTCAGCAGAAACAGATGGTCTGCTGAGAGGGGTGATTAAAGATGAAACAATTTACAAAGGAGTAGGCCAAGTTAAGGAACCAACAAGGGATGGTAAAGCACCTGGGACTAGTAATAGTGAAACTAACAACAGTAGTATACCATTACCAATTCTAGGATTAAAAGGGGCATGGTTCGTGAATAACTTACAATAACTGTTTTCAAAATTGGGCATGTTATCTCTTATTTATGGACAAAAATCATACCTGTAGTTGAGTGTTAGGCCAGATCTTCTCTCCAACATATCTTTCATAATCATCCTTCTCCCTCTTTGTAAAAGTCAGGTATAATCCTCATTGGATCCTGAGTCTCACCATGCTACCATGCCTTAGTGCTGTGGTCGGCAAACTGCGGCTCGCGAGCCACATGCAGCTCTTTGGCCCCTTGAGTGTGGCTCTTCCACAAAATACCATGTGCGGGCGCGCACGTACAGTGCGATTGAAACTTCGTGGCCCAGGTGCAGAAGTCGGTTTTCGGCTCTCAAAAGAAATTTCAATCGTTGTACTGTTGATATTTGGCTCTGTTGACTAATGAGTTTGCCGACCACTGCCTTAGTGTGTTAAAGCTTTAGAGGTGCCAAACAAAGGGATGCTTGGAAATAATTTTACCTATGAATCTTACCTAAATTAGGTGGCTTATAAGATATAGTACATTTTGAATTCAGACATTGTAAAACAGGAGAATGATCTTTCTTTTTGTTTAGCAGACCTTATCCAATTGTTTTCAAAGTGCATTTCTCCTGAGGGCAAGACCAGCAAAAGTAAAGAAAATAAAGCAACTGTAATAAATGCAGAAGACAGACTTACAGCAGGCATCCATACCTCATACCTATGTTTACCTGTGAAGCACTGCTATCCAGACATGAGGTGGCTGTCATCGGAATGAACATTATTGGAAGCACAAAATTAACTCAGAGAGAAAATAAGTCTGATTTGCACAATTAATTTGACACTGAGGATGGAATTGGCCCATTAGGTTATGACAATGAATTTGAATAAGCTAACAAGCTAAATCTGAGCTCTTATGGTTTGATATAAATAGAGCATGTGATAAAATAGAAGAATTTTATTACTTACTAGAGGCCTGGTGCACGGACTCGTGCACATTGAAAGGAAATTAATTAGAAAGTGGCCGGTGGGGCAGGACTGGATGAGATGGGCTGGACACACCCTGGTGCCAACCTCCCATGGTCCCTCCCCAGCCGGCCGCACCTGGGGTGGTGCCGGGGCTCGAAGGGCGTTTGCAGAGTGAGCAGGATCTCTTTGGCAGATGGGGTCCCTTGGCCTGGCCTGTGGGGACTGGGCTGAAACTGATAGTCTGACATCCCTGGAAGGGTCCCAGAGTGTGAGAGGTACTTTGCAAAGTTGCTGTTGCTCAGCAGCTCCTGTGTTGAGTGTCTGCCCCCTGGTGGTCATTGTGCATTATAGCTACCAGTCAGACAGCCGCTTAGGCTTTTATATATATAGATATGTGAAAACGTATAAAATTAATAATATTTTAATTTTCCTAATTCTTTTTAAAATATATATTATTATTTATTTCAGAGGGGAAGAGAGATGGAGAGAGAGATAGAAACATCAGTGATGAGAGATAATCATCGATCAGTTGCCTCCTGTATGCCCCCTACTGGGGATCGAGCGCATCCAACTCAGGCACATGCCCTTGACCAGAATTGAACTCAGGACCCATTCAGTCTGCAGGCCGATGCTCTATCCACTGAGCAAAACCAGCCAGGGCTTAATTTTCTCAATTCTTTCTGGGTATATTAGGTTAAGCAAGTTGACTTTAAGTGAAAGATTGAACAATATAACTAAGAGTCTTTTATTAAGTCTTGGTAAAGCTTTTTTGGTATGCTGCCCAGAAACTATGAGGGAATGACTGTAACAACTGCATAACAAATCCTTTCACAATATAAGTTTTTTATTTCAACAAAATTAAGGGGCCCAATTGAGTTATTAGCTGATAAGTTATTAAACATTAATTTGCTGAGTAATTTTTATGTGCATTTTGGCTTAATTTAGAAATAATTCATGGATTGAGTAACATTGGTCCTTCCATTCCTACTTACTTACCAATGAAAACAAGACTTTCAAAAAGTTTATAATACCACAAAGTAATAATCAAATTTATGCTGAACATTGTTTTATTTTATTAATAAGAAATATCCATCCACTAATATTTAAATCTTATTGAGATGAATTTCCAAAATAACTGCTTTAAAAGTGAGTAATTTTTATCAAAATTTGAATTCCAGATTTTTTTCATTAATGATCATAAATGCTGACTCAATCCAGAAAAAAAGGTTAAACATCTTGACCTTTGTAGACACGCGACATTTTAAAAAATTTGAATTCAAATTATAGATACTTTTGTTGCAGAAACTTATAATAATCAAAAATATTTTAAGACATATACATTTATTACTTTGGGATAAAATCCTTTGAAGGAAATGGAATGGAAATATCCTATATAATAAAAGTGTAATATGCTAAGTGTCCGACCAATGGTCGATGCACTGACCACCAGGGGGCAGATGCTCCAACTGGTAGGTTAGCTTGCTGCTGGGGTCTGGATGATTGGTACTGGGTGAGAGGGCCAAACATGCCCTGGAGCTTTCCTGCAGTCCCTTCCTGGCTGGATGACCCCGATGGGCCCCAATTGGGGCTGGCCAGCCAACCTCCCATGGTCCCTCCCCTGCTGGCCAGCCCCCATCGCCCCAATCAGGACTGGCCGAGATGGCCCTGATCGGCCCCGATTGCTGGCCAGGCCGAGGGACCCCACCTGTGCATGAATTCATGCACCCGGCCTCTAGTGAGAATAGAAAAGAATGTAATAAAATTTTCAACAGTTAAACATATATATATTTTTTTAATGGTTATGATGAATAACAAATTACTGTGGTAAATTCCATTAGATAAATAGGGCAGAGCAAATTTTAAGTATCAAAATATAGTATGTTTTGAAAAATTACATCTTTTGCAGCTATTTAAACATATGATAAAAATTTTAGATCTTAACTTAAAACTTGATAACCACTAACATTTTTTTTCCTGTTCTCTCTTTGGTACTGTAACAATTTGTTTTCAAATTTTATTTCCTTTATGAGAATGCATGTGATTGAGGATAGGGATCGTGTTTTCTAAGATTTGTGTCTTTTATAAAACCTTTATTTTATTTTACTAGTGAATTTATTGGTGGGGGGGGCATGTATATATATATAAAAAGCCTAAGCGACCAAACAACTGGTCGCTATGACATGCACTGACCACCAGGGGGCAGACGCTCAACGTGGGAGCTGTCTCTTGGTGGTCAGTGCACTCCCAGAGTGGGAGCGCGGCTCAGCTGACCAATGGGCACCAGATGCTGGTAGTGTTGGCAGTGGCAGGCGCAGCAGGGCCAGGATGAGCGGGAGCAGCGCGGCGCCAGCCCCGGGTTTGAGCTCCTCCCTGGCCACCTGCTGCTTAGGGCACTACTACATCCCATGGGGGATGTCAGCTGGCCTGCCAGGATCAGGCCAAAACCAGCAGTCAGACATCCCCTGAAGGGTCTGGGATTGTGAGAGGGCACAGGCCAGGCCGAGGGACCCCACTGGTGCATGAATCCGTGCACCAGGCCTCTAGTTGGTTAATAAAATTATATAAGTGTCAGGGGTACAATTCTATAATACATCATCTGTGTATCATATCATGTATCTTTCCATCTCTATTGATCCCCCTTTACCCTCTTCTACCTCCCCCCACCTCCTTTCTCTCTGTTGTCTGTCTATGAGGTGTGTGTGTTTTTTTCTTAACCCGTTCACCTTTTTCACCAAACTTTAATGAAATGTCTTATTCAGAATAGGAGCTCAATTAAATATTTACTAAATTAAATTATTTTTTTCAAAGGAAGTGATTCTTTCCTCTTCCATTGTTCTTATCTAACCTTCAGGCTAATTTTCCTACTACTGATAATCAAAATAACTGCCTGAGGAAGTAAATTTTAGGTTTAAAAAGTAACTCACATATCTTTAAAATGAGAACAGGAAAAATACTTGAAAAGGAAATGAGTATATACAGTAAACCAATATCAGGTTTCTTAAATATGTTTTCTATATAAAATAAAACAACACTAAGCATTTGGAAATATATTTATTGACATAAAACTATAGTGCATATACAGTATACTCTTAACCAAAACCAGTTTATTCTCATCATGATTCTTTCTGATGTCCACTAAATTAGAAGGCAGTAAAAACACCAACAGATGGCTCAGACCTTTTCTTCCTCAGTCACTGATATAGAATTGTAATGAAAAATTATAGTTTTTACACTTTACTCAGCAACTCTGCTTACAACACCATAAGCCAGAGATATTGCCTAATGTTGCTTTATTTGCTTCCGATCCAACAATAAGCTAGCAATAAGTAGCTTATGCATGTACTTTGGTTTATACACTTTTGTAATTTTTGAGGATTATCAAGAAGGTTTGGTCTTGTCCTATGGTGATAATCCTGTTAAATTACATTTAAATATAATATACAACATCCTCTTTTGTACTTAGTATTACTCAAAGAAATAATATTACATGTAGACCTCTTAAAAAATAACAACTTGAGCAGAAGCAATTTTTTTTCCATTTTTTTTTATTAAGGTATTTTATGTGTACATATCTTACAGAAGCAAAATTTAAAAATAAAGTAAACACTCTTATAACCTACTTAGAAATATCAAGTATTACTTTAAGAATTAGCCTAATATCTTCCCTGATTTTTACCTTCCCTTGTCTTTGTGAGATTTTTTTTTTTTTTTTTGCTTGAAGCAAGAAAATATTATCTTGAATTATAAAGTTGGGACTATCTTATATTTGAGATAATCCTGTATCTTAATAGTATTGTCATTAATACTACTTCTAGGTAACACTTACCAAGCACCTCCTTTGTACAAGACACTTGACATTTTATCCTCACAACAACTCTCCAAGGTAGGTAACATTTTACAAGAGAGGCCTCTAAATTGAGACTTTCGGAAGGCAAAAGATGCAGATAGGAACATTTATATCCTGGTCTTCCTGAACTGTGATTAGATTGTGAGCTCCTTGAGGAGGAGACATTCTCTCACTGTGTTTAAGCAGAGAAGACCCGGGCATTAATGTCATGACAGTGGGTACCAGCTAGATTGGGTAGATGAGTGACCCGACCAAGAAGTGTCATCATGCTTCCCACAAGCCAAGAGAAAAATCACATTTGTAAGGACATTAGAGTATGAAAACACTTCCGCAAAAATGATAAGAGTACTACAAAAAATGTGTTCAAGCTCACATCTACTAGTAATTTCCCTGGATTAAATCTAATTAATTAGTGCTAATTTTATTATTTATTACTAGAGGCTCGGTGCATGAAATTTGTGCATTTGGCGGGGGGTGGGAGAGCGCCTCAGCCTGGATTGCGAGAGGGCACAGTTCAGGCAAAGGGACCCCACTGGTGCACAATCGGGGCCCGGGAGAGATGTGGGAGGTTGGCCAGCCAGGGAGGGACCACGGGAGGGCTCCAGGGCGTGTCTGGCCGGTCTCGCTCAGTCCCCATCGGCTGGACCCCAGCAGCAAGCTAACCCACCAGTGGGAGCGTCTGACCCCTGGTGGTCAGTGCGCGTCACAGCAAGTGGTTGAGCAGCCTTAGCATATCATTAGCTTTGATTGGTTGAGTGGCCAACCAGACGACCGGACACTTAGCATATTAGGCTTTTATTATATAGGATGATGTATACCATTAAAGACCTAGGGGTTTTTATTGTTTAGCTAGTTCCTTTGTCCTAATATGAAGTCTTAAAAGCTTCTTATTTCGCCTTCACCTCACTTGTGTGTCTGCAAAAAAGAAAATATGAAGGGAAAACAATATAAAGTTACTTAAACTTTTCTGAGGCAAAAAATTTCAGGATCTGAATTTCTGGTATTTGTGGATCAATCCAAATAATTAGAATTTAAATGCAAGTCTTTGGGGTTCTTTATTAAACCTTTACCACTTTATTCCCTTAGTAAATGAGGTGAGATAGTGATTTGATTAAATCACATTCATCACCTATAAAAATGTTAAATTTCTTCATCATTGCAACTTTGGACTTCTCAAAGGCCATCAGCATCCAAAAGACAAGAGCCACACAAGTGCCATTTTCCTGCTGTGCCCTGGTCAGAGTCCCTATGTCTCCCCACCAGAGTTCACAGTCTAGCCCAAAGGAGTCCTGAACAATTTAAGCTCACTTGGACAGTCTTCAAGTCCTAAGTGAAAATAGTTTAACCCAAGTTGGCACAAAGGAAATAAAAATCAGTTAAAGTGAAAAGAAATCATTTCATTATTTGGACTGCCTAATTACATAAAGGTAAGCGACAACAATAAAAAAGCAAGTATTGAGTGATATTATGCACATTAAAGCAAACGTAATAAGGATGGATTCGGTGCTCCACTTTGTGAGGAAAACAGCCCTGCTAAACCTTTGGTATCCATCAGAACTGTATTTCATCATCAGTGTATTTTCAATTTGCCTACATAAGTGAAAGCACTTAGAACAGTGCCTGGCACATAGGCAGTGCACAATAAAGGCTGCCAATTGCCACAGAACAGCTTAGATAGCATCCGAACACTGCTGAGACAAAGAGGGAAACGATAGGGGTTTGTTTTGTGTTAGCGAATTCAGTTTTCCAGGAAAATTAAAAAGGGATTTTGATCAAGTCTGAAATTGAACAGTCATGAAGTTTCATGAATTCTCCAACCCCACCTTTTCAACCTGTTTAGCAACATATTGATTCAGAAAATATTTTCTTTGGACAAACAGCAATCATTTACTTCAAATTCCCCACGTTAGCCGGCTTTAGTTTACTGGCGTTTGAGGAGATATACAAAATGCCTGACTTCTCAATGAGTATATTTTATAACGCAGCTCTGAAAACCAGGCTGTGCTCAATTAAAAAGCAAAACAAAACAAAGCCCAGAGGGTGGGACCAACAAGGAAGTGATTTAACATGGGTTTATAATAGATGTTAATATTAACTGATCACCCATGCTACATTACCAGGTAAAACTTTTTTTACTGTTTAATCTAAAAAAACGATTTGGTCACCAAACGAACTAAAATGTTGTTTGTTTTTCCAAGTACTGAAAGGGTTTGGTAAGCTTACTAAAAATAAAAGTTTTTCTTTACAAACCTATTTTAATATACTGAATATATCATCCCACATGGGTATATAGAAAAAAATAAAAATTTTAAACGAAATGTAAATTCCAAAGCACAGGAAGAAAACTGAGTGAGAGAAATGGAAAAGTTATCAATTTCACAACGGACTTTACTGCCACTAGCCATTCTCTCCTTTAGTATGAGGTCTGTGGATGAGAAAATTCCACCTTAATCAGGTTCAAATACGCAAATATCAGTTGTACCAGGTATCTCCAGGTTTCCAGTGACGTGCTTACGGAAGCAATAATACGATACATTGAAGCGGCTTCCATTTCAGGAGGACCTCCTTATAAGAATAGAACTAGGAACATTAAAATGTCCTTGCCCTTCAGTGTAGGGAAATGAGCTAGACTTTTAGGTTTACTTAATTACAGAGTCTTACTATCAAAAATAGTTCTGTAACTTAAAAAAAAGAATACTTTCTTTGGTAATATTAGATAAGCTTTCTGATCAGCGCCCATAAAAGCTCTTTAAAAAAATAAAACAATACTTCAAGATAGAGATATAAAAGTCTCAAAGAATTGTCATGTAAAAACACATAGCCTCCTTCCTGTTTCTGTTCATACAAAAGCAGGTCATCTCTACGCAGTCTCCGCAGCTCCAAGGAATTTCATTTCCGTGGCAGCCTTCGGGGGGCGGGCTGCGCCACCCCTCTTTCGGAATTCTGCCGCGATTTCCTCGAAGGACTTTCCTTTGGTTTCTGGAACCTTGAAATACGTAAACAGAGTAAAGGCCAAGACCACTCCCGCGAAGAGGAAGAACACATAAGGTCCACAGAAGTCCTGCGTGGAGAAGAAGCAGAGTCCCCGTTAGCATTCTGGGGGCCTGAATTCTGCAAAGGGAGCCTGCACGGTCTTGGGCTGCTTACCGCGACATAGGGGAAGCACAGAGCGACGATGAAATTGCAGGTCCAGTTGCTGAATGCCGCTATCGCTAAAGCCGCAGGGCGTGGTCCTTGGCTGAAAAATTCAGCCACCATGAACCAGGGGATGGGGCCGGGCCCAATTTCAAAGAAGCTGACAAAGAGGAAGATGGCTACCATGCTCACGTAACTCATCCAAGCGAATTTGTTCTGAGAAAAACAAGACAAGAGTAGCACTGGGATCGCTGGCTGCTTCCTCCTTTAGCTAAGTGGACCCTCCCTTGAGTCCAACGGTAACATGGCTCTCTCCCTGGTGACGATGTGCAATGAAGTACAAGTTATTCTAGTTGGAGACAAGTTTGTTCTGGTCTGAGTCACCCTTAAGTCTTTTGAGCTCCGTTAGAGGGAAACCCTGATTAGGATTTTATATGATTCTTAGTCACCTTTTTCCTGTGAAGGGGGCAGGGTAAGGATCCAGTGACCTTTGCTCCTTCTAATACCTAGGGCGCTGGTAGGGTGCATGTGACGTAGTGCTTGAGGGTGCTGGGCTGGAGAGGGCCAGATCCTTGCCCAAGGTCGCACGGGCAGCTGCATAGCAGAGCCAGCATTGGAGCCAGTTTGGGGCTGACCCCAGAGCCTACCCTCTGAGCATTTGCTACACTGCCTCCCTGGGTAATGGGGGCAACTTACTTGCTGAAGTTCAGTCTTTAACCCCTCCACCCCCTTTCCCAAACTAGTTATCTCTTCTTTACATTTCTCCTTTGTATTATATGATGTTTCTCTGGCTTTACTTCATAAATCATTCTCAAGGTGTTGTGTTTTTTTTTTTGACATCCAAAGCACTTTAACATGGAGCACAGGATTGCTATCGTATGGTAACCAAAAAGCCAAACTCACCAGTAGCACAAGTCCCACAGACATGAAGATGGCACAGACAAACATCCCGCTCATTCCAATCAGAAACAGAGAGCGTCGACCTGCCTTCTCCACGAGGAACACCTGGGAAAGTTTTAAAACATGTAGGCTTGATGCTTAAAGAGTTTTTACTGACAAAGGGGTCATTTAAAAAAAAATTATTTCTTTTAAAATATATTTTTATTGATTTCAGAGAAGAAGGAAGAGGGAGAGAGAGATAGAAACATCAATGATGAGAGAGAATCATTGATCGGCTGCCTCCTGCACGCCCCGAGCCTGCAACCCGGGCATGTACCCTTGACCGGAATCGAACCCGGGACCTTCCAGTTCGCAGGCCGATGCCAAACCGGCTAGGGCCAAAGAGGTCATTTTAACCCATAAAGCTGGAAAGTGGCAGTTTTATTATCCCATTTTACAGATGTGGAACTGAGAAAGGGAGTAACTCTTGCCTGAGGTAGCAGAGCTGGTCTCAGTGACCAGAGGTTATTAACAAACACTTGCTTCATTTAGTGACAGTGATTTGAACATGGCGTTCTAGAGAAAGAACCGCAGTGTTACCACCGCTCTATGATTCTCACTTTGGGTATTAAGAGGCCATATATCTTAGATATCTTCCAATGGCTTTCCTATACGTTTAAAATGACATTAGTTTCTCTCCTGGGGGTTTGTGCACTGCAGACAACGGTTGAGGTGTCAACTATTCTCATCCAACTTTCTCACTGTGAATGAAGTCAAATTATGACCACACACCTGGCAACATAAGGAATTTGATAACTTTACCAAAATAGCCAGGTCTTCATTTTTCTGGTGTGCCCAAATGTACCTGGTGCTGGGAATGAACTATTCATTGGAAAAAGGTAAGACTTTAAAGCAAAAGGTAAAAGTGCTTTCTTATTCTAAGTCTGGAGATACGTCACTGATTCCTTTGGGCTTGGGGGCCTTTGCATTAATGTTAAGATTTATAATTAGCCTAGACCAGAGTTTGTTGGATAGAGTCTTGCTTGATCTTTAGAAGACTGGCAAGGTTGGTGAGTCACACACACACACACAAAACTACCTGTCATATTTTCTCACTTTGGTGAGTAAATTGGCTAGGTTCATAAATCCATCATGTATATCCATAGCAATCAAATACCCTTAGCACAATGAGCTCTGGCTCTGAAAATATCTGAGAGATATTTCATTTCACCTACAGTGAAAGGCCCTTTCATCTGAGGCATTTTGTAATCAGAGTTTCAAATCATTTTAGGATGATAAGCACAGAGCCCACATTTAGTTGTTGAGAAGGAAGTGTGAGAAAAAAAAATACAGGTTCATAAAATTTCTCTCTCTTTATTTGACTTTTAATCATGGCTTTCAAAGCTGACTTGATGACACCATGTCAGACTATCAAGAAAATACAAGGATTTATTTAGGAACAAGGGCTTTTATTCTGTCTTTTGTTCCCCTGATTTTGAACAATTATTACCAACAGCATAATAAACTCTCTTGAAAATTGAGTCAGACTCCCTTTTTGAGGTCAGGTGAGCGTGCAGGGAGGAATGTGACACAGGGTGAGACTTGGTCAGTGGCTGGAGAGGTATGCTGACCTTAACTCTCCCCTTTGTCCCAGACAATGTGTGTCACTCAGATCCTGGAAGCCTACTTAGAGCTTAGTAGCCACTACTTCTCCTCCAGACCCAGCATGCCTTCCTGTTCCTGCCATATTTCTTCCTGTTTTGTTTTTCTTTCTCAAGATTACAGGCTCTCTTCTCCCAGCCCATTAGTGTGGAAGAAAACATGGAATGTGGAACATAATTCAAAATGGAGTCAGGAAAGTCTCTCTCTTTTCCAAAATACTCATTCAGGAAAAAAAAAAAAAAAAAAGACTGATTATGTTCCTTCCAAGTTGTTGGAACATTAATCCTATATAATAAAGAGGTAATATGCAAATTGACCCTCATGCCCTCACAAGATGGCTACCTACGACCAGACTGGCAGGGGGGTTAGTGAGGGATGACCAAATGACTGAACAAGCAGGCTGCGTGGGGTGACCAGGCCGGGGGGGCAGTTGAGGGTGACCGGGTTGGCAGATGGGGGCAGTTAGGGGTAACCAAGTAAGCAGAAGGGGGCAGTTGGGGGCAACCAGGCCGGCAGGGGAGGCAGTAAGAAGCAACCAGGTTGGTGGGGGGGGGGCAGTTAGGAGTGACCAGGCTTGTGGGAGGGGTGCAGTTGGGGGTGACCAAGTCAGCAGGGGGGGCAGATGGGGGCGATTAGGCTGACAGGGAGGCAGTGAGGGGCGACTAGGTTGGCGGGGGGGCAGTTGGGGGCGACCAGACTGGCAGGGGGGGGCAGTTAGGGATGATCAGGCCAGCATGCTGAGGCAGTGAGGGGCGATCAGGTCAGCGGGGGGGGGGGTGGGGGGGGGGAGGGAGGCAGTTAGGGGCGACCAGGCAGGCAGGCAGGTGAGCGATTAGGAGCCAGCAGTCCAGGATTGTGAGAAGGATGTCTAACTGCTGGATACCCCCCAAGGGGTCCTGGATTGGAGAGGGTGCAGGTCGGGTTGAGAGGACCCCCCTGTGCACAAATTTCGTACACTGGGCATCTAGTGTATTATAATACACTAGAGGCCCGGTGCATGACATTCGTGCACTAGGGGGAGTTCCTCAGCCCGGCTTGTGCCCTCATGCAGTCTAGGACCCTGAGGGGTCCTTAATGTTGCTGTGGAGGCAGAAGAGGCTCCCAACACTGCCACTGTGCTCACCAGTGGTGAGCCCAGCTTCTGGCTGAGCAGTGCTCCCCCTGTGGGAGTGCACTGACCACCAGGGGGGCAGCTCCTTCATTAAGTGTCTGCCCCCTGGTGGTCAGTGTGTGTCATAGCGACCAGTCATTCTGCTGTTCAGTCAATTTGCATATTAGGATTTTATTATATAGGATATTCCTATTTGCATATCTTTATTTTGATACATGGATTTGTTAACATTGGTTAATTTGGGGGAGAGCAACTGGGTGATTGAGGAGCTATCATTTTGTACTTTAAAACAAAATTTCAAATATATATATATATATATATATATATATATATATTTATATAATTAAAAATTTAAAATGTTATTTGTAGTCTTGGAGGGTGATTTGTAATTAGACTTCTGATTAGAGATGATTTTTAAAAAGTTGTCACTTGCTCAAAAACTTTCACAGAGTAAATGGATAAAGTTTATAGAGGTATACATATTCAAAATAATCAAGACATTGTTACCACTCCAAAGGAGTTGGCAGGGTGGGAGACAAAAAATTAAATTATGCAGTAGTTTCCTTTAAGGCACTGTTAGAGTTTGGGTTACCTAGTCTTGACAACTTGATGCTTTACATAGTAAATCCTGT
Organism: Eptesicus fuscus; assembly: GCF_027574615.1. Taxonomy (NCBI): domain Eukaryota; kingdom Metazoa; phylum Chordata; class Mammalia; order Chiroptera; family Vespertilionidae; genus Eptesicus; species Eptesicus fuscus. The sequence goes on from NC_072475.1 coordinate 31,588,649, forward strand.
TACACATAAAATGTTTTAATCATAATCCCTATATTAGAAAAATATGTTGAAGCGGGGTTTGTAAAAAATATTATCCCAGGAGACAAAAGAATGCAAATAGTCCCTTGGATGGCATCCCAGTACCAGGCCTTCATTGGTTCAGAGTAGCCCTTTGGCTTGAAAAGGCATTATCTCTAAAGGCAAGTCTCCATACCCACTGGTGTTCCCATGTTATTTGCTCTTCCCCCGCTTTTCCAAGGTCTGGACAAAGCTACCTTTTGATCTAGGTGGCCAGGCTATAATTTATTGACCACCCTAAGTTAATAGTTAAAAGTCCCTGTGCAGAGAATGAAAAACAAGAGGCTAAAGTATATTGAGTATAGTATTGTGAAAAGCACAAGCTTTTTGAACATCCTGCATTCCAAGATAAAAATAAGCCCAATTACCCTCATTTTAGAGTGAGTTACATTAGCTGGGAAGTTTTGTTGTTGTTGTTATCTGTGTGCTTTAATTCTTAGATTGCTATGTTAAATATTATTATTATCAAGATACTAAATAATTCTTTATATAAGGTATTTGGCCTTATGAAGAGTACACAACCTCTTCCCCTTGTTGGAATATTTTTCCCCAAAAAATAAATAACATTTGACATTTCTAAAAAATAAAATTTCAAAAATAACAATAACATTTCAACTTACACACCACTTCTATTCCATCCTCTCATAATACCACACAACAGGTGCATCACCACAAGCTATAGCCTTGTGAGCTACTTGGAAGCTCCACCCAATGGCCTATCATAAGACTTTGTTGAGTTTGTTTAATTTTACTAGAGGCTTGCTTTTTAATTGAGAGGACCACATTTATTTTTTTAAAAAAGAATTTCAACCACGAAAGGAGAGGAATCTAGGTACAAGACCCAGTATTGAGGGGAATGACAAGCTGTTGGCTAAACCCAAGGGGCTTAAGTATAGAGCAAAGGAGAAGGAACCCAAGGAGTAAGTCCTGTGTCCCCAAGTGAGTTATTAATTCATGAATGAGTGACTAATGGCTTCCCTGCCAATAAAGAGAACCAGTTCTCACCAGAGAGAACCAGATAATCTGCTCAGTGATGCCTCATCTCAATACAGTGGCTGTTATTCACATACTAGAGGCCCAGTGCATGATTAAATCATGCACGTGTAGGGTCCCCTACACGCTTTCGCTTTCGATTACGGAGGAGCTGGGTGCCTGTCTGCTGGTGCACCAGGCCTTTCAGAAGCCTCCGGCGTGGCGAAAGCTTCTGAAAGGCCTGGTGCCTGAGCAGACAGGCACCCAGCTCCTACGCTTTCGCTTTTGATTGCGGGGGAGCTGGGTACCTGTCCACTGGTACACCAGGCCTTTCAGAAGCCTCCGGCGCGGTGGAGGCTTCTGAAAGGCCTGGTGCCTGAGCGGACAGGCACCCAGTTCCCCCGCTTTTGATGGTCCATGGTGGGACGTGAGCTCGCTGCCCCAGAGGGCCCTTCTGTGCCGCAGCACAGCCATGGTGCAGATGCTGAGCTTGAGCCGCCGCTGGCGACGTGAGCTCAGCGTCCCGCCGGCCCAATTGGCCACTCTGGCCACCCCAAGTCCCGCCCCCCACGTGCCTCCTGGCCAATCGTGGGCATAGCGAAGGTACGGTCAATTTGCATATTTGTCTATTATTAGGTAGGATAGGACTCTTCCCATGATCTCCTTGGTTTTACATACCCAGAGCATGAGGACAAGTCATTGACCACTTTTAGATCACAAGGGTGTTTGTTTGTTTTTAAACTCCCATTTCTAGACTGAGAAATAAGCAGAATAGTTTAGGGTATTTTACTTACAGAAAGAGCAGTAAAAACTGTGTTGATGGCACCAACTCCAATGGTTGCATAAACAGGTTGGCTGAGTCCAGCCGTCTGAAAAATGCTGGTTGAGTAGTAAAATATCTGCAAAGTGATAACAGTTTAGCCTTAATTAAGAAGCTTAGCACTGATGGCTTTAAAGCAAGAAATATTTTAAGTTGTTTGTCTTTAGGTGCTTCTATGTAACCTTGGTCCCTAGAAGACCTTCCTAAAGACTTTATCTGCCCTCTCCTGCTAGGGAAGGAGCAACCACAATTATCCTTCAGTGTTTAAAACTTCTGATTGCTTAAAAGTCCTTTTATATTTAGCTGAAAACTGCGTATGCACTTCCTTCTTTTTAAATTTTTTTAACCCTTTTGTTAAAGTATAAAATACATACATAAAGGTACACATGTCATAAGTTGTAGCTCAAATAGTTTTCACAAAGTGAACACACCTGTATAACCAATACCCAGATTAGGAAATAAATTCTTCCTTGCTTTCCTAAAGCACCCTAAATATCACCTTATTTTCTCAAGGAAACTCTTCCAACTTCTACCATCACAGATACATTTTGCTTAGTCTTGTACTGGTATCAATGAAACCATATAGTATGTATTATTTAATATCTGGCTGCAACATTACCTTTGTGAGGATAATCTATAGCTGTATTTGTAGACTATTCATTATCTTTTCTATATAGTATTTTTCGTATTAATATACAATAATTTAGTTACTCATTCTACTACTGATGGGTATTCAGGTAGTTGCCATTTAAGGTGATTATGAATAGTGCTGCTATGAACATTTTAGGTCAATCCTTTCAGTGAAATATGCATACATTTACACTTAGGAATAGGCTTGCTGGACATTAGAGTATGCATATGCTTACCTCTGATGGATACTGCCAAACAGTTTTCCAAAGAAGTTGTGTCAGTTCACACTCTCACCAGTGTGTATGAGCGTTCTGGTTGCATTGCATTTAATCCAAAATTTTCCATTAATTTCAGTGGAGATGGAGAAATCTGGTTCACAACCTCTCTAACAGCCGTTATTATTTTGTTACATTTTTACTTTTATAATGGTCTTTTAGTTCATTTTTGATGTCCTACCATTCCCTGTCATTCTTTCCCCATATAACATGCCCTCTTTCTGCAGACAGGGCTGCTGCAGGAGGCCTGTGCAGGCTGGGCTCAGCAAGGAGTGGCTTACAGCACACTGCACACTGGCCCACTATTTTTAGGCCGCCCAACAGCCTCAAGTCCAGTGTTTCCTGGATGCTTCTAAGTCAGGCACTGGGATGGAAGCTAACACAGAGAGGCTCAGAGAGATTAAGTATGGTGCCATTGAATGTACAGGCAGAGCTGAGATAGGGGATAGTAATTTGGTCTCTGAACCCCGAAGTTATAAAGAGTATTAGATAAAAAGAAACATCAAGGACCCTTAAAGGAGGACGAAGACCACAACAGAGCAATATTCAGCCTGTGGAGTGAGGTTCACGTCACAGGCATTACTTTCTTTAAAATATATTTTATTGATTTTTCACAGAGAGGAAGAGAGAGGGACAGAGAGTTAGAAACATCGATGAGAGAGAAACATCGATCAGCTGCCTCTTGCACACCCCCCACTGGGGATGTGCCCGCAACCAAGGTACATGCCCTTGACCGGAATCGAACCCGGGACCCGTCAGTCCGCAGGCCGACGCTCTATCCACTGAGCCAAACCGGTTTCGGCTACAGGCATTACTTTCTTTGCCTCCTCCAAGTCTCTGCCCACCATTCAGTCACTCCCAAGGTGTCCTTTGTGAATCTGAGATTTGCTCACTATAGAGGAAGCCCAAAGCACATTTTTAACAGCAACGGAATCAGCTTTGTTATTTCCTTTGTTTAGTTTCTTCACAAATGCTTAATTATTTTCTTCCAGTAACTAATTGCCAGTAAAACAATTTTAGTCTGCATAATGCAAGGATTTCAATTCAAAACCCCAAAGCCAGCAAGTTTAATACTCAGTATGTTTTTCAATCATGTCTTTTCTACCACCCTCACTCACCATATCATATCATTTCATTTTATTGTTTATTTTGTGTGCATGTGCTGTCTCCCCAAATAGAATAAAAGTTTCTTGGGTGCCAGGAAACTTTTTGGCACCTGGATATCTGGTATACTTCATTTCAATAGAGGGAACCATGGACTCTTGTGGCCTAGGCTATTATAAATCCCAGATTTGATACTCAACTCTAGAAGCCTTTTGTAATTTAGTTTTCTTTGGTATAATTACTCTCTTTCCCCCTCTTTTGTATTTATTATGACTTTTGCCTTTTTACCTTCATTTTAATAGACATACCATAACATTGGTTGTTGACATTTTTAATAATTGTAAGCTAATTTTAGAAAGCAGATGAGTCAAAACAGAAAATTATTGCTCACTCAATATTTTCTTGGAGTTTAAGATGTGCTGTTAACATTTTAAAATGTCTTTTAGCTATTTAAACTTATACCCCTTTCCTGCTCTATCTGAATTCACTTTGCTCTTAAGAGTTGGGGGGTGATCTGAAACTTACCCCATTGATTCCAGAAAACTGCTGAGCCATGTGCAGCATCAACGCCACAAAAATAGGCTGTCGGTAGCTGGAATTGGTGAAGAGCTGAATTATGGAGACTTTCTGTTCACTTGATGCTTCTTCCCTTTCTTTTCTCATCTCAGCGATGTCTTTGGTGACATCAACACCTCCTCTGAGTCTTTTCAAACCTGTCCCCCAAAATGATTACATTTATACAGCTCAGATAAAAAATATATATTTAGTATATAAACGAAAGAGCTACAGTTCTGCATAGTCTCTCTATTACTTAATAACATGCTCTTTGGAAATTCTTTTTTGTTAAATTAAATCCTACTTTTTTATTTCAGAAAAGCAGAACATTTGGCTTCATCTTATGACAAAGAGAACTACAGTCCTCATTATCCCTGAAGGATAATGCTGGGAAGGTCTTTTAGAAGCCCGTGGTTGAGTCTAGTACACTGCAGGTAGGCTTCTGACTTGGGTTTGAGTGACTGTCTTTGGGTGAAACATGGCATGTACCAGTCATATTAAAGCAATCTTGCACGCTCTTCTTCCATGTAATCACTGACTCCATTTGGAAAGCACCAGGACCAGTTTCATGAGTAACAACCATTCACGCCCACTGTTTCTCATTAACTGATAGTTCCAAAACAATGGGTAGGAGGCAAAACCACCCATAGGCTTACTTTTCTTTGCTTTGTTTTCCTCATCCAATTTGATGTAAAGGTATCTGGGACTTTCTGGACAGAAGAAGAGCAGCAGAGACTGGAGGATAGCTGGCACGGCCGACAGACCAAGCAGGATGTGCCACAGCTCATGATTGCCCAGGATGAAGTCAAGGCCAACAATCTGAAAAGGTAGGGGAAGTGTATCAACCACAGAACACTTTGGATCTGTCTTCTGCAATAATCTGTTGAATAACCATATTGACTACTTAATAGTAATCCCTGACAATTTTGATTCAAGTATGCATCAAAATGCTAGTGTATCTCACCTTCTCTAAATTAGGGACTATTTATTTTACAAAGAATCCACCTAGGTTTGTTTTCATGAACTCCTATGGGACATTTAGGATGGGAATCAACCAAACTTTTAACAACATATTTGATATCTAAAACAACATAAAAAATTGTGTATGACTTCAGACCTTTGTTAAAAATTTATTCTTAAATTTACCAGAACTTAAGTAGAATGGGGTTATACAGATAGAGCAATGACTCTAATGAGAACAGCTTTGTGATTCCTCTTGCAGTAGTTTACCCTCTGGGTAGTCATAGGTTTGGGGTTCCTTCTGAGACCACAGGGTAGAAGAGAAAGAGCCAGCTTGACAAGAACTAGTCATCATTTACATACTAAATTTCCAAGTAAGGCACTCAAAGGAAACTCAGAAAGCCAAAAATTTGAAGTTCCCTATTCCTTTAAATCTAAATGGAATAATTTAATTCTAGAATAGCTCCAGAAGTTCAAGATCTGGCTTCCAGGTCACCTCCAGGGCCATCCCAACTGCAACTCGAAGATGAAAAGTGAGGACTGGAGTAGTAATAATTTAGCTTTGAGCTAAAATGTCTATGCCTCTATATGACCTACACTACCATTGGTGGAACTGTTTTATTTGTTTGTTTGTTTTTCTGTGTTTGTCTACAGTGAGAGTGGACAGTCATGGAGGGAAAAGTTGGGTAAAGTAGAGGATGGATGAAGTAAGGGATGAGAGTTTTTACCTGACTAATAAGAATGCCCGTGACAATGGCCAGCTGGTGAAGAGCGCCAATAGCACCCCTGAGTGTGGTTGGAGCAATTTCACCAATGTACATTGGAACCAGGCCTGAAATTAGCCCTGCATGAGACATGAACATAAATGTTAAAATAAAGCCAGGACTATCTCAATAACAGTAATTTGGCTTACGTATAGTCAATACTCTGATTGGAAGTCTCTTTCTGAGTCTGTTGAAAGGAAGAACCCTTGTTCTCAACATAGACAGTGGTTATGCAAAGATATTTGTTGATAGATTCCAAATAAAGTTGTAGTTGGATATAAGAAGAGAAAGAAATGGTTAGTCAAGTATTTGGCAATTATTTATTGTCTTGTTCAATTTTTTAAAAAAATCTATTTTGTTAGTATGTAGCTTACATTATAATGCCTTTAGATGTCTTAAGAAAAGAGAATGAATAATGTGATAATATTCTTAAAAAATAATAATATTCTTAATCTAGACTCATGGGATTAAAGGGAATTAGAACGTATCTATGCCAACACCATTACTTGATTGAGGTGAGAAATGACTTACCTAAGATCACAGTGCAATAGAGTGTTAGTACGAGAGCTACAAGCTCTATCTGAGTTTCCATAATTTGGAGGTGCTTCAAGATCACTGTTAGAGTGGTGGGTGGTATAGCGAGGTGGAAGAGGGCTCTGCTTGTGATATGCTTCACTATATATTTATATAATTTCTTTTCAATTTTACCAAAAATATTTTATTTGTTACTGTACTTTACTTTTTAACTTTTCTTTAATTTTAATTTATTAGAGCTAGAAAATTGAATAAATTTAAAACATAGATTTTTCTTGAAGTTTTCATTTTTACTTACAAATTTTATTTTATTAATCAGTTTTATTTATAACTTAATAAGCTAAAATTTCTTAAGGATTTTACACTGCATTTGCAAAGATAACATTTGATTTTTTTGACATTCATTATTAATTTATATTAGCATAGTTGCCAAACAATTATATAATTTACAAAGTGATACCCAGGATAATTCTAGTACTCATGTGGCACCATACATAGTTATTACAATATTATTGATTATATTCCCTATGCTGTACTTTACATCCTGGTGACTATTTTGTAGCTACCAATTTGTACTTAATCTCTTTATAACTTTTTCACCCAGTCCCCTCTGGCAACCATCGGTCTGTTCTCAATATCTCTGAGTCTGTTTCTGTTTGGTTTGTTCCCTTATTTTGTTCTTTAGATTCAACATGTAAGTGATATCACATGGTATTTGTCTTTGCCTGACTGACTTATTTCACTCATCACAATACTCTAGGTCCATCCATGTCGTTGCAAATGGCAAGAATTCATTATTTTTTATGGCCCAGTAATATTCCATTGTATATAGGTACCACATCTTTTTTATCCAATTATCTGTTGATAGGCACTTAGGTTGCTTCCATATCGTGGCTATTGTAAATAATGCTGCCATAAACATAGGGGTGCATATATTTTTATGAATTAGTGTTTTAGATTTCTTTGGATAAATACCCAGGAGTGAAATCACTGGGTCATAAGGCAGTTCTATTTTGTTGTTGCTTTCATTCTATTTTTTAAAAAATATATTTTATTGAGTTTTTTACAGAGAGAAAGGGAGAGGGATAGAGAGTTAGAAACATTGATGAGAGAGAAACATTGACTAGCTGCTTCCTGCACACCCCCTACTGGGGATGTGCCCACAACCAAGGTACATTCCCTTGACCGGAATCGAACCTGGGACCCTCCAGTCCGCAGGCTGACACTCTATCCACTGAGCCAAACAATTTAGGGCTCATTCTATTTTTTAAAATGGAGAAAAGAGAAAGAAAAATCATGATTTGGAACTTTTAGATAGTGTTATTATTTGCATTTTTCAGAAGAGGAAACTGAAGCTCATATTCAATTAACATTTCTAAGACCAGACAGAAACAGTGCTAGAATTGATTCAGTGTGAATCCAAAGCTCTTTCCACATGTGGGTTGACTTTTCACTTTAATAAAGCTATCCTGACTTTCAGTTCTTTGTTTTAACATTGAAAATAATGAAAAGATAAATTTAATTAAGTAATTTTAGACTTTTGTTTCAACTGGTCATTGAAGATGCATGGAATTATAGTTTTTCCTCTTTGCAGGTAAAAGTGTTATAAATATTTGATACACCATTTTGTTCCCTTGCTCCATCTCTCCTACCCCTGATGGAAATTAGTGATTTGAAATTGCTACAGTTTGTGACAATGGGTTAAAACCTTGGCTCAGATCTATTAGGGCATCACTGGTATTGAGAAGCTAAAGATCTGGCTGTTTTAGAGAGCGAGAGATCCTCCATTTGTTCAGGCCTCTGCTGATTAATTGCCTCTGAAAGTTCGAAAAGTTGTTCCCAAGAACTAATGATCCCAGTAATTTAGATGGGAAGTTCATGGGAGGGGCATCCATCCTTCATTCTGAACTCCTCTAGGAATTGCTTCTTCCTGATTCCCTCTCCCTGTGGTCACTGCTGCTTTAACCCTTCACTCAGCAGGACTGAAATCTGACAGAGCTAGGCTGTATAGTCTGAAAGATGGGCCCAGTATCAATGTCTTTCCAGATAGAAGAGACAGATACATAGGAGGCCAGGTAGACTACAAAGGCCGAGTTAGAGATTCTGGATGTATCGATCTTCCACTGTCTACAGCACCTTTGGAGTAATAATAATAGCTAGCATTTCTTGGTAGTTTATCGTAGTCAGATTCTATGCTGAACATTTTACATGGATTCTCACAAGCACCCTACAAGGTAGATATTCTCTTTATTGAAGAGAAGGAAACTGAGAATAATTTGTCTGCGGTCACATGACTAGAAATGATGTCATTGCCATGGGAAAGAAGACAGCTTCACATCTCCCATTTACTGGTCCCAAACCTCCCCGACTCAGGACTTGAACTTCATGTTATTGCCTATTCCTTTTGTGGTGCCACCTCAGACTCAAAATATTCCCTGAATGTGTGTGTGTGTGTGTGTGTATGTGTATGTGTGTGTGTGTGTGTGTGTGTGTGTGAGAGAGAGAGAGAGAGAGAGAGAGAGAGAGAGAGAGAGAGAGAGAGAGAGAGAGAGAGAGAGACTTACCACAGTAGAGTCCTGATACAGCTCTTCCTGAAATGATAAGAATGTGAGATGGTCCCAGTTTCGAAAATCCCATCAAGAGAGCTCCAGCTAATGAAAGAATGTTTGCTAGCAACATGGCTTTGATTCTGAAATTTTAGAAAGTAGGGATTATAAATTTAGCATCAAAGCTTGATAAAATTACATGTGTTTAGAGCATGGTGATATTTTTACCTAGGAGATTAATTTTGCTGGAAAGACTAGTTGAGGGAATCTTAAACCATGATTGATACTTTGATTTATCTACAAACTGATGCATTAACAATAAGTAATCTTTATAATGAAAGAATCTAGATTTTACGCTCACGATCTCCACATTTTGGTGGAGATGAATCAATTTTGATGATGACTCACACTTTTTCAAACACTTAATGAATTAAATTTTCTACAAGTTGATTGTTTTAAACACAATTGCCGGGTGATGGCTAAACTCAATTCTGTACTTGTAATCTATGACACCTTACTTTATACGCCCCCCTCCATTCTTTCAGTGGTACAGGTTTTTAGTTGATGTAGATAATGAAAGGAACTTTAAAAATCAAATTTCCTTTATTAAGAATTATTTTGACCTAAATTAAAGCATACTTTTACTTTGAACTTTATCATAGAGAATTATAATTATTCTTATTTTAACATTGTATGTCAGCACATTTTCAGAATCTATGCATTAATGTTAACATATGTAAAATATGTAAAAAAGCTGACAATAGCAACAAAAACATTTTCAAAATTAATTTTATGAAATTTAACATTTTAAGATATTTATTCCTTTTAAGTGGGAAAGTGAGGTACACTAGAAACCTTCTTCAAAGTCGTTGATGATAAGGCCAATGAAATTATCTGAGTGGACAGGTATGGAAATGCCTGTGCCACAAAGAATGTAAGCACTTTGTTCTGTTCTATTTCAATGTTTCAAACTTTAAAAAGTGAGCTTTCTTCTAAGCAAGTATCTTTAATACCGAACCGATTTTTTAAAAAGTAAAACTATGTGATCTCATACTGCAGTGGTTGCCCAACAGCCATGCGATAGGCTGAATAATAACCCCCAAGAGTCTACATCCTAATCCTCAGACCCTGGGAACATGCTACCTTTTATGACAAAAGAGATTTTTCAGAGGTGATTAAATTAAGGATTTTGAGTTGAAGAGGTTATCCTGGCCCAACAATGTAATCACAAGTATCCTTATAACAGGAAGGCAGAAGAGAAGGTGAGGGATGATAAAGTAGAGATTGGAGGGATGTGCTTTGAAAATGGAGGAAGGACCACAAGCCAAGGCACATGGAAGCTGGAAAAGGGCAAGGAAATGGATCCTTCCCTCAGAACTTGCAGAAGGAACCAGCCCTGCTGACACCTGGACTTCAGCCAAGAGAAACTGAATTTGGGCTTCTGACCTCCAAAACGGCAAAAAAAAAAAATAAATTGGCATAGTTTTGAGGCACTAAGTTTGTGGCAATTCATTAGAGTAGTAATATTTAGACATTATTAAGTATCTAAAGGCAGGGAAACAATGATTTAGAGACGATCAACTTCAGAGCTGTGGAGAAAAAGACAGGGTGTTGCTCTGTGAAGTGCTTTTTCTCTTTAAGGACAGAGGGCAGGAGAACCCAATAAAAGTACCTTTAAAAATGGTTACTAGCTAGTTAATAGTATATTCTATTGGGTGGGAAGGGGGAAAGCAAGGGGAAGGGAGATAAAGTCTTAAAAGAGATAGCCTGAAAAGTATGTTTGATGCCAGATTGCTCTAAAGTCCTTTTTCCTTACTACCAATGGATGCTGGAGCACTTTACATAACTTAGATTTCAACTTCTGACACAGACAACAGTGTGGTGATGGTCTGAGGGGCGGAGGAGTGTGGACTGGGTGAAGGGGGACAAAGGGAGGCAAAGTGGGGACATCTGAAATAGCGTCAACAAGAAAAAGAAAGAAAGAAAAAAATAACTTCTGCTCAGATGCAAGAAATGGCCAAGAATAAATAATTTAAAAACACTTGACGTGATTGAATCAGGGAGAAGGAAATATATTTCTAAGTGTATTTCTTTAAATCTCCCTCTAAATACTCCTGTTAGCATAGGCTTCATAATTTTCATCGCTGTCGCCCTTGTCCTCATCAACAAAGGAAGACTGCATTCACTGCCTGCCCACTCTGCAGGGACATTGTGCTAAACCCTTTATATTCCTTCTTACTCCATAGGCACAATAATGCCACGAGGTAGGCATTATTATATATTTTTTCCGCATTGCAGATGGGAGGAAAACGTCTTAGAGAACTTAGGTAACTTACACATTTTCACACAACTATTAAGTGACAGAGCTGCGACGTGATCTGGGTGAAACCAGGGGTTAAGGTTTCATTTTAGTGAGTTCCGTTTTCCATACAAAAGAAAGAAAGCATTCCAAGACCAGGGATGTTTGCTTTCTTTGATTCACACTGGTGTGGATTGCACAGACCATGGTCGCCCCCATCATAGCCTTGTAATTAAATTGTAAGCCCAGAGTCTCTGTGGAAAAATTGACCTTGAGAATCCAAATTGAAAAATAATGGTCACATATATATTGGCTTTATACAATGTCAAAGAAAGACTTTTTAAAAAGGCAGTAATGGAAAATATATTTTTATTTACTTACTTTTAACTGGTGAAGTAATAACCCTGGCAATAAGGAAAATCATGCCATTTCTCAATGAATCACCTCAGAAAAATAGCTTTGTGGAAGAGACTGAACTCTCTAGTCTTATTTTTCAGTTAAAATTTTAATTTTATGGCTGTTCTTCATGGAGAATCATTTTTTTCTCTCCAAGAGCTGGAGGAAACCTCACTTTTTGTTACCATAAGTTATTTGGTAAATGGTTATTTGACATTGTTTTGGGGATGACCGATGCTGCTGTTAAATCTGAAGAGTTGAGAGGACATGCATTCTAGTTCCATCACTAGGACACTGATTAAATGTTTTAAAGTAAGTCACTGGAGGAGAAACCAAGATGGCAGCATAAGGTATACACCTGTACATGCTGCCTCTAACAACCACACCAAAACTACAACTAAAAGACAAAAGGACTATCACCCAGAACCATGGGAAAGCTGGCTGAGTAGAAGTTCTACAACTAGAAGAAAGAAAAAAGCTCATTGAGACTGGGTAGGAAGTGCAGAGGCACAGAAAAGCAGAGGTACGGAGGTGCGCGCAAATTGGGCTGGTGACTGGGTGCGCTGTTTTTTTTCCAATTGAAAGGGAGATACAAGCTCCCGACTGCTCTGAACTCCAGTTTTTGGCGAGTCTTTAGGGACCCAGAGTCCTATGGGGAGAAACTGGACTATCTGGCATCGGGTCGTAAAGTGAGGGTGGCTTTCTTGCAGAGGTGCTCACAGGAATCATTGTTTACTGCGCTGGGGTGTGGGATGCGGGGACGCAGAAACGCGGAGACGCAGAGACGGCTGACTGGCAGCCATTGCTGTTTGCTACGCCCTGGTGAGTCCCTGAGACCCCACCCCACCTAATTTACAAACCCACCCTAGCGGTGCGCAGTGGTTTTTGCATATGAATGGCCTGCCCTTTCACAGCTTAACCTAACAAATTGCAGCTGGGTCAGAGAGCTCCAAAACTTTCAAACCCCAAACAAAGAGGAGAAACCTGTAGATCTCGCTGTAACTCCTGCTGGGTGGCCTCAGACAGTAGCTGACTTGCACCTCCTTGGAGATCCAGGAGCCAGTGTACCTCGTGGTCAGTGTGAGATGACACCAGATTTCAACTCCTCACATACATAAGTGACACACTCAAGAGGCAGACTCAGTGAGCACCAAAGCCTCACTGAAGCAAGTCCTGCCCAATAAGGGTGTCTGCAACACAGCAGTTCTTCCATTATAGACACAGATGATCCTCACAGCCAATTTGCCTCAATCAAGGCTTAACTACAACAAGACTGTGCACCCAGCCCACAAAGGGGTTCACCAAGAGTGTCCACCTCAGGTGATTGGGGAGGCTGAGCCCTGGCCCTATAGTTCACCTACCACACAAAGCCACTCCATCAACACAGGGAAGCAGCCAAAATGTGGAGACAAAGAAACATGTCACAAATAAAAGAAATGGAGGAAAGCAAACTACTGGATATAGAGTTCAAAACCACAGTTATAAGGCTACTCAAGAATCTTCCAGAAACCACTGAGAAACTTAGTGAGACCTCCGAAAAACTTAGTGAGACCTTCAAGGATCTTAATAAGAATGTCAAAAAAAATGGAAAAGGACCTGTCAGAAATTAAGCATACACTGTCTGAAATAAAGAATAATATACAGAAATCCAACAGAAGACTAGAGGACCCCAAGAATCAAACCAAAGATTTGAAACATGAGGAAACAAAAAACACCCAACCAGAAAAACAAAAAGAAAAAAGAATAAAAAAATATGAAGATAGTGTAATGAGCCTCTGGGACAACTTTAAGCACACCAACATCTGAATTATGGGGGTGCCAGAAGAAGAGAGAGAGCAAAATATTGAAAACCTATTAGAAGAAATAATGACAGAAAACTTTCCCTATCTGGTGAAAGAAATAGACTTACAAGTTCAGGAAGCGCAGAGAACCCCAAACAAAAGGAATCCAAATAGGACCACACCAAGACATATCATAATTAAAATGCCAAGGGCAAAAAGACAAAGAGAGAATATTAAAAGCAGCAAGAGAAAAACAGTTAGTTACCTACAAGGGAGTACCCATATGACTGTCAGCTGATTTCTCAACAGAAACTATGCAGGCGAGACGGGAGTGGCAAGAAATATTCAAAGTGATGAACAGCAAGAACCTACAACCAAGATTACTCTACCCAGCAAAGCTATCATTTAGAATTGAAGGTAAGACAAAGAGCTTCACAGACAAGAAAAAGCTAAAGGAGTTCATCACCACCAAAGCAGGATTATATGAAATGCTGAAGGGTATTCTTTAAGAAGAGGAAGAAGAAGAAAAAGGTAAAGATAAAAATTATGAACAACAAAGTGACAACAAATACATATCTATCAACAAGTGAATCTAAGAATCAAGTGAATAAAAAATCTGATGAACAGAATAAACTGGTGAATATAATAGAATCAGGGGCATAGAAAGGGAGTGGACTGACAATTCTCGGGGGGAAGGGGGCGTGAGGGGTGCGGGAAGAGATTGGACAAAAATCTTACACCTATGGATGAGGACAGTGGCGGAGGGTAAGGGCATGGGGTGTGTGTATGTGGGGAATCAGGTGGAGGGGAGCTATGGGGGAAAAAGAGGAACATCTATAATAATCTGAACAATAAAGATTTATTTAAAAAAGAAAATGTATAAAATAAAAAATATATATATAAAGTAAGTCACTGGACCTCTCAGAATCTTGTCTCTAAATGAGGGACAGCAGGGCTTACATTTTTTCTTCAAGGATGGGAAGAAGTATAAAACATCAGTAGCTGCTAAAAGACTTAGTTTATCCATATTTTAAATTTTAACTTAATTTTATTTATTTTAGAAATAATTAATCTAAACACCAGTAGGTTGATTAAAATGGGAGGAACTGACCATTTTCTTTTATTGTAGAGGAAAGTCCCTTTCAAATAAGGACAAAAATAAAACTTGGGTTCCCATGCTACTTAAGAAATTACTTAAGGAAATTTCTTATAGTCTTATTATATAAAAGCTCCAGTACAAGAGAAAGAAGTTATCAGAATTTTAATAACCAGAGATAAAATTATAATTTAAAGTAGGAATTTTATAAACTAAACAAACTGTAATTCAGAATTACTAAGACAGTTATATCTTAGCCTATATCATTTACATTTTAAAGGTTTTGAATTTTCTAAATTTTCCATATTTGTATAATTATTTTTATCACTAGAAAAAGGTAATTAATAAACAAAAGATAGACTTAAAGAGTAGAAAACAAATTTAAAGAAATAATCAGCCGATTTTCTAATTTTATTATTATTTTCTTTTGGAGGGATGGGGGCACCCAGAGAGCTTTAGCATGTCACATGACTAAGTAAAATGTGAGTGTAAAGGAGTTCCACTGATGTTTTCAGTGCAGAACACCTAATAGAAACCAGAGTAGAGAAATGGAGACACCACTGGCTTCATCTTTGGTTGGGGCTTTGATATAGCAGTAGCAGCAGCTATAAATCTCTTGCCAAGTATATTGAGCAATTGAGGGCTGGGGAATATTGACTTGATCTTAGAACTTGACTGAACCAAATGCCAAATTCTAATTTGAAGATGAAAAACTGGATGTCTGAGAAATGGAGCAATTTGGTGAAGCGAACAATAGACTCCCAGGTTAAAAATTCCACTCTTGGCTCTTCCATTGAGCTCTAGAGTTAATCATTTGTGCAGCGGGTTCTTAATATGTTTTATAACTTAGAAAGCCAGAGAATCAAAGCAGTTGTCTAAAAATACACACCAAATTCACTTTTGCTGTAAATACCTCTACAATTAAGCAGGTTGCTGCAATAGCTTTTTCCATTATTTGGTTCAACACTGATCTAACTCATAGGGTCACGTGGTAAAAAAACAATCAAAAACTATTCCACAAAAAGAAAGGTGATTTCTTTCTAAACTAATTCTAATAAACCACAAATACGAAAGTTTCTGTGTTTCTGCTTGCTTATGCAATTTGCTTACCTTCCAAGCCGGTCCCCAAGCCAACCACCGAAGAATGATGCAATCATTCCACCAATTGCAAAGCTGGACACAGACAGGGACCATAGCATGGTGATGAGGCCGGAATCTTCCACAAACTCTTCCTCAGGTGGAGGGGTTGGCGTTGAATACATTGGGTAGGGGGTTCTGGGCATTTCTTCTGTACTGTCGATAGCATTGTTGTTGAGAGCTTTTCGGTCAGTAAGTGGAACATCCAAAACATGTCTGTAATGGGTTATTATTATCTGCGAAAACAAAAACATTTCAAACAATCTACATATTTTTATTCTACTATTCAAATTGAAAATATTCTGCATGCTAAAAAGATACAAATCTGCACCAGTGTTACCCCTGCACAAGAGGATTTAAGTGGACTTATGTAAATATTTTAATGGAAGCACAAAAGTAGATATAAGGAAAAAATTGGGAAAGATAAGATGAGGCCCAAAATAAATTTAGTACACAAAATTCAAACACTCGGTGCTATATCCTTGCTAGAAGTGAGCAATAAACTTCCTAGCAGCCAAAGCATGTAGAAGAAAACAATCCTATCTAATAAAAGAGTAATATGCAAATTAACCATCACTCCACTACACCTATAAGCCACGCCCATAAGCCATGCCCACCAGCCAATCAGGAGCAAATATGCAAATAAACCCAACCAAGATGGCTACAGCCACAGAGAGCAGGAGGGAGGCTTGGGTTTCCAAGGCAATGGGGGAAGCCAAGCTTTCCGCCTGCCCTTGCCGGCCTAGGCCTCCACTCAAGGCTACAGAGTTTCAATTATAGAAGGTAAACAAATCCAAACAGAAATGGCGGCAGCACGGAGCTGGAAAGAGCGGGAGGCTAGGGTTGCTCCCGGCAATGAAGGAAGCCAAGCTTTCCCCACACCCTGGCCTGCCCAGGCCTCTGCTTAAGGCTACAAAGTTTCAATTATAGAAGATACATAAGTCCCAACAGAAATGGCTGCTGCCACGGAGCAAGCAGAAGGCTTGGCTCCACTCCAGGCTACAAAGTTTCAATTGTAGAAGATAAATAAACCCCAGATACCAGGGCCTCTGCTTGGGTCACCAGGGGGTGTGGCCGGCCTGCAAACCACCACAGGCCACTAACCCAGGCCACCCCACACCCCAAGGGAATCCCTCCCCCCCACCCCCGATCCAGGACATCCTTCAGGGCAACCAGCTGGCCCCCACCCGTGCACCAGGCCTCTATCCTATCTAATAAAAGAGTAATATGCAGATTGACCACCACTCCAACACACAAGATTGCTGCCCCCATTTGGTCAAAGATCCTGCCCCCATGTGGACACAAGATGACCACCACAAGATAGCCAGCAGGGGAGGGCAGTTGGGAGGGACCAGGCCAGAAGAGGAGGGAAGTTGGGGGTGACCAGGCATGCAGGGAAGGGCAGATGGGGGGGACCCAGGCCTACAGTGAATAGCAGTTGGGGGGACCAGGCCTGCAGGGGAGGGCAGTTAGGGGTGACCAGGCCTGCAGGGGATGGCAGTTAGGGGCAAACAGGCTGGCAGGGGAGAAGTTAGGCATCAATCAGGCTGGCAGGGGAGTGGTTAGGGGGTGATCAGGCTGGCAGGCAGAAACGGTTATGGGCAATCAGGAAGGCAGGCAGGCGAGCAGTCCTGGATTGTGAGAGGGATGTCTGACTGCCCGTTTAGGCCCGATCCCAGTGGGACAGTCGGACATCCCTCGAGGAGTCCCAGATTGGAGAGGGTGCAGGCTGGGCTGAGGGACACCCCACCTCCCCGTGCACGAATTTCGTGCACCTGGCCTCTAGTTGTGTATACTGATAAATTCCAAAGATTAAGAAAACCTCAGTGGTCCTTGAGAAGGCATTGAGACCTATAGAACCTCACAGAGTTCAGTGGGTAACAGAATGAACAATGTTCAAAACTAAATTTCACAGAGCCATACTTTATAAAGTGGCCCAGTAGAGGCAATAATCATAGGAAAGTATAATTGAGTAAATTATACTTTCAGGCTATCTTCCTTCCATGCCGTTCCTCCCGATGACTTTTTGGTCACTATTCAGTAACTTTGAGCTGCAAGGATCTCTGACAAGGACCTGGAGTGCAGCGACCCTAGGTTGGTTAGTCAAGGGCAAAGTCCTAGGTTGCAAAAAAATCAGCTAAGTAAGGGAAGCAATTGACATGTTATACAAGAAGTCTGACCAAGACATTTGCCTCATTAGAAGTTCATGCTATATGGATAACCTATACAGAAAAACAGCTGTAAGGAAATACCCAAAATGTTCTCAGCATTTTACTCTATGTGGTAGAATAATTACGGTGATTTTTTTCCTAATTCTTTCTGCAATGGGCATATATAGTCTTCATAATCATAAAAGGTGTGATTTACAAATACCCTAAAATAATTCCAAATGTCCTTCTGCTAATAAAAACTAATGGGCCCGAATGACTCTTCTAATGTAACACTGTTTAAACACAGAAGAAAGTGGCTATAAAGAGGGCACTAAGCCAGATGCCAGTGGGAAATCCTGGTCTTCAGGTCTGTGATTGAAGGAGGGAAACCTTAGATTAATTTCCCCTCTAAGACGGAAATGGATGGTTTAAATAAGAATTTGAAATAGTCTTCCAGGAAAAGAGGCTCTACCAATTATGGTGATATTGAGCCAAATTTTAGGAAACCTGCTAAATTGGCACATGTCATCACCCACAGAAAATAGATAGCCCCCTCCCATCCTCACCCCACTCCACACAGTGTTGTATCCTAAATCTTTCAACCTCAGCAAGGCCTGCCACACTCATGAAGATGTGTGGCACCTAACCAGAGCACATCTTTTGGTCTAAGGAGCGACTCATTTCGGATGATGGACTGACTGGCCAGCACACATTTCACACATTCACACTCTACAGCGATCTTACATTTTCCTTGGAGTCTAATGTTGTAAAAGAAGCAGATGAAATATGATCGATTTGTAGAAGTCACCTAACAAATATTTGTACTTGCACCTTATGCCAGCCTTCCCCGCAGCGTCCATTCTCCCTCCCTTTCTCTTTCTTTGTCTCTCCCCGCTTCACTAAACACTGTATTGAACACCCTCTTTACACCAATCATTGTGCTTGGCACTGGTGATACAAGACATCAATTCCACACTAAGGGACCTGACAGTCTGAACTAGGGTAGAGGGAGTCAATTCCTGGACCCCCCTCTCCCCCAGTTCGTTACAGGTTGTGGGAACTGAGAAAAATGGCATCCCTCTCCTGTCCATTCACTGGATATCAGAGTAGAGATGCACAAAATCAATGAAAAAAAAAAAAAAGAAATTGTTTGATATTTAAAAAAAAACAACTCATCCAAATGATCATCACAGAGAAAATCCAAATGTTGTTAGACTTCTTGACTATTATTTAAATGTTTTGTATTATTTTACTTTGAAACATCTATAGGAGACAGGAGTACAGGGAAGAACTAGAATCTTTTTAATGTTAGTGCTTCTAATGCAGGGGTCCTCAAACTTTTTAAACAGGGGGCCAGTTCACTGTCCCTCAGACCGTTGGAGGGCCGGACTATAGTTTAAAAAACAAACTATGAACAAATTCCTATGCATACTGCTAAGTTGGCTGCTAAGCAGGACAGGCAGCGGCGGCAAAAACACCCGGCGGGCCGGATAAATGTCCTCGGCGGGCCGCATGTGGCCCGCGGGCCGTAGTTTGAGGACCCCTGTTCTAATGGTTTTAATCTGGCCAGGAAATGGGTGTGAGTAGACTATTGGGAGGCTGAAACTGGGGAGAACATGTTAAAGTTCCTGATGCACAGTGAGTTGGTGCTCGATATGCTTGTGCACAGAATGAAACATAGCCTGCTATGGCTTTCTCATATTCCCTGATATTTTCATTTGTGTATGGCTGAGAGGTCTGAATGAATGCTGCAATAAATAAACTTTTGAGCTTTAAAAAAGATAACCTAAGGCACATGGTATTCTGACTAAAGTTTTCTGTGAGCTCAGCAAATGTCAGAGTCAAAGATCAAGAATTATTGCTGTTTACTTTCTTCTGAGGGTTATCAAGTGATGAGGTATCAAAGCCACGTTCTGAGCTCTGGAACCACACATGATACCTGACAGAAGGCTGGGATCACCCCATGTTCTTCCCACGTGGACACACTTCATTTCCCTGTACAAGGAACAGATATCTTTCTGTCATTGACAGAAATTGCCAAAAGGAGATTTGAATTGTGAATGTTTCACTTGCCTGTTGAGGAGCATTGATCACACCAATGTCATATCCAAACTGGAAGGAACCCAGCACGGCAGTGAAGACAGTGAAAACCAAGGTCCCGGTGATCTGTGGGGAATGAGACACAGGGCTGGGAAACACGAGGCAAGGTCAGCTACCCATCTACTATCACTCTACAGTTTGGGCTTCTGGCAGGCTCCGCAGGCTGGTTCTTGTCCCTTGATACTCACAGTGAGCCCTGTGCTCCCAGCAGGGTCATTCATACCAGATTGTGAGAGTCATTCATGGTTTCCCTTACACTGCTGATGGTGAAAAGAGTTGGGGATAGCTTTTTCAGGAGAAGAACCAAAAATCTGGCCAGCGCAGCTCAGTGGTTGAGCATTGACCTATGAATCAGGACGTCACGACTGAATTCCCAGTCAGGGCATGTGCCTGGGTTGCAGGCTTGATCCCCACTGTGCGGTGTGCAGGAGGCAGCCTATCAATGATGCTCTCTCATCATTTATGTTTCTCTCTCTCTCTCCCTCTCCCTTTCTCTCTCTGAAATCAATAAACATATATTACAACAACAACAACAAAAAAGAGATAAACACAATCATTTATGCTATTGAGAGAAGTAAAATCAGACAGCAATAACAAAGAGTTATTGGAGCTCCTGGACGTTGCTATGGTACAAAAATACTTCAAAACTTATACAAGGGGCATCAACCAGTATTTATCATAATCCACACTAATATCCAGGTAATACTTCAGGATTTTCATCTAGTTGAACCTAGAGTTATGGGTTATTCACCCCCCCACTCCCTGTAGCTATAAAAACAAACAAACAAACAAACAAACAAAAACATAGAAAGGGGCAGAGCATTCATCCTTTCCAACTTATAATTACATTTCGAACCACGTTAGAGAAACCTTATCAGGCATATAGAGCCATATATAAGGATATTTTGTATAAGTGTGATAGCAAAAATTATGGAAAGAACCTAATGTCATTCAATGGGAAATAGCCGAATAGGTTCAAATGCATCATGATATATACCTCAGATACATACAAGCTGCTATGCAGCAGTTAAAATGAACAATGTGGCCATGCATTGACATTGTTAAACGACAAAGGAAGTTGTGTACTCTCATTAATGTTTTTCAAGGTCTTAAATCTGAGTATTTTTTGATTTATGCATGTTGTATGTAATTCATAGAATATGTTCTTGAAAAACATAAAAGGATGATCTTTTGAGGGGGAATGTGAGATCGGAGAAAAGGGGTAAAAGTATCTTTTATTTATATTACTAGACATTTTATAAGAAAACTATTTCATGTACAAGCCCTTCACTTTCCAGGTGAGAAGCTGAGTCCAGATCCTTTGTCTGAGTCGCACAGTGATTCCTGGGCACATTCAGAGTGAGGGTGCAGGTCTTCTGACCCTTCCTTTCGTGCTCACCCCTCCTCTTTCCTAGTCTGGGTGGACTTACAAAGCTGAAACATTGTGCTTTACATAAATTCTTGTTCCTTCTGGGTTCCATTATTAGGCAATTTCTTGGTTCTCAAGAAAAGTCCTACACCATAATTTCTGAATTCCCCTACGGGAATTCAGTGGTAGTTATAAACAAAGCTTGAGCATCTGCTAGGTGCCAGGCAGGGTGGTAAGCACATTATCTTCCCTTTCGCAGAATCCTCCAAACTTCAGTTATTTGAACACCACCTTCATGATTTTTGCGAAAGCTACATACCATCTGTTATTTACTTAATATTTGTCTTTATATTTTCTTCAAAGTTCTAACTGCTTTAGCTTTATCCTGGGCTATAATAGGGAATCCCAATGCCCTAATTATTCTTTAAATATACATTATATAAATACACAACTATTAATACTAAAATGTTTGTCACCTGAGTATCTCTAATATTATCTCAATTACTCCCTGATCATAAAGAACTATTATAATCCTGAATATCCTATACTACATCCTTATGTTATATCCCAATATGTTCTTATTTTATCACAATATAGAAAACCCAAGCTCAGGTAAATAACAACCCTGGCCTCAGAGCAGATAAGTAGCTTCACCACATCCCAAACCCTAGCCCGGCTGACCACAAAGCCCGTGCATCTAGTTTTGCACTTTCCGACATGAAGAAATGCCCAGCAGAATAACTTACACCAAATCAGAATTTAGAGGTCCTACTCTGAGAGGGGCACTGATTTACCTACTTGCATGATTGTGTGTAGGGGTGAGGGCATTTGATGGGGGGGGTGTGAACTAACAAGGGCATTTGATTGGGGGGGGGTGAACTAACAAGGGAGTACTATACCCTCTTTATTTTCAAGTTTTTATTTTGAAAGGTATTATGTTTTAGTTATTTATTTTTTATTGATTTCAGAGAGGAAGGGAGAGGGAGAGAGAAATAGAAACATCAATGATGAGAGAGAATAATTGATCAGCTGCCTCCTGCACGCCCCCTACTGGGGATAGAGCCTGCAACCCCAACATGTGCCCTTGACCAGAATTGAACCTGGGACACTTCAGTCCACAGACTGACACTCTATCCACTGAGCCAAACCAGCTAGGGCAAAAGGTATTATATTTATGGAGAAGTTGAAAGACTCTGTAACCTTCACCTGTGTTGGCCAATGGTTAACACCACATTTGGTTAACTCTCACTGTGCATGTGTGTTTGTGTGTATTGTTGTTGTTGTGGCCAAATCATTTCAAACTAGGTGGAAGATATTTGTGTCACTTCACTTCTAAACACTCCAGCATGTACTCACTAAGAATAAAGACATTCTCTGGCATAATTACAATGCCATTATCATATCCAAGAATATACTAGATATACAAATGTTATGTAATATGCAACCCATTTTCAAAATTTCCCACATGCCCCCATAATGTCCCTTAGGACTGTTTTCTTTCTCCTTCCACGATCTAAGAGCACTTGCTGCATTTGGTTGTTAGTTCCTAGTTTTCTTTAATCTAGAACAATCCTTCTACCTCTTGTTTTTTATACATTGACATTTCTGAAGATTTCATTCCAATTTTCATTATTAGTTAGATTCAGGTTAATCTGCCCCCTTTTTTTTCTTGCATATGCCTTTAGTAGTATGGTTATGCAGAATCACTTGAGAAGAAGTTACATAGATTAGTCAGAAAACAGCAAATATCCTTAAAAGCCTAATTACTGAACAAGAAATTAGGATTCTAGCAGCCAAATGAACTATCAATTGACCAAGAGAAGTAGCTTTGATCTGTGGTAGCTGTATCCAACATCCCCAAAATCCTCCATACGCTCACTGACTTGAACGGCTTCACCTATTCATTTTCTCAAAGCTGATTCAAAAATGAACAGGATGCTGCTTTACCTGATCTGTCATTTTATTTGCCTGGGATTCCTCCTCTTAATTCCAGGTCCTGTGGTGAGTGAGGCACATGCAGCTGGCCAGCTCCTCTCTGTCTTTTTTCCAGCTTTCCAACTAGTTATACATTACAGGAAAGGGGGAGGGAAAGGAAGGAGTGGGCCTAAAAGTCCAAGTCTAATCTTGCCAAGGCTATTGATGAGAATTGAATCAATACATGCTTTGCTGCAGAGACCTGTGGCTTTAATACCTTTGTTCCACCAGGAAATAATATAAGAGTATGTCCTCGGGCATAAGTTACAAAGCAGAGGCTGTCACATTTTAAAGCATGAGTTAAGTGTGGCAGATGTGGTACTGGGGACAGGTAAAAAGCAGATGTGGTATGCCGGGCTGCCATGCCATGTTTTGGGGACGGTGGACAAAGACAGGGGCACGGGAGGTACACAGACAGCACTCTGCCCTGCAGAAAACTAGTACTGTGGTGTTTGTGCTTCCGATCCGGGCTGTGTGGCCAGAGGCCATGGTAGGCTTGAGTGATTACCTGAGTGAGCTTTGGAGAGTTATGTACTTGGGTTTGAATCTCAACATTTTACTACTGGTGGTATGATCTTAAGCCAAGGGGCTCATCATGACTTTTCTGTGCTTTCATTTTTTTTCACCTGATAAAATGAGAATAACAGAACACACACTTTGTTTTCTTGGGTGGCTAAATGTGGTAATATAGGGAAGTGTTTAGCATAGTGTATACTAGGTGCTCAGTAAATGGTGGTGTCATTGTTTTTACTGTTATGATTATTGGTGTATGTGTATGTCAAGAGGCACTTGTTGGAGGCCATACTGTAGAGTTCTCAAATAAATCTGCTCACCCTGCTTGCGCTTATGGCCTTCTGTGTACCCTCTGTGATACCTAGGTCCTGTGGGGGCCCAGGTGATATCAACACTGAGCTTGAACCGTGTGTGGCGACTAGAATCGCTGGTTCCACTGAGGCTCAGCTGGAACCATTTCCCAGCAGAGGGACTTTTATGGACAGCAGCAAAATTGAGGGGTTGTTATGGAGAAACAAAAGATAATATAATGAAGAGGAAAAGGAGACTCGGGTTTCACCTGTTTTTATTTCACTACCCTCTTTGCATTTCTATCACCCCTGCAAGGTAACACACTTGAGTAAATATTTTAATTAAAACCACAAACTTGCCTGGCTGGGTGGCTCAGTTGGTGCGAGCATCGTTCTGGACACCAAAAGTTTGTGGGTTCAATTCCTGGTCAGGGCTCTTACCTAGGTTGCAGGTTCGATCCCCAGTTGGGGTTCATATGGGAGGCAATGGATCGATGTAAGATCTCATCTCTCTCTCTCTCCACCCCCCCCCCCCCTTTCTTTCTCTCTAAAATCAGTGACTATAACCCTGGGTGAGGATAAAAGGGAAAAAAAAGATCCCTACAAACTTTTATTGAGCCTGGCACAGTTCTAGGCTCAGAGATGCATGAGATAAATAAGACACTTAGGAGCTCCTAATGTCCAAGGAGAAATGAACGTAAAAGCAAACACACGATGAAGCAATTTCTTAGTGGAAAAGCATGGACAAACATCATTAGCGACGATAGTTAATTTTGATTGAGTTCTTGTTCGAAGCCAGGTGCTGCTCTCAGCACTTCACCTGAATCAACTCATTCAATCATCCCCTGAGGCGCCCTCTGCTCTCTGCCCTCCGTGGCAGAGCCAAGCTTTGGGAAGGCAGCTCTGAAACCAGACCTTAAGCGGCCCAGGAAGTGGCTCTGACGGTGGTGCTTAGCCAGCTCCCGGCTTCCCAGACCAGTCCGGGCTGGTGATGCTCACGCGCTCTCTTCCGAGGCTTGACAGTCAGGAGAGAACGCCTTAGCAATTATTTTCCAGCGACGGGACACCGCAGGAGATGGTGTGCGGCTGTCAAAAAATGACAGCTGCATTCCTGGGTTTACTAACCTTTGCTCCTTGAATCTCCTTTTAAGAGAGAGAGAGAGAGTTGGCCTTGAGTGCAGCGCGAGGCCGGTTAGCGTTTAACTTGGTGTGTGGGTCGGAGACACGCGGCCGCGCGCGCGGGGAGCTGTTCTCCGGTTGGAGGCGCGTCCTGGCTCTTGCCCGCCCGGGACGCGGGATCTTGAGCCTCCCAGCCAGCTTCCTCTGAGTTAGCGGAGGAGCGAGGCCTCCCTTGTTCTGCCCTTGCTCAGAAATGAATAATCTCTGTACCATGAAGGGATTGGGCTGAAATCTCATCTGCGGGGTGGAAACGGAGGGATCCGGTTACAGGGATTGTCTGGCCCCCGGAGAACTGGTAATTCCATTCGGCCTCTCAGCGGAGTGTGCTTTAGCGCCCACCCGAGGGCCTGTGACCCCATTGCAGCCAGGCGTCCTTCCCTGCCTGCGAGATAAAGGCAGGTCTGGCTTTGCTATTGGGTGGGGACCCCCAGTGCCCAGAATCGCCCAGAGATCCCCGCTGGGCTCTGTGGGATTGCCCTTTCCTTTCAAGTCACTTTCTTTCTTTCTTTTTTTTTTAAATGTATATTTTATTGATTTTTTACAGAGAGGAAGGGAGAGGGATAGAGTGCCAGAAACATTGATGAGAGAGAAACATCCATCAGCTGCCTCCTGCGCACCCCCCACTGGGGACGTGCCCGCAACCAAGGTACATGCCCTCGATCGGAATCGAACCTGTGACCCCTCAGTCCGCAGGCCGATGCTCTATCCACTGAGCCAAACTGGTCAGGGCTCAAGTCACTTTCTGATGACTTCTGCATTAATGTAATCTTCATAGTGGGTACCAACAGCTCTAGGTGGGAGTTTGCAAGGGAAGAAAAGAGCGCCCCCTCACGTTTTCGTTGTCCTTTCCTTCAGCAAAAGGAGAGTTTATGTATTTCTATAGCCGGGCAGAAAGAAAAGCAGCTCCCTCAGCATGCTGCATTCCTCTCTGATGGGGGCAGGTAGGAGGCACCCAATGAAATTGAGTTCACCCTGGGCCAAGCCAGGAGTGCGGGAGTGTTGGAGAGTCCTAGTCCCTGAAGAAGGCCGGCGTATGTTAAGATTCTCGGGTCAAATTTGTCCCCAGTATAGCCTTCCTCTTCTCACCTTCTCCACAGGCACCTCCCTGGTTTCAGCCACCAGCATTTCCTGAGTGTGATGCACAGTGACCTGGCCTCCCTGCCCCCCTTCTTGTCCTACAGTCCCTTTTAGACGGAGCAGCCAACATCGATTTAAAAATTAAACCAGACCATAGCACCCCTTGCCGAAAAGTCTCCAAAGGCTTCCCAGACACCCTTAGGAGGGAATACACATGCATCACCGCGGCCTGAGGGGCCAATCTGAGGTAGTCTTCTCCGACTCTGAGACCTTCTCTCCCTCCACTCGCCTCCTCCTCCTTTGGGATCAGCCACACGGGACTCAGACTTGCTTAGTGTGTGCCGGGGCTCAGCACCTTTGGACTGGATGGGCTTCTGCCTTGAGCGCTCCACCCATCTGCTACATGCAGATGACTAAGAGGCTCTCCAAGCAGGCTTCTTAAGGTAGATACCACCTACCCCCTGCAACTCCTTCTCAGGCCTGATGCTCTGCTTTATTTTCTTCATACCACTTATACTTGACATGTCATTATTCACTATTGTTCTAGTATTAAAATGGTAAATGTTAATTATTAAATAATAAATTCAAATATAGTAATGTTTATTTATTAAATATTACAAGTATTAGATTTTATTACTTGCTATTATTTTATTATTAACTTGCCTATTTATTGTTTTGTCCCCCCCCTTCCCCACCTATTCTAAGGTCCATGAATGCAGAGACCTTGCCCATCTTGTTATTCCCAGTGCCTGTGAGAGTGCATAGTACACAGTAGATGCTGAATAAATGTTTGTTTAATAAATGAAGGAAGTTCAAAAAGGTCTGAGGCTGACATTGGGACATTTATTGATTTAATATTCACAAAATGCAGTATTTACTGAACATTTTACCAGGCACCAGTTACAACAGGGAACAAAACGGACAGGGACTCTGCTCTTGTGGGGCTTACATTCTACAATAGAAACTAAACGAGTGCTAAAGAAGAGAACAGTAAGGGGGCTGCCACTTTAGAGAAGGTGCTCAGAAAAAATGTTCTTTGAAGAAATGTCTTTTTAACTGATACCAGAAGAATAGAGAGGGACGTATGTGCAAAGCTTGAGGGAGGAAAGATCTTAGGTTGAAAAATAAGAGAAGTGTGGGTAAAGCAGGGGAGCAAGAGGAAGTGGAAAGGAATGCTACTGGGGAGGTAGATAGCAGCCAGGGTCATAAAGGGCCTTGTAGGTCATGGGAATGAGCTGGGATTCATTTGAAGGGCAAAGGGGAATCACTGGAGGGGATTAAGCATGGGAATGATATGATCCAATATATGTTTTAAGGTTATTCATGCTTTGAGTGAGGGGTGGATTGAATGGGGGCATCTGTGAAAGAGGAGAGACACAATTGCAAGGTTCTTGCAATAGTTCATACTTGCTATTGCCCACCAGAAATAATGGCAACAGGCGGGGAAGAGAAGTAACAGATTCAAGATATATTTTGGTGGTAGAGCAGACAGGACTTTTTCATAATTGCTTTTGAAAGAGGAGGAAAATGAAGAACTCAGAATGGCAGGTAGATTTCTGGCTTATTAAATGAAGGTCCCACTGAATATTACAGGTGCAAGATTGTTGATTCATTTTAGTGATAATCCAACTTCATCTCCCAGACCTCAGGGAGGGCCACAATAAAATAATCAAAACAAATATATTTTGTTCCACTTTTTAAAAATTAAACCTTTTGAGGTAATTCTAGATTCACAGGTAGTTATAAGAAATAATACAGAGAGATTCCATGTATCCTTTACCCAGTTTCCTTCAATGTAACATCTTGTAAGACTATAATCACAGCTAGGATATGGACATCAATACAGTCAAGATACAGAATAACCTCATGTTGCCCTTTTATAGCCTTCTAACCTTACTGACTCCTAAACTGTGCCAACCACAGATCTGTTCTCCAGTTCCTTAATTTTGTCATTTTAAGACTATTATAAAAATAGAATTAGATAGCATGTAAGGGTTCTCCAGAGAAACAGAATCAATAGAATGTATGTATGTATGTATGTATGTATGTATGTATGTATGTATGTATCATCTCCCTATCTACCTAGAGATTGACTTATTGTAAGGAATTGCCTCATACGACTGTGGAGTACTTGGAGAGGCCAAAATCTGATGGGGGAGCCCTGCAAGCTGGGGACTCAGGGCAGTCAGCTGGAGAATTCCATCTTGCTGGGGGAGGTCAGCCTTTTTTCTAGCAGACTGTTAGCTGATTGGATGAGATCCACCAACATTCTGGGAGGGCAAAGTCCACCCATTTAAATGTAAATCTCATCTAAAACACACTCACAGTAACGTCCAGAATAATGTTTGGCCAAATGTCTGGATACAATGGCCCTGCCAAGTTGACACATCAAACTAATCATCACAGCATGTAACCTTTGAGTTTAGCTCTTTTTGCTCAGTCTTAATTCCCTCAGGATGCATACAAGTTGTTGCATGTATCAATAGTTTGTTGGTTTTTATTACTGGGTAATATTTTTTGGTATGGATGTACCACAGTTTGTTTAATCATTTACCTTTGAAGGACATCTAGGTTGTTTCTAGTTTTGGGCCATTCTAAATAACACTGTTATAAACATTTGTGTGTTTATGTGTGTGTGTGTGTGGGGGGGAGCGTTTTGTGTGAACATAAGTCTTCTTTTCTCTAGAATAAATGCCCAGGATTGCAACTGCTGGGTCATATGGTAGTTACATGTCTAGTGTTTAAGAAAATTTCATTTTACATTTCTACCATCAATTTTAGGTCTCCCAACTCTTTTTGTTTTTGCTTATCTCATCTACACAAGAGTTGAAAAGTTATTTTTTTCATCCTCTGTACCTTGGTTCATCATATGTAGCAGTGAGATGTAGGGGGAAGAAAATGAGTTAAGGTGGTTGTTAAATGTGGGTTCAAAATGATCTCTTCAAGCTCCAGACAATTGGATATCAACTGCCTACTCAATATCCTCATGCAAAATTCTAACAGATACAATCTCAATTTTATCATAATTAAACAAGTCTAGGTTTTCCTCTTCCTACCCTCAAATATGAAACTTACTGCTTATGTAGCTTTGGGCCTCAGTATCCACTTCTGTAAAACTGGCATGATAATGCTTACTTCTAGGGTTAGTCATAACCTTTTGAAAATATGTATATAAAAATGTGAACATGACAAATACTGGTTGGTCAATGGTGATAGTGATTATTACTGTTATTATAGATGCATATGAATCTGTCTTTCCAAGTAAATTTTCATCATGCACTTTTTCATTTCCCATATTACCACTTCCAACAATAGGCACCTAATTACTTTGTCCTCCCTGTTACAGTAGAAGATTATATTCCTGTTTCTTTCCAAAGCCAAGGTCTACACGTCTGTTATAGCCCCTCATACCTTCTCCATGACTTCATTCCTGTAATTATCTACTTTCTCTCCTGAGAGTCAAGATAAATCACCAATTTCCCCATTTCTACGGAATCTTTCACTTCATTGTGTAAAATGCATTAATCTTGCCCATCTGGGGGGTGGGGGTGGGTGGAATCTCCCTTAACTTCCTAGATGTTGCTACATTTCTCTGTTTCCCTTTATGGTAAACTTCTGAAAAAAAAAAATAGTCTATGTTATCTTTACTATTCATCATCCTTTTCTACTCAATCCATTTTAAGTGGGTTTTTGTCCCTCACTACACCTCTGAAATAGCTCTTTATGAGTTTTTTTTTTTTTTTTTAACAACCTACATCTCCCCAAAGCTAACGGACAATTATCTGTCCATTGGAACACTCCCCTCTTTCTTGAAACATTTTATTTTCTTGGCTGCATGACAACCTGAACACTTGAATTCAAGGATTTTAGGAATAAGTAAGCTAATGAGCACTAAAGCCTGAGCTTTGATGTAATAGACTTGAGGAAGAGGGTTTGGTGGAATAGATATTTCTCTGACAGACAGTAGTGTGAATGTAGGTTTGGGGGTGGGGGAGCAATGGGTAGAAGAGGAAAAAGGGAGGACACTAAAAAGAATGGAGTCCAGGTCCCCAGGAAGGTCTTCTGAGGCTGGCTTGTTGTTCCTGTTTGGATGATGCTGGGAGACCCAAATTTGCCCATAGCTGGTACAAGTCTAGGCACTGTCCCCACCTTTCTTTTATCTCTTCTCCTTTCAAAAATATTTACTTCATTTTAATAGCAAATTAAACATAAATACCTGAGACCGTTGTCATTGAGAAATTTAATAGAATACAGATAAAGCTTAAATGACTCTCTATCACTATCTTTGACCAAGATCCCTTCTCAGAGGTGTCTATGTTTTTAGTTTGGTAGATGTCTTCCAATCCACCATCCCCTCTTGAACCTTCTACTCTAATTTGTTTTCCTAGTTTCTGTCACTTTGACTCCTCCCCAAATTTGTCCTCTCTGTCATGTTAGGATGAGGTTTTAATTTAATTACTCCCTAAGAAGCT
Source organism: Eptesicus fuscus (assembly GCF_027574615.1). Taxonomy (NCBI): domain Eukaryota; kingdom Metazoa; phylum Chordata; class Mammalia; order Chiroptera; family Vespertilionidae; genus Eptesicus; species Eptesicus fuscus. Next base: position 31,619,699 of record NC_072475.1, read on the forward strand.
TCCTCTTACTTTGTCGTCCTTGATATGACATAGAATCCTGCAGACAAGTGATGCCCAACTCCTAAGTCTGGGCTCCAGTGCCCAGATACACTTTCCCAGCATCCCAGGCCTCTGCTTGTTTAAGAGAGAGTATGAGAGGAAGACCAGCCATGCCACTACTTCCACCAGGCCAAATGATACCTAGCTAATCCCCTTAGTGTGCTGGCCATGGCTTTGGAAAGGAAGAAGAGTGTCCTCTTTCTGGAATAGTCTTATGTTTCTTCTGAACCCAAGACACCTTATAAAAATAATTTATGCCACCCACTCACAAGGGCTTGGAGCACTGACTGGGATGAAGAGATGTTATTTGAATCCTCTTTCTGTAAGGGTTTGGCTACTTAGCCATGGTCAAGTCTTATTTAATCTCTTCGGATTTCATCTGTAGATCAAAATAGATTATTTCATCTGTAGATCAAAAGAGACTTCTTCACAGGTAAGATAGTGATCGGATCTGACTCATGGGATTGTTGTGAGGATTACCTAAGTTGATATGGATATAGTGCTTAGAACAAAGCCCAGCACAAAGTAAACGCTCAGTAGATGTCAGCTGTTACCATTTTTTTTCTCTCAGCTTCCATAATTCTTGTTTTTCAATTTAACATCCTTTTCAAAAGTTATATGGGGTTGGTACTGTGACCCTCTGAGTTGACTAACTAGGTGAACTCTGCCTCTTTTAGCCTGAAACTTATGATATTTGGCAATGAGGTAGTTTTCATTTAAGGAGCAAGGGGCCATCTACTGTCCCCTGGATTTTTTTCATTCATGTCACGGAGGTTTGACAATCTGTGGCAAATTCATTTGACAGATGCACATCTATGGCAATTTTTTCATTGAGCACTGTCCCAAATTAATTAATCATCAGGCAATTCAGTCTAAATTGAATGGTGCTGCTGCATGCAGAAAATTTTTGTTTGCAATTCTTGAGTCATCTCAGTTTAAATTAAGCCTATTAAAATTCTCTGTTCCTAACCATTTTTCAATCAAGTGTGCCTAAATGGCCACAATACTCTGCAGGGCATCTTTCTGTTGAGTTTATGTCTGGTTAATGTCTGCGAGTTAATCATTTTCAGACAGTGTTCGTGTTATTTCTATCATTGCCTTCAATGCTTTTTGCTTTTTGCAATGTACTAAGGGAAGCTTATGAGGTTGATATAAAAAAGTGGGAGCAAAGATCCTAAGGCCAACATTGAGGCTCAACAAACAATGTTGCTTGGTGTTGCTGACCAAGAGGTCACCAATACTAGTAAAAGGAGCAGTGTCAGGGAGAACTGGTTCTCGTGACAGCTGTTTACCAGACCAGAGTTCCAGGAATGTACTGTCACAGGCAGATGGTGCAACTCGGTGGTAGGCATGTTGTTGACGTAGGTGCTTTTGTCCTGTAGATCTCTAAGAGTAAGAGTCACAACCAGCTTCGATTGATTAGCCCCATTCTCCTAAAACTATCTCAATGCTTACAAACTCCAGATGTGGGCTTCTGACATCTCTTCAGAGACACTGAGAGTTAGTGATGAGACTTGGAAAAGGAAGCCCAAATAGAATTCTTCACTCCCTTACAACTTGAACTACTTCCTCTCGGAGCAGTGCCAGTGGGTTTGATGAAGTACTTTGTGGTTGTTGGTGGGAAGAGGAAGCAGTTTTTATTTTACTTTAGTGATTTAAATGAGCATTTCAACAATTGAAGGTCAGTGCCTCAGTGCCTCTGTGCAGTAAGTAACACATTATCCATAGTCCTCGGGGCAGTCCTATGGGTCGCTGAGGATGTTCAAGGCAGCCGCACATGCAGCCCTCTTTGTGGTAGCAATGGTCTCTGCTCTAAGGTAGAGCCCGCCCCAGGGCTACATCCCTGCATTTTCTCACTTCTCCTCACTCCCTTTTTCTTCCCTTTTTCCAAATTCTCCTCAGGAGGTCTATGCTGAACTGAAAGGAGAAATTGCTTTGTTTGCTACAGCAAGAACACAGGTGCCCATGTTGCTTACTTAGACCCAACTGCAAAATTCGGGCCAAGCCCTACGGACTCTGTTGCCATACCACAAAGCCATTGCCTTTGTTTTGCCACTGATGGGAGCAGGATGAAGAGGGTCATGGAAGTGGCTTGGTAGAGAAGGCAGAGTCCTGTCCTAGGAGTCTGGAGATAAGCCTTCTTGTTCCACTGCTGCTGCAGCCCCCCAGGCCACCTTGAGTCACTCAAGGACTCAGGCTGTGGCCTCTGAGGGGTTAAGCTCTAAGTTCCTTGTATATATATGCAATTTTGTCCTTTCAAGACATGTAAGATCACAGCCAGGCTAAGGATACGTTTCCTGCTGATGTTTTCACACTTAAGGGCAAAGAGATGGTCTGAGTGTTCCCACAGGTGTGTCCTGAGTAACAAATTCTAATCTAGTTCATTTCTGGTGATTAGAGCCCAGGCCAAGAGGCTGCCTCAACACTAGAACACCCCTGATCCTTTTAGCCTCATCACAGAGCAGCCAATTTGACTCATCCATTGTCCTTACAGATTTCTTGCCAGTGAGAACTCACTTAGCATTTTAATCCACTAATTTGCTGCTGCAGAGCCAGCTCTGCCTAGGAGATGCCTAGCTCCAGATGCCAAGGCACTGAAAGATTGCTGTCTGAAAAGTTTATTGGGTAATACAATAAAAAACATTTCAAATACCAGAAGCATAAGGTAATGCTTTTTCTGATTGTCATTGTTAACTCCCATAAAGATTGTAGCTGGAATGTTAGTAGGAATGTGGGGCCAAGAAATAGATCAGGGAAGGAACTATGGTTTTCCACAGAAGTCACTGCTTCATTGGGAAGGCTAATTTTGAGTTTAAAGACAGACATTCTAATAAACTATCTTCCATTAAGGTAGAGTTATACTCTTTTTCTTTTTGTTTTTTAACCATCAAAGCTTAAGGAATGAAGCAGGCCAATGTATGCATATAACATGGGGATATAAACCAAAGAGCACCAGATGGAAATGCACATCAAACAACAGAAAGTCAATAAAATGTCATTTGGTTTTTTCAAAAAGGGAAAAATGTGATTTTAGGTATTGAGAGTGGCACAGAATAAGTTTCTCTCTTCAGATAAATATACACACTTAAAATATAACAATAGTATTCTTTTATGTAGTTATTCCTCTAACCTTTCTCTTGAATATTATCGGTGTTAATAAGAACAACTATGCACAAAGTTTACAAAGAACTTTTCCAACCTGGTCAGCATGGCACAGTGGTTGAGTATTGACCTATGTACCAGGAGGTCATGATTCAATTCCCTGTCAGAGCACATACCTGGTTGTGGGCTCGATCCCTAGTGTGGGGCATGTAGTAGGCATCCGATCCATGATTCTCTCTTATCATTGATGTTTCTATCTCTCTCTCCCTCTCCCTTCCTCTCTGAATTCAATTTAAAAAAATGTGAGAACTTTTCCATCTGTGCTCTGATTTGATCAACATAACACAACTGTGAGTTGAGCAGGAATGGTCTCGTCCTGTTTTAGAAATAAGAAAAGAGCTGATTGGAGTCATGGTTTGCGTAGGGTCACCCAACTCACACATTGTATTCTGACTTCAGAAACTATTCTTCCAGGTATTTTAGGAATAAAGTTCCACTTTGCAGCTTCCCCCCTTTCACATTTTATTTTTATTTTTAAGATAAAGGCCAAGGAACAACTTTCTTCTGGGGAAGAATGACCTCTTTACAGGGAGAACATTGACATTGAATCAGTCTTAACTCTAATGCTCAGGAAGTAAATGCTCTTTGATGAGATGCTGCTCAGGTGTTCTTTATTTTAAAGAAGGGTGCTCTTTACACAGTCACTGCTATTGGAGTGGTTTGGTAGAAAGAACATGAGTCTAGTAACTAAAAGAGCCACCACTGCCCATCTAAGATCTTACAGCAAGTTATTTATAACTCATTGCATCTCAGCACCCCATTCATAAAATGAAGGGATTAAAAAGAATGAGCTTAAATTAAAACTAAGGAGAAAAAACTTAAAATACATGGGGAAATAATTAGAATGCATAATTAAAAATAATTAGTAGACAAGCCAATAAAACAAACCAAGAAACAAAAAAATTAAGAGTAAAATATATAAGTGCAGTTTAAAGCATATAGATACAATGTAAAAGAAAAGAGGAAAAAATTGAAAACAAATAAAGATAAATGCAGAAATTTAAGCATAAAAATATTCAAAGGAGAAAAGCAAAGTAAGAAGAATTTAAAGTTACAAAAAAGTAGAAGTCAAGATAGTTGCCAAATAAAAAGGTAAAAAAAAAAATCAAAGTAAATAAGTAGTAATAGCATTTTTTTAATCTCAACCTAAATCTAAGAGACAATTAAGATGGTAAACATAAAATGGAGTTTTGAATATTTGAAATAGAGGGTAAGCATGAAAAAAACAAAACAAAAAACATTTTAAAGCAATATAAGAATAGCAAGGTGAAAATAATAGCAATAAATGTACTTTTAAAAGGGCATATTTTAAAAATAAAAGGTGTTTTTAAATTAACTTCAAGAAAAAAAAAAGAAGAAAATGACCTCTTTACAGGAGAAGGTAGGTGTCTCTGAGCTGAGGTCACGTGCCGTAGCATCAAAGCTCCAAGTGGGGAGCCCAAGCTCCTGTGGGCAGCAAGCTCTGGGTTGTCAGGAGGAGTGGGCCCCAGTGATGAAGGACCATCTGGGAGGTCTAACTGCAGATGAGGAGTGAGGTTGGTGGCCCAGATAGCCCATCCCAACTGGCTGGTCACAGCAGCCACTAGGCAACTCTCTCTTCTCAAAAGATGGTACCAAGATGCCTGCATAACATAAAAAGGGGGTGGCTGTTTGGATACACTTTTGGTATCTAGACATGCTAGAAACATGCAGAATTGTTCAAAGGGGAAGAAGGAAAAACTCCAGAAGTGTAGTGTTTCTCAGTGTGGGAAAGGGGCAGAAGTACAGATTCCTGCTTGCAGCAGGCTGGGATGTTCCAGAAGTCTGCCTTAGTAAAAGCATGCCTGGGACTCTTATGATCAGAAGAGTTTGGGCTAGTAGGGCCGTAGGACAGCTTCATGCTTCAAAGCTGGGCTAAAATGTGGGGCCTTGGTCCTACCCATAGCATTACATTCAGGAAGTGATCCATTCACAAGACTTTCACCAACACCCAGGAATCACTGACATTCCTAACTGATGGTGTCATTCACTTAGCCAACATTGCCCAGGGGGCCAGGCAGTGGGCTGAATCAGGATTTGAATGTCAGAGGACGGGCATAGGGTAAAGTGTGTGCCATACATTCACTTAGTCAGAAGATTGTTTTCCCTGCCTCACCCGCACTTTCTCTAGTTCTGCTGAGGTATTCTGTGCCTGCATGCTCTTCAGTCCTCTGTGCCTTTGCTCAAGCTACTTCTTGCTGGAACATATCCCTCACTTTTTCCTGTCCCATAGTCTGATAAAGACCACTTCCTCCTGGGAGCCCTCCATAACCCTTCTTCCAGGCAGCAGCCCCTTCCCTGTCTCTGTGCCTATTTGTATTCTTCCCCTGCCTTTCCCATCACCCTTGAAGCAAAAGGAGACTGCAGCTTTTCTTCATCAGCTGTTTCTGCCTCAGCACCCAGTGTGGGGCCTGCTACATAATAAGCAGCTGATAAATAAATGACTACTTTGCTTTTCTTCACACCGGGTTTGCTTTAGTGGCTTGTCAAATGTCAGATCATAACTGCCTCAAATATTTAAGAAAATCAGATGGTATACAAACTGGCAAAAAGTAAAAATACTACAATTATACATTTTTTACTTCTCTGGTGCCTGAAGGTAATACGGGCAGTCTTATTGAAATGAACTGAGCCAATCATTAACATATCCACATTAAACATTGCCCAAAACACAAGACACAAATGGGGGTTCTCAGGGAAAATGTTTACAGTTCCTTTTTCTAAATTATAGACCAGGGACCTCCACTGGGTTGGGGTTTGTGGAGCTACAAGAAGTCCAGTAACCTGTATGCATTGTCTGTAGACTAAATAAATGACTCACAGGTATAAGTACATTTTTCCCCCCAAATGAATGTGACTTGTAAAATGCAGTTTTATTTAAAAACTAGAGGCCCGGTGCACGAAATTCGTGCATGGGGGGGTGTCCCTCAGCCCAGCCTGCACCCTTTCCAATCTGGGACGCCTCGAGGGATGTCCGACTGCCTGTTTAGGCTCAATCCTACCGGGATTGGGCCTAAACGGGCAGTCGGACATCCCTCTCACCATCCAGGACTGCTGGCTCCCAACTGCTCGCCTGCCTGCCTTCCTGATTGCCCCTAACCACTTCTGCCTGCCAGCCTGATCATCCCCTAACCACTCCCCTGCTAGCCTGATTGATGCCTAACTGCTCCCCTGCCAGCCTGATCCGCCTCTACCTGCCCTCCCCTGCAGGTTTGGTCCCCCCCAACTTCCCTCCTCTGCTGGCCTGGTCCCCTTTAACTGCCCTCCCCTGCAGGCTTGAGTGCCCCCAACTGCCCTCCCTTGCAGGCCTGGTCCCTCCCAACTGCCCTCCCCTGCTGGCCTGATCCCTCCCAACTGCCTTCCCCTGCTGGCCATCTTGTGGTGGCCATCTTGTGTCCGCATGGGGGCAGCCATCTTTGACCAGATGGGGGCAGCCATCTTGTGTGTTGGAGTGACGATCAATTTGCATATTACTCTTTTATTAGATAGGATGTTAGTGAACTTTTGGCTGATTTTCAGTTTCTTAGATGGTTATGATAAGTCATCATATTTGAGAAAATTGGGAACCACAAGCTGATAAGGTGGCTAGGCTGCAGTTAGCTGATGAATTCTGTGTTTTACAATGTCTTCCACCTCAAGGTATGTATGCTCTGTGATGGCACTGAGGCCTGTAGAAGTTGCTTGAATTCTACCCAAGTTAATTACCAAGTACCCCAATAAAGGCAGCAACATAAATCTAATTCATGGACACAAGGTGGGACATCTGCTTTGTTCCCAATGGTGCCTGATGCTGGTGTGTGTGTGTGTGCGTGTGTGTGTGTGTGCGTGTGTGTGTTTTCTATATTTACCCCATCAATTTTTGAGATGGGCAGTACATTTTATACTGAAAATAGATTTGGACTTTTATAAATACTCTAGAGCACGTATTACCACATTTTTGGGGATTTGACTAAGCTTGAAAATTTCAAAACTAAAACCAAAGCTTTCCCCGCTGAACTGAAAATCTCCTGAGGACCAACAAAATGGTTGCCAACTTCTAATTTTGCCCAACTAGAATAATGAATGAAACAAAAACAAAACAAAAAACTGGAACATTTCATAGGCTATATATTACCAGTGTCAACTCTCAAATATAGCATCTTATTACTTATTTGGAGAGCATGCCATCTCCAAATAAGACTGTGTTTAAGTGAGCTTTATGGGAAACTCACTATGTTGCCCTCTTGTTTATTTTGCCTTGAACTGGTGATAACTTGGGCTTGCCTTGGTTGGTGGGCCAGAGTAATGAATGGCTGTCATGGTGAGGAGCAATGATGAGATGGGGAAAGCATCAGGTTGACCTGAAGGCTGTGCTTCTTTCTGCTCCAGTGATGCCTTCCAGCTCTAAATTCCTCAATCTTCCAACAAGTGCAGTAATACAAGGGAATCTGAGATTACGGAGTATTGGGTTTAGGAATGGAAAATTTTTTTTTTAATATATTTTATTGATTTTTTACAGAGAGGAAGAGAGAGGGATAGAGAGTTAGAAACATCGATGAGAGAGAAACATCGATCAGCTGCCTCTTTCACACCCCCCACTGGGGATGTGCCCGCAACCAAGGTACATGCCCTTGACCGGAATCGAACCTGGGACCCTTGAGTCCGCAGGCCGACGCTCTATCCACTGAGCCAAACCGGCCTCGGCTAGGAATGGAAAATTTGATCAGACCATGATGCTGCTAATCTGTGTCCTCATAACAGCATCTGGTATTTCACTTCGAACTTTTAAAACCAAGATGAGTATTTTTTGGGGGGAGGTGATCCTCGATCAAATTGTTATTGTCACAGAGGCTAGACTTAGTTGTTTATAGAATATAAAAACATGTATTCAAACTGGTGATATTCAATTTTAAAGAAAATCAACACTAATTTTTTTTCACCTAAATTACTGAGAACTCATTTTGAAATCATTTATTGTGTCTTCACAAGTGTGGCTTGTGATATCTAGATTGTTCACAATGACTGCGACACCTTGGGTGTTTCTTAGAGTTTGTTTTATATTTTCCATCTGTAATAGAACCCAATGCCTGTATCTTTTGTCAAAGACTTTAGGAATCTGCAACAAAGCACCATGAAATCCCAAAACGGCTTTGGTGCTGGAAATGATTAAAACTTTGAATGTGGCTATTTAGCATGAAATACGCATTATCCTTCACCTCAAAAGATTTGTGGAAAGACACAGAAAATCATAGAGGAACCAAGAAATTCTTTCACTATTATATTGCTTCACATGACATCATTTCATTATCTTCTTCCTTTATTTTTTAAAATATGTTTTATTAAGTGAGCAGGAAAATACATGATTGAACATATTGAAACTACAAAGTGTGTGCCCTTTACAAGACTGACTGAAACAATAAATTTATCAGAAGGTGTGTGTCAAGTTCCTACAACAAAACTTCATGCAACAACATTCAGTAGAGCTGAATATATACAGAAGGTGGAGGCTGACCAGGGAAACCTCAGAACTATTGTCACCCGGAAGAATGATAAGACCCAAATATCACTAAACTTCCTTGAAACCGTATTTGGCAGGAGGATACTGTTGTTAATTTCTTGTTTTAGGGGGGAAAAGCCATTTCTAAAAATTTAGGACAGAAAACAAAATTCAGAATTCTTTTTATACTTCTAATAACTCTATACTTATTGCAACACCAGTAGCTTAGAATGGACTATTATGTCTACAAATGTAAGAGTTTTAAAATGTTGCTTTTCTCAAGGATCTATATGATAGCCTCTCCTCCAACCTTACAACTTGGCCTGTAAGGATGATTCATAGAACAAGAAAGTACAGCTAGCATCATAGCCAGGTGTTTTCCAACCACAATAACCTTCCAGGACAGAAAATCCATAGGGTATTTTATTTTCTGCTTCTATGATACAGACTTTGGACACAGCTTTTTGTTTTGATATTGAAATGGAAATGATCTTATAGTTCTATTTACCTTTTTAAAAAAATTCCCCAACTGTTCTATTTATTCATTCATCCAATAAATCCTTACTGAGTGACTAGTATTTGCCAGGAATTCTTCTAAGTACAAGAGATAGGCCAGTGAACAAAGTAAATGTTGATAAGTGCTATGAAGAACAATACAGCAGAGAATAAGTCGGGGGTTGGAGGTTATTTTATAAAGATCTCTGATGTGGGGGGAGAGATTTCTATTCAGAGGAAACAGCCAGAGCAAAGACCCTGAGAGTAGAGCATGCTGATGGCATTCTGGGTAAAGCTCAGTGAGTGGCTGGAGCAAGGTGATCTAGGGAAACAGATGAGGCAAGAGAAGTGGTAGGGCAGAAGGTAGGTCAGGTCTATTAAGGCCTCAGGGACCTTTGTAAGGGCATTGGCATTCTGAGTGAGAAGGGAAGGCATTGAAGACTTGAGCAGAAAATTTGCATAAGCTGGTATGTTTTAAAAGTGTCATCTCAGGAAAGAAGTATTGTGGACTCAATTAGATTGTGGATATATTCTCAAGGTAGGAAAAACAGGATTTTTTATTTTTTTTAGTGGATTAGATGTGGTATGTGAAAGAAAAACTAAGGGTAATTAAGTGGAATTGCCATTTATTGAAACAGGGGAGACTGTCATGGAAATAGATTGGTGGGTGGAGTGCAAATTAGTTTAGTTTTGGACATGTAGAGTTTGACATGCCAATTACATATCCAAATGAAGATGTCAAGTAGGAAGTTAGACACATAAATCTGGTAAAGGAGAGAGGTTAGGGATGGAGATAAAAATGTAGGTATTAAAAAAAAGAGTAGGTATTGTCAGTATATAGATGTTTTTAAAGCCCCAAGACTGGAAAAGCTCACTTAGAGAGGAAATGTTCCATGCTGGGCACTCCAGGAACTTGGAAAAGGAAAGAGAAGTGGCCAGAGACATGAGAGAATGAGAGGGATGTCCCAAAGCCAAGACAGAAAGTATTCCAATGCGGAAGAAGAGGTTAACTGTGTCAAAGACTGCAGATAAGTCAAACAGCATGAAGTCAGAGACCAGACATTGCATTTGGCAGCATGGAGATCACCGGTGTCCTTAGCAAGAGCTACCATGGCGAGGATGAAAGCCTGATTTGAGTTGGCTCAAGAGACGAAGGGAGGAGAGGAATTGAAGATAGTAAGTACAGGTATACAAAATTCCCTCTGAGCTTTTCTGTGAAGGGGAGCAGATAAAAAGAGTAGTGAGAGTGGGTAGGGGGCTAAGGTGAGTGTTTATAAGACCAGAGATAGCACCATGTAGTGAAACGCTCCAATGGAACAGGAAACATTGGTGATGCAGGATAGAGAGATAGAGATAGAGAGAGGTAGAGAGACTGGGTCAATGGCCTTTAGTTGACGAAGTTGGATGGGAATCTAACCAGAGCAAATGGGAAGAATTGATTGATTATTGATTGATATGAATGAAGGAGGCGGTGTAGTAATTGATAATAAGTTTCACTGGGCAAGACTAAGAAACTGAGAAGCCAGGATATTTATAGAATTGTCCCAGTGAATATTAAAATGACCAAGAATTAAGAAAGGATAGTGCTAGAGACAGTGAGCCAAGAGCTAGAATACTTAAGCAATGAGGGAGAGTGATGAAAGGTAACTAGAGACTGTAGACTGATGGCAAGAGCATCAAAGCACTGGATGTTTAGGAGAAGGGATGGATAATAGTCTGTACGTGGCAATGAGGAACAAGCAGGCATCCTGATACTATTAACGTTTTATTATTCACATTTTGACAGATAAAATAACATAATCAGGGCATGGCAGTGACTATATGGGGAAACCTTGGCTTAAAACCTACCAAATCATTTCTAACCACTGCTTAGAACAACTGTAGACAACTGAAGGCTTTTTGTGCAGGGGGGAAAAATACTTGAAAGTAAAGAAATGGTGCAGACTAGACAATATGCCAAGAATATTTTCTTCTTTTATATCCTGACACAGGTGAGACTTATCCAGTTTCCACACATTTTTGACAACCGAAAACACTTAAGAAAACTGGAGATTTAAACAATGTAAACACTTGTAGGCATAGCAAAATGACGGTTTCCCTTTCCAATATAAAGTTGGCATTGTAAATAAGACAGCTCAACCGCACAAAAGTAGTTTCATAACATCCAATTTTAAAATTCATCCACGCTGTCATCCTTTTTTTTCCCCTGGTGCAGATGTATTTCTTGCTGTCAGTTAACATGTGAAATTCTGGCTCAGGGTAATGTCTGAAGTTTTTAAATAAACCGTAATACAGCATTACTATTCCGTAACACCCACTCCAGAACAGGAGATAAGAGGAAGGGGCAACTGAGGCCTGGATACTTGCTATGCACAAACACTGATCCACTGGGGGAAATGACAACTCACCTTGCCACCAGCATTTGCTCGGCCTCAATCGTGCAACATAACTCAGTGCTGATAAAACAAACTATCAAAACCAAACCCTGTTATGCAAAGTGTTGTTAGTTTGGGGACGTCTACACAAAGTCATAAACCTGGACACTTCAGACCATTTCTATTTTTAACTGTATTTCCTATTCTTCATGCAAATGTTTGACATCATGGACACAGAGTCCAAGATTTTGATCAGGAATGAAAATATCTGAAAATGTATCCAGAGATTTTTTTTTTAAATTCCTTTATGGGAATTTAGTTTGGGTGCATTCTGGTTCTTCCTGGAATGGCAGACCTAGAAGAGTCAAGTTAAATAAGCAGAGGGTTATGGCCTCACACTGTTGAACGCTATGCAAATTTTTGAATATTCTAGGTGTCTGTGGAAAAATTCCCAGAACAATAACACAGTACATAAATAAAACGACACTTGATATGTTTGGTAGAAATGTACAGATGGTCAGTTTTGAACTTGCAAGTTCTCCAGAGGTTTTCTTTGTTGGGGCTTCTGAAAAAAGATCCGCTCATACCCGTTTTGAGACCCAGGAATGGCCAGCACACTTCAGGGTGCCTGATATTGCTCTACTGATCAAGGCCAAAATGCAGTGGCTTCTATGAGAAATACTGGCAGGTACCTGAAATCAAATTTAGACTCTTGGGCTTTATGTTGCAACTAGGTAGGTTCTAGGGAGGCCAGTTTCGGTTTTGTTAGTTATGCTGTTGGCTTTGGTCCGATTTAAATTTTTGAGGAATGAACCAAAATGCAACTAACATTCATGGAAACTGTTGAGATGGCCAGAACGTAGTATCAGAGGAATTTGGGAACATCGGGAGCGTGGTAGATAGGGAGTTCAGAATGATCATCATCAGTGTGCTGTGATATTCTCCTATTTTCCTCCATGGATTAAGAGAGTTTGCTCTTCTTTCTTAAAACGAATGTAGCATATTATGTATCTTAAAGCAATCAGCACAAAGGCCAGTGATGCCTGTTCAAGCAGACTTTCAGAGACAGCATACACTAGCAACACAAACAGCTCTTCCACATTTCAAGAATACAGTGATGGGAACTGGTACACATGAGAGTAGGGCAAACTTTTTTTTTTTTTTTTTTTTAAACTTCACAGAATGTGAGCTCAGACTTCAGCCGCTTCCTTGTCTGGCAATGAACAAAACCAAAAGGGCTCCAGCCTGAATAATCAAATGCACAGGAGGGACCAGACACACCAGTTACCAATGAGTCACAAGAACAGACAGAAAACTGTTAGTAGATCTTGATAACCAGGAGTTAAGGTGCTTTTTAAAATGTGTACTTGATGCAACACATGTCAGGAGTGTAGCTGAGCAAGCAATGTCAGCGTGTTAGACAAATGGAGTCCTTGTCATCTGCACCTTGATCTAGACTGTCGGAATAGCACTAGGTCTTCTTGAAGCCTCATCTAAAAGTCTTCAAGAAAAATAATGTGGAACTCAGTGCAAGATGTCTTCATTTACATTGTGTGCAATGACAGTGGTCTGAATGTAAGTGGCCTGGGGAGGACTTTGCCATTTGATGGGATCTTCTAGGACATCCATTCCTACCACCCACTGGATACAGGAATCCATGCTACAATGTCCCTGACTGGTGCCCAGGAATGATGGTAACCTGTTGTCCCTGGTCCAAGACCGTGGTTGGGCAGACTCAGTGGGTTTTGATGCCGAGTTATCAATTTAGAGTAGCAAGGACTGAAAAGACCTAGTGAAACTACTTTGGAAGGAGGGTCCAGTTTCTCTCTGTAGAAAAATAAAAACAAAATGAGCCAATTCTAGAGACAAAAGTCCTCTACAGGAAGAACTAAAGCTAACAAGTGAAACTGGTTTCAAAAACTAGTTTCAAAACTAAAGACATTTATTAATAGGATGCTATTAAGATGATAAAAAGCACAATGATCTCTGTCAAAAAAAATTTAAAGCAAACCAAAAAGTTGGCATTTGTTATGAGCCACAAGAACAGCATTCTGAAATATTCTGCATGGCCTAAGCACCAGTGTATCAGAGATAGGGTCTGTCCTGGGGGAGGAGAATGTGTTTTTGAAGATAAAAGCCTCAGGGAAATTTTTAGATATCTTTTAAAGAGCACAGATTTGTGGATGTGGTGGGGCACTTTGAAATTTGGTTTTGCCTTGTACTCAGTGTAAACTACTTGCACAAAAATATAAAGGCATGGCTTGATGTTTAACGTCTGTGTTTTATTGTTGTTGGCACCAGAAAAAGCTCATGTTCTATGTTATGTCACTGTACATACTGTAAACAAGACTGCATTAATATTGTTTTCTTATGAGTTTTTGTTTCAATGAATCTAGATTTTAAAAAATACATTCACAAACTACCTTATGTTTAAACACAATGATTCCCTTTTATTTCTTAACTGTACCCCAAATCCCACAATAAAAAAATCATTTAAAGCTGTGTGTTTCAAACTTATCACTTAGAAATAAAAACAGAACATAACATAAAAACAGAGATCAGTTTGCAACATAATTTAAAGAAGCTTCTGGTTTAAAATACCACAGCAGCAATATAAAGAGCTGGTGGCAATCACATTCGGAGATGAGACCCAAATCAATATATTTTGTCCACATCAGCATCCAATTATAATGGTTGCTAAATTCAATCAAAAAAGTTATTGCTGAATTTTTTGCATGGAATTTGAAAAGACAGTATCATTCAGCAGCAGAATCACAGCAGTAAAAATGAGAACGGCAGGATTTCATTGCTTTTGAGAGCTAAAGAGACCATGATGAGGACATCTCGGTGATCGTCTAAAGATAATCCTCAATTCCATTCCTGTGTATTACCTACTTAAAATAAATGCAAATGACAACCATCTTTACGGGAGGGGGGGCACAATCACCTACTTCAGGAATGAGAATAACTCCCCCTCCCTCCCCCCTTCCCCAAACATCAGATTGAAATGGCTCCATTTTCCTAATGTGTATTTCGTTCTCATTAATAGTACATCAGCTGCTCATGTATTTAGGCAAAATCAGTAGGATCACAGATTTTTAAAATCTGTTAATAGTAGCTATTTTCTCCAGAAACAAGCCACGTTCATTTCTGTTGTTGATTTTTTTTTTTTAAATTTTCAAGAATAACAATTTGGTCAACTACTGTTTTGTTGAAAAAATATTAAATACACCTGAGATTGCCAGTTGAGCTCTCTATATGTCTCCTGGAGATAACACTGCTGTGATGAACAGTGAAACAAAACGAACAAAACGAGGTAGGTTAAAACAGGAAGCGCAACACAGATATCGTTTTGCAACACCTCGATACCACAGGTGGCCATGCTTGTAGCTTTGGAAAAAAAAAAAAAAATCCCAGACAGTCACGCAAAAGTTCAAATCATCTGAGTAAGAGTTTATAAGGACACAAGTCAACCTGAACTAAATATACACATATCTCTGCACAAATGTTGCTTACCATACGTTGGGTAATTTGGAGGAAGGTAAAATGATTAGGGTCTCAGAGTTTTGGCCAAAGCCTTGCTTTCACGTTCGATAAAATCTGAACCAAGGCTGCCTACTGCCTCAGGCAGGCATAGTAGTCTCGTCCCTTCTCTCACCAACCCAAGAGAACACAGGCAGCTCAGAAACATTTATTCTTTTTTTCAGTCACAGTTTTCATCTTGAGAAAGTGGCATTGTCAGGAGAAAGCTGGGAATGACCGGAGCCTGGATGTCATTCACTCCCCAATCAGAACTCAACAAAGTCTCATTCCTAATGAAGCTCAAACCGAGTGATCTCTTAGCCGGGAGGCCTTGTACATTTAAAAAAAGATTGTGTGTGTGTGTGTGTGTGTGTGTGTGTGTTTGTGTGTGTGTTTAGCTTGTTTCCCAGAAGCTCTTTCTGTTTGACCTCATCTGTCACCCCATCTTTTGCCTTGACTTGTTGCATAATAGCTGAGGGAAAATTGTGTTATGGGATCCCCCAATCACTAGAGCCAACTCAACTCAATGACACTACTATCCCATTCAACACACTCCATGCTGTACAGGGCCATATAAAAATAGGGCCTGTCAGACTCACAAAAATGGCAGTTGATTTTATTAGTGTAAGGCTAGTAGTTTAGCCATTTAAAATCTATTTCCCCAAAGAGGGGAAAACTAGCACAGTATTTTTCTTCTCTTAAAAATTCATTAGCCAGTTGCTACCAAAAAGCAACCTTTTTGGGTTGGTGAAGGCAAAAGAGTTCTAAAATCACCCCACCATGCAGTTATGGCCTTCAGTGTGAGGAGATAAGGTACATTTATTGTGCTGTCTCTCACCATTTGAAATTGGAAATTTTACAACATATGTATATTTAAATCTAGCAGGCAGACAGAATTAAAAACAGACTAATTTTCTCAGTATGCATTCTCTCCCCATTCTTACAAAGTAAGGGGGTAAAGAAAAAAAGGTTAAAAACAAAACAAAACAAAACTCAGAATCCACCATAACACAGCTTAATCATAAGAGCACACAATATTTGTTTCTATCCCTAACTCCGAAGGGCACATGGTCCATCTTTGTCCACAGACAATGCAGCATTCTTGGGGATCTCCTGGAAATTCCTGCCACCTTTTTCTCTCCTTCTCAACCAGGCTGCAACATTGAAAGATGGACTGTATTGGGACGGGTGGAGGGAGAGGAAAAGGGGAAAGCGGTATGTTCAACCAAGCCTTCGGAGTCTGCCTCTAGACTGGCATAAGTCCACATGAGTTATGTTCTTTTTAAATTAGAAATAACGCCATGAAGATAAGTGCCAAGTGCTCTTCTGTTACCAGTTCATCATGGAATTTCTGTTGAGGGTCATGAAAAACACTTGGCTACTTCCTCCAGATCGCACGGATGCAAAAAATACCTGTTTGAAATTAAAAAGAAGTTAGTTCAACTGCATGGTTTCTTCCCCTCTTTTCTTCAACTGTCCATCCATTTTCTCTCACATGTCCTATCCTGGCCATGCGTCAGCTCTTAAGACTCAATGGCTGGTGTTTATCAAGTGTCTTTTAACATAGTGCGTCCTCTGTAAACACTCCTGCCTGCCTTTATTTACTATGATTGCTATTTATTATCAATTATTGTGGTATTGACCTTCAGGGGGCTATATCTTGCCCCCCACACAAGGGGCTATATCTTGATTTGTTAACTTCCGTTTGGGTGCTCACATTTTAAAAGGGAGTTTTGAGCTAGGAGATAACATGCTGGGTTTCTGGTCGAGGACACAACAAGCCCTTTGTTACTTTTTGGAAAGCCAGAGAGGCTCCCCTTCTCTCCCTTATAAGGACAAGAGGGCAGACTTTAGGACTGAAGAGAATCCTTTCAAACTCTCAAAGTCAAGGGGGGAATTTTGGGCCTACTGACTTTAATTCTCAATTTTTAAAATTAAAAAAAAAAATTAAATGGTTGTGGTCAGATAGGGTCAGGTATCAATGCCTATTCACTTTGGCATTTCAAGACTTAACGCTTGGCTTCTCTGCTGATGCAGGCATATCCCAGGCCAAAGGAGATAATGGCATTAGCAAGTAGAACCACAGTCCATTAGGTCTGGGTCTGCTAAATCATTTTATCAAACAAGTGAGAGAAGTGAGCAAAATTTGGGTTACTGCTCGCCTGAGCTGAATGTCAATGAACCACTGCCCTAGGAAAATAACATTCTGGGCTGTGGCCTAGCCCTTGAGTCCGCCAATACCAAACTCTGGTCCAAGGCATTTACTTTTGTCACTAGTATAAAGTCTCTGCTACTTCATTTCCACAACTTCTTCAGGAGAATGCTGTCTCTCCCAACAACAACTTCTTAAGAAGTTCTGTGGAAATGCTTGTCATTCACTTAATGTAAGTAAAGCTACTGTTAGGGTCAATGAATCAAAATGTATTAAGCACAGAGGGCCCATGGAAAAACAATGAAAAAAAAAGAAAGAGCTGCTGTCCTCTCCAGGTTGTGTGTGCTCTGGGCTCTAAACCTCTGGCCCCCAATACGGGTGTGGTCCCAGCCTGCTCCTGAGGGCATGCATGGCATGGAACAGCTTGTTGGGGTTAATTCTCAATGAATTAAGAGTGTGGGAGTCCATGCCCAGATCACTCTTAGTCTTATAATTCCCAAGACACTGGAGTTTTACTAGGGGATGGGTCTGTTTTCTGACATACTCTGGTCAGGCCCTAGAACCATCCTTGCCACCCATAGCTGTTGTTCACCCAGACCACACTAGACCACACCAGGTCAGAGTAGTTGGCCAGGGTTGAATCTAGTCTAGACCCATATCACCAGGGTCGGACTAAGACCCGTCTGGCCTCTGGGTGGGTCAAGACATGTACATTTGTTTAACCGATCACATTCTTTTCTATAAAAAAAAAGCTGTTTTGGGGACAGCATTTCTAAGTTGGTCAAGGTCACAAAGGATAAATTCACAAATGGAGTACAACTTAGCTACTAAAACTTTGCATTAGTCTATAGGGAGGGTGAGGGAGAAGCAGCAGTGCTGCAGAATACCCTTCCGAGGACTGAGCATGCCAGACGGACACCGCCACCTTCACGGGGAGACAGGCCCCCTAGAACATTGCAGAAGAAACATGGCTGGAATGACACAGGACATGGCACTAGTTGAGTTTGTGATTGTGCATTTCTTAAGGAATGGGTGACATTTTTTAAAAGTTTATATTTCTACACGTCAAATGTTACACATTAAAAAGTAAATATAATGTGATGAGTTAGGTCCCGATAGTGACTTTGTGAAAAGTCTCAAAGTGGAATTTAAAGTTGACCCACTGTGAGATGATGAACGATGGGCCAACTCTTATAAATGCTTAGGAGAATTTGGGGTGTCTGCTGAATCACCATAGGGCCTGCAGGCCACAGAAGTTACTATCAGTTCACAAGCAATTTTTAGATGTGTTTCTGTCTTTTCTGATATATAAAGAATATATTTTGAGGGTTCACATAAATCAAACCAAATAATGCCATTTCAAGATAATATTGATTGTTTAACACAGATGTGATTCAAATCAGTATAAAGGAAAATGAAGGTTTCACAGGTACCTGGTGGTCTCTTAAAATGCAAACACTAATGCAAATGTTGAAACGGATTTACCTTATCATTTCTTTCACATAGAAACTTTAACCTTTGAGCTCGCTTATGCATAAATACTCCATCCAAATGTCCTGTTTCCACTGACCGGATCTCAATAGCTTTCTCGCCCCAGCCCATTATCTGATTGGAATGAATGTAGGCTGTCAAAAGGAATTTCCAAAACTGCATTAAAAACATTAGATGGGCAATAACTCACAGCATCTGTTCACATCTTAACCACAAAAATGACAAACGACTTGAGATAAACAGACAAAGCAAAGTCTTACAAGTGTTATTCACAGACTTTTTTTTTTGTGTGTGGAATCAAATGGTTGTTTCACATTTCTTGATTTTCGTTTCATTTGGGGGGTGTAACTGCTGAAGGAGATAAGGAATGGTTAACCTACCCACAGATGTGGGCATTTCTCCCCATTGGAGCACCACATCCTTAGTTATCCGGCCATAGGTGTTCACATACACCCCCTCATCCTCATAGCAAACAAGCATTTCCATCCCATCTGTTTTAGGCAAGATGACAATGGCATGAGGAGTGATATTGCCCTGAATCTAGAAGACAAAGAAAGGTCAGGCATTATTCTTTTTAAAAATAAGGCAACATCTTGACTACTAATCATTAAGAATTGCAAAAATGAGGGTCCTCCCCACCATTTTCATTCTAGAGACTGACATTCTGAGTTGCTTAATTGAACCACCAACCTGTCACATACTCTGGTAAACACACACTTAGGCACTTGATTGAGAATCCAATTTACCTGACCCTGAAATAACAACCCTGGAGCACCTACTGTGTGCCAAACACTGGGCCCTTTACCTATACAATTTCTAGTCCTCAGAACAACTCCCCATGGGAGATATCTTTGTCTATAAATGAGGCAACTGCATGTCAGGGGGATTATGTAACTGAACCAAAGCTGCACTGATATGTGGTGGTGGAATTGGGATTTGAGCACATGTCTCATAGATATTGAAAATCACGTTTTCCATCTACTTCCAAAAAAGACGAGGAGAAGCTGCATTTGATGGAGAAGAAACTAATTGGGGCCAAAAGGTGGGACCAAAACAGATTCCTACCAAATAGGCTATGGGCAGATAACACAGGTTGTTAATCTGGATGCTTAAATACATGAATAATAAAAATTAATGGTTTGCTTAGAAAAAATGTAAAACTATCACTCATTACAAAAATATCACTATTGAAATAAGTGTAGATTGACTTGTTCTAGGAGAAGAGATGTGGTGCTGCTGTGATCCCCAGGTTGGGGATGTTATGTAGTCCAATAGCTGCTTAGTGGGTAGGAATGGGAGGATCAAAAATGACCATGGTGATGCCCCAGAACTCTGATCCTGTGTGCACATGCACACACATGAGGTGAAGCTGTAATGTAGCAGTGAATGATGTGAATGTGTGTGTGTGTGTGTGTGTGTGTGTGTGTGTGTGATGTACTA
Source organism: Eptesicus fuscus (assembly GCF_027574615.1). Taxonomy (NCBI): domain Eukaryota; kingdom Metazoa; phylum Chordata; class Mammalia; order Chiroptera; family Vespertilionidae; genus Eptesicus; species Eptesicus fuscus. Next base: position 31,639,869 of record NC_072475.1, read on the forward strand.
AAACAACTTTCTTTTCCCCCCAAAGTCTTTATACTCTCCAAATACAAACCAGCAGCAGATTAGGCCTCAGACTTTTCTAATAGTTTCTACTGTATGTTAGCCTTGGAATTACATGAAGAAAACGCAATTTACACTAAACCAATACTACTAAGCAAAACCATGTGCAGCATTTGGGTGAAAAAGGTGAAAGGATTACGAAGTACAAATTGGCAGTTATAAAATAGTCATGGAAATGTCAAGTTCAGCATAGAGAATATAGTCAATAATACTGTAATAACTTTGTGTGGTGCCAGATGGGTACTGACTTTCTAGGGGATCACTTCATAAGTTATTTCAATGTCTAACCACTATGCTGTACACCTGAAACCAACATAATATTGAATGTCAATGTAATTGGAAAATAAAAAATAACTTAAAAATAAAATTAAAAGTCGTGTTTTAGGCAATGTGTCAGCATAGTAATGTTAATACGATAATTTGCAGGGCCCTGTATCAGCTACTTTAAATATATTACCTCATTTAATGTGATGAAAACCATATGAGATAGGATATTTTATCCCCATTTTAGAGCTGTGAAAGCTGAGGGCTGGAGGGACTGCCTAATGTGTCCATAATTGCAAAGTAAATACAGGTTAAGCCAGGGTGTCAGATTCCACTACATGAACTGTGGAATTGAAAAGAGAAACAAAAATGGCAGAAAAAGGGCCATTGGCCTTCTCTTACATGAAATGAACCAATCTCTCTTCAAAACCTGAAAATAGGAACTCATCTATTGTACTCCTGCTTAAAGAACAGAATTTATGCCCTTGAAGGAAAAACACCATATGTATTTTAATCTGAAGTTCAATGAGACAACATATCCAGTAAATGGCAAAGAACCGCTATTATGTGTTACTCAGTTTTAAGCAGTCATAAACATTAAATTTACATGTTTTATTTATTAAAAGCATTGTCTATTTAGTGAAGGTCAAAAGTCCATCTGCTTTATTGACCAGTAAAGGCATAACTTCTATTAAAAATGCACAATGTTTCTACACACAGGTTGTTGCACAGAAAGCCATGACAGTAGGCTTCCAGAAACTTACATGAGATGGTATGTAGATATCATAAGAGTTTCCTGAATCAACATCAATTACATGGAAACCAGTGTGTGAACCAAAAATAACCTTTAATCTTTGACCTTCTTCTACCGTGAGATCCACAAGCAGTGGCTTGTGCTGGAGATCTGCAAAAGACTTTAAAAATCACCCCATGAGTGTACACATCATCCAAACAGAATAATAACAATTTTTTCCTTTAGCCATTGCCTGGTGGAATTTAATATCTAACTTTCTTAAACAGAAACACCAGGAAATTTCTCTTTCAATTTTAAGTCTATTTATATTCTGGATCTAGGAAGAAGGATCTAGCATCCATTTGTGACCCTTTCTCTACCCCTTGTCCTCTAGGGAAGAGAAGTAGTTTACAGTTGTCAAATTTTGATACCATCATCATATGTTAAAACTGCTGTTCTTTCCTGTTTATTTCTGGTCTTTTCCCTCAGGAGAAGGTCCAATCACCTCTCTTGGCCCCTCTCCTTCCAATGTGACAGATAGGTCTACATTGGCTGCTACCTTTTCAGAGACATTCTGGGGAGGGCCACCAGGTCAGCTCTATGCTAAGCCTACTCAGGATTAATGGAAAGGTGGGGGTAGAACATCACAAAACTCAAGACTCATTTTTTTCACATGAATGTTTATAGCAGCTTTATATGAATAAATCCCCCAAACTAGAAAAAAATTCACTTGTCATCCTTTGGCAGGAAAAATGGTTAAACAAATTGTGGTATATCCATACTATGGACTACTACTCAGCAATAATCTATACTAATAAAAGAGTAATATGCTAATTAGATCAGGAGACCTTCTGGAGACCTTCCGGACAAAGCCGGGGACTTGACCGGCCTGCAAACTGCCCCCAAATGGCCCTCAGCCCCTCACCTAGGCTGGCCACACCCCCCAGTGGGGACCCTCACCCCGATGGGGGCGTGGCCAGCCTGCAAACGGCCATCAGTCCCTCGCCCAGGCTGGCCACGCCCACTGCAGGGACCCTCATCCTGGTGGGGGTGTGGCCGGCCTGCAAACTGCCCCAGCCCCTTGCCCAGACCAGCACTGCCCCCAGTGGGCCCCCCACCCTGATGGGGGCATGGCCAGCCTGCAAACCACCCCAGGCCCCTCACCCAGGCTGGTCCTGTCCCCCAAGAGGACCCCCACCCTGATCCAGGACCCCCTCAGGGCAGACCAGCCAGCCCCCACCTATGCACCAGGCCTCTATTCTATACTAATAAAAGGGTAATATGCTAATTAGACCAGGAGACCTTCCAGAGACCTTCTGGACAAAGCCATGGTGGCGGGACCGAGGCAGAGGTGGTTAGGGGTGATCAGGCCAGGAGGGGAGGGCAGTTGGGGGTGATCAGGCCAGTGGGGGGGGGGCCGTTGGAGGCAAGAAGGCTGGCAGGGAGGCAGTGGGGGCGAGCAGGCTGGCAGGCAGAGTGGTTAGGGGCGGTCAGGCAGATGAGCGGTTAGGAGCCAGTGGTCCCGGATTGTGAGAGTGATATCCCAGATTGGACAGGGTGCAGGCTGGACTAAGGGACACCCCCCCCCCCAGTGCATGAATTTCATGCACCGGGCCACTAGTCCTATTAATAAAAGCCTATGTGGTTGTGACGCTCTCATGCCATAACGAGTGATCACCAGAAGACTGCATGTGCAGTGGGCATGTGTGGATGAGTGGGGGCTTGACGCTGCATGTGTGGCATGGAGGTGGGTCCCAAGGCTCCAGCCTACCTCTTTGGGGCAATCCATAGAGGAGCCCCAGATGGGTGGGCAGGGCCTACCTCTTTGGGGTGATCGATTGCAGGGCTCCTGCACTGTGAGAGGGCACAGGCCAGGCTGGGGGACCACCCCTCCCCAGTGCATGAATTTTGTGCACTGGGCCTCTAGTAAGGAATAAACTACTGACACATAAAACAACCTGGATGAATCTTCAGAGAACTATGCTTAGTTGGCTAGTTGGGTTTAACTATAAAGGAAAAAGGAGAGCTCCAGCTAAGTTAATCTAGGTTCTACTTGTTTGAATCCACAGCTTAACACCTCAACTAGCTATCAATCAAGTGTGCTTCTGTTTTCCTTTGCCACCTTTTACCTTTATTGGGTCTTGAAGTCTGGGAGAGAATTTGTGAAACCCCAAGTGCCTTGCTATAATGCCACTGCCCCCTAACAGACTCCTCTCCTCATCCACTGCTAACATCCTCACAGGATGGGAGACCTTAGCCTGGTATCCTTGTCCAGTGGGAGGGCTCAGCCTCCTGTCATCTCCAATCTTTTTTTCCAAGTCCTTCCTTGCCTTTGCTCTTCCCTCTTTCCAGGCCTGGTGTGATCTGCTGAACAAAGCATTTCATACTCTCATGCACTTTGGCTAGTAAACCAATGGCAGCAACTTCAGAACTGGAATGGGATCTTGATTGAAAAGCTTTTGCAGAGAGAGATTTTGGCAGAACAGTAGTACCACTTTAGCATTTAGGAGTGATCCCTTAAGTGTTATTACTAACCTAATGCATTCCAAAAATTTCTCTGTATAAAAGTGGGGTTATGGAGGGGTGCCCATTTCCATTGATGCATCTATCTTCTTGTGCACATCACAAATGAGCCCCTAGCGCTAAGGGAACAAGAAAAAAGTGGGTGATTTCGCCCTGAAGACGGACTCATAGTGTTCCCAAGGCAGCTTCTGCCGTCACATGGCATATGTGGGAAGTAAGAATACAGAAAGGGTCAAAGGGAATAATTGTCAAACAGTGGGGAAAATGTGAGAACCACTGAGATATAAAGAGAGAGACAAAGGCAGCAAGAGAGAGAGAGAGAATGAACAGAAAAGAAATTTACATTGTCTGTGGACAGACTATGCAGCTCTGAAAACATTGGAGTGTCCACAAGTACCAGTCCTTCTGGCATTTGGGGGTCAGTTTTCATGATCTGGGCCAATGGGACCAGCATATCCCTATTCCGCTCTTGTTGATTAGTCTAACCATGGTGGGTAGAGACTCAGACAAGGTGAAAAAAAAAAAAAAGCCATTGAAATTGAAGAATGTAAAGAAGCTAGGTCATTTTCAGATGTGACTAAATTCAGTCTTCATTTTAGAGAAATTGGGGATATGGAGCATCAAGTGAGTTTTAGGGACTTTACCCCACAAGGCTTATGAAGATTGTAAGATTTAGAGACTCAGTTCAACCTTAAAATTCAGGGCTGCTGTTGGTCTGCCTTTTTGAGATGAAATATCAGAGTGCCCTAGTTAGGTGGCTGTATAAAGAATCTCCTTGCCTAATACCACAATTAAGGATTCGCCTGGGAACCATTCCACACTAAATGCCACTTGGAGATGGTGATTCATAGACCTGAATGGAGGAGTGTGTACCCAAATTTTAATTTGACTAATTTTATAGCATTTATTACTCCTTAGTCTTTACTTTCAGAATAATAAATCTAAAAGTTCCTAGACTTTTAAAAGAGGTGTATTACATATAGGAATATTATATTAGTCTAGGTGCAAATCAGAGCACTTTGTTAACTGGTAGGAACCTAAAATAAAAAACAAAACAAAACAAGCACTTTTTAGGTAATCACATGCTTGCTTACCTTAAATGCCATGAACTTATGATATGGTTTGGGAGCCCAAGCATATATCTCCACGGCATTCTTTAAGGCAATCACCAAGAATTTGATCCTTTCATATTTAACTGTAATAGAAAATTATAAATTAAAAAACATATCAATTTATTCAAGTTTTTGTATTAATGAATGTGTAAGCATAATATGCAAATATAAAGGGTGGGGCAAAAGTAGGCTTATAGTTGTCTGTATGGAAAATAATACAATAATCAATAAGTAATAATACAAGAATAAACTATGTTTCACATATTAACAACTGTACACCTACTTTTGCCTCACCCTGTATATATAAAACGACAATTGAGGGTGATGATATTGGTGTAGGATTTTCTTAGAGACAGATTTAACTTCCTTTTGTGTATTTGGTTTGCGTACTTGGGGCCTTCTGCTTTGTACTGAACACTCTTTTCTTCATCTAAAGATGCAACTGGCTTAGGACTGTCTTTAACCACTAGGTCTAGATGTAAACTATACATTGAAATAAGAATATACACACTATCCCTTGATGTTTCCTTGCCTGGCTTTTATGTTCATCCACATGTAAGCAAGCAGGGGAGAGCTGGTAAAAAATTAGCAAATGGGTAGAGACATAAAGGCTTCCATTTGCTTATTATCCACATTTGAATTCCAATTACTAGAAATGTATAAGGAATTAGTGCTCTTATAAAAGAGACCCTAGAAAGATCCCTCTGCCCTTCTGGTATGTGAGGTTGTAGCAACAAGACAGCTGTCTCTGAAGCAGGAAGCGAGTCCTCAGCAGACAGTGCATCTGCCAGTACCTTGGTCTTGGTTGGACTTCCCAGCCTCCAGAACTGTGAGAAATAAATTCCTATCTATAATAATCTATAATAATAAAAGCCTAAGCGACCATCACAACCAAATGGATGACCGAACAGGCTGCGTGGGGCAACCAGGCTGTCAGGGGGGTTAGTAAGTGGCAACCAAATGACTGAGCAGCAGGCTGCGTGGGGCGATCAGGCTGGCAGGGGGGTTAGTAAGGGGCAACCAAACGACTGAGCAGCGGGCTGCGTGGGGCAACCAGGCCGGCAGGGGGTTTAGTGAGGGGTGACCTAGTGACCGAACAGCAGGCTGCGTGGGGCGATGAGGTCCGCAGAGGGGGCAGTTGGGGGCGACCAGGCCGGCGCAGGAGGGCAGTGAGGGGTGACCAGGCTGGAGGGGGAGGGGGGGGGAGGGCAGTTTGGAGCCAGTGGTCCTGGATTGTGAGAGGGATCCTGGATTGGAGAGGTGCAGTCTGGGCTGAGGGGAACCCCTTCCGCCCCCGCCCCCCTGTTCATGAATTTTGTGCACCGGGCCTCTAGTCTGTAATAATAAAAGCATAATATGCTAATCAGACAGGACAGCCGAATGACATTCTGGACGTCCTTCCGGACGACCTTCCGGACAAAGCTGGGGCTGCGAGGGAAGTCTGGGTCCCAGGTGTCTGCTGGTGGCCGGAGGGAAGCCTGGGTCCGAGGTGCTGAAGGGAAGCCCGGGTCCCGTTGCCAGAGGGAAGCTGGTGCTGGCAGCAGGGAAAGGAAGACCTACTCTTGCACGAATTTTGTACATAGGGTCTCTAGTTGCTTATAAGCCATCCAGTCTGTGGTATTCGTTTATAGCAGCCTGAATAGACTAAAATAGTACATACGGCAGTCATTTTTTTTCAATGCAATATTTGAAGAGAATATTCTGTGTTCTAAAGAAATTGGACATCCCAGAATAACACCAAATTCTTGCTCTTTGAGCTCTTTTTATTTTTATGAGCTCTTTTTTTGAAGCATGTCCCTTCTGTTTACATATTCTGACTTTAATATACTTTCACCTATTTCTTTAGCAATTTATTTCTAAATAAAATACAATGTTATTTCTTGATTTGTTTTTCAGTTGTACATATTATCTACTGACTTTGTAGTATGGAAAGGATTTAGTTTCTTCTATCTCCTCTCTAGTCTCACTCTTAAACATACACATTTCTTCTTCTCCATTCAATATAGTTACATTTGTAATTTTTGGTTAAATCAATATTCTGTGTTCAAATTATTATTGTTCACAGATGAGTGCATAGTATACCACAATTATGTTTCCTTTCTTGTTTTCCCTCATTTTTTCATGTCTTTATTTTCTATGTATCACTAAGCATGTGTAAACTTTCTGCTAGAACTGTAACTGCCTTCAACAGTCAAACGTGACAGGTAATCCATTAGTAAAATTTTATTTTTTCTTGAACTCACCTCTTCTGGAACCCTTTGCTTGGACTGACAGACACACACATACATGTACCCTATTGGTTCTGTTTCTCTGAAGAGCTCTAGTGGATTCAGATGGATTATAAATATGAGGTGAAAATAACCTTTCCCTCAGAATTATGAAGCCTAGATCCATTGTCTTCCAATTTTCTAGTATTGCTGATAAGTCCCAGGCCACCTGATTCTGGGTCTATTATATGTAAACTGTTTGTTTATTTACTTTTGATCTGGAAACTTTAAGGAGCTTAACATCCTGGATACTGAAATATCATGTTGATACATCTTGAGGTGAATCTTTATTTTTTTAACCTACGTTTCTGGTTAAAGGTACTCAATGAAACCTTTTAATTTGTGATTTTAAGTCTTTAGTTATAAAAAATGTTTCTTGTATTCTTTCTTTCATACTTTCCTCTTCTATTTCTTATTTTCTCTTTTTTTCTAAAACTCATGTTACTGAGATTTTGAACCACTTTTTATTTCTCAACTTCCCCCTTTCTATCCCTCCTTTTTTTGTTCTATTTTCTAGGAGATTTCTCATTTTTATCTTCCAACATTTCTATTACATTTTTTATTCCTGCCAATACATTTTAGTTTCTAATATTTTTTTCTAGTTTTCTGAATGACTTTCCCCAACCCTGCTCCACAATTTTAAATAGCCTTTATTCTGCTTTTATGAAAAAGTTTTTATAATCTTTCTGAAGTTATCATTTCTTTCTTTAAAATTTTTTTCCACTCCTCATTATCCTGTTCCTTCTAAACCCCTTTCTAAATTTCCTGCCTATCAGTGGATTTCCCCATTTCTGATATGTGGGCTTATCGACCGCTGGGCTTCACTTTAAGATGTTAGGCAGCAAGCTTTGTTCATCGCATTTCAAATACTAATGCCTGAACAGCTTTTCTTTCTGGCCATTTAGTTTATCCAAAGATGAATCTCTGAATCTTTTGCTTGGGATCGACATTTTGGGAGCTAAACAGGGGATGGAGGTATGTGTGTCCTTACAATTCAGTATTTCCTATCATCAGATCGGCTGTGCTAACCTTTCATCTTCTATTTCTTTTTTTTTTAATCTTTATTGTTGAAAGTATTACATATGTCCCCCTTTTTCTCCCACTGACCCCTTATAACCTGCCCCCACCACCCACCTGAGACCTCCACTACCCTATTGTATGAGTCCATTGGTTATGCATATATGCATACAAGTTCTCTGGTTGATTTCTTCCCACCCACCCACCCACACTTGTATTTCAATTGGGAGTCGGGCGACTGCCTGACTGACTTCTACTATGAGGACATGCTACTCATCAACTTTTCAACAATCCTTCTGTTTTCAATTTGACTTTATGCTTCCACCTGGGGCCTCAGGTCCTGGGTCTGCCTGGGTTCTGTTAAGTGACTAGATTGATTTTGATAAATTTATTCCCTGAAAACTTAAAATTCAGCATTTCCTGTTCGGCTAAGTTTGTTTTTAATCATCCAGCTACTCTTGTTCAATTTTGTTGACATCTCATTTGTTGGTTTCTCTCCTCCTGGTCCATTTGCCCTTGTGGGTTTATGACATTTGTATTCCTTCACTGTCATTTTAATAGGCAGGAGTGGCTATAAATGCTTAAACTGGAGCCTGGGGCTTTATTCTGAATGCACTCTTTAAACCTCACCCAGCTGGCTTTTTTTGTTGGGAAATAATGCAAGTATACTTAAGGTTTCAGCAACATCTTAACTTGGTCATAAATGCATCATCAATTTCTGATAGAAAAAAAACGAAATGAAACTTAACAGAATAATTCAGATTGAGCACAAAACAGTTCCATGCTTTGAGACTTACCAACTTTGTAATGTATACAGCCTTCCAAGTCCCCAACAGTGATCCAGCCTTGTTTCTTTTCCACTTCCGGGTCATTGTGTAGTATTCTGTTTCTTAGCCATGAAAGATAGTAAACTCGTAGCTTATTCTTCTTTCCTGTTGAAATAATGGAGCTTTAATTTCAAACCCCGGTGATAGCTTTTTCTCTTAACCCTTCCCATTTCCATTTTATTTTATTCATTTATTTTCACTTACAATTGTGTGTGTTTGTGTGTGTGTCTCTGCCAAAACTTGATTGAAACAACCCCAATGGTTTTGAACAAATAACCATTTTATAATTTGTCTTTGCCTTCAGGTCATTTTTTTATTTGAGTATGCTGCTCTTATCCTCTCTTCTTGATACAAAGGGTAGTGTCTGCTGATCACAGTAAGACCTAATTGTGTAACAGAATGGTTGATCCAAGTTCCAGAATATTCTAGATCTAATTATATGAAGGAATTCTGACAACTGGACATTTTATCCTACTTATGTGTGACTGCCATTCCCTCACCAGCTAACCTAACAGCATATGTGAATGGAGAGCCTCTTATTTACCTCCTCTATTACTTTAAAGATGACAGCTGGTGGTAGTTTTATTTTATCTGATTAACAAATAGAGGAATTTTATAAGGAAACAAGAGAAATAAGTTCAACGAGGGCAGTCTGAGCTATAACACTAGACACACTTACGGTACTGAGATCATAGAAAGAAATACCACATAAAAATGGAAAAGGAAAAAAAGATGAGTACTTTAAAAACAACAACAAACAAACTTAGAAGTTCCCTTTGGTAAAATGATCCCGGAGTAAAGACTGTTTAGTAAGATAAAGTTAGGCCTGTGGGTTTTCCTTCTTGGGTACTTATTTTCCTTTGATTTCTCTTAGGTATCAAAAGATGTTTTACATTTTACAGATGTAATATTTACCAGAAAACAATTCATTACAGCTTCGCACACTGGATTTGACAGGAGAGTGCATTTGTAACTTAAATTAAGGGAATCATAGTGAAGTTACTGCTCCTTTTTGTAGCCAAAAGCCTAGAATATGTATTGACCAGGATAAGTGGGAGAGCCAGCTCTTCCCTCTTTCTGCCAACACAGACCCAAAGGCAGTTCAAGCATCCTTTGCTCCTATCTTCATCTTTTTCTTTCCCCATCTATGCCTCATGAGAAGAGGAAATGCTTCCACTTTAAAAAATGGGAATGTGTCACTCACAACATAATGAAGCCTGAATGTGACTTTTCTGGTATCATTTCCACTTTTGGTAGGTGACTGGCAGATGTGTGGTTTTAAATGTGATTTGGTAGTAGAGCAATCAAAAAAGCAATTAACCAGAACAAAGGACTACACGGAATTTAACTCAAATGATAATAGAAGAATACTTTACTTGGTTAACTCTTATGTGGGCAGAATAAAAAGAAACGAAACTCTGAGTATTCAGTGGAAAGGTAAAAGAAAGACATTTAAAAGTAAAGACATTTTATTCAAAATAGAAGTACAGTTGAAGAGTTCAACGTTATTCAAGATTCAACCCAGTAGCGCTGCATTGTCTCTGCAAAACGGTGGCTGAGTGTAGAGCCATGGTTTTCAAACTTGGCTGTACACTGGAAACACCTCAGGAGCTATGAAAGCAATGGATGTCTGAGCCCACTCCAAGGGATTCTGACCCACTGGTCTGGGGTGCAGGCTAGACTTTCCTTATCTCCTCACCTTTGTCTTCATCTTTTTTTGTTTGTTTGTTAACCCTTGCCCAAGGATATTTTTCCATTGATTTTTAGAGAGTGAAAGGGAGGGAGAGAGGCAGAGAGAAACACTGATGTGAGAGAGACATGTCAACTGGCTGCCTCCTGCACATGCCCCAACCAGTGTTGGGAATCAAGCCTGCAACTAAGGTATGTGCCTTTGACCGGGAATTGAACTTGGGACGCTTCAGTCCACAGGTCAATGCTCTATCCACTGAGCAAACAGGCTAGGACTGTCTCCATCTTTTTATTAAAGCTCTTCTTGGGACCAGGAAGCTGCAGAGCATAGCAGGAATGATCCCACATTCAAATTTCTTTGCAGACTCAGTCACCCAGTGGGCCAGCTGTGCTTGCTAAAACATCAGTAGACTATAAGCTGGAGCAGTTCTTGTGAGAAGAGAGAGCACAGAGATTCCTGCTTGTAAAATTTCTTACTCCCAGAAGCCTACGTTTTGATCTTCTCCCTCTAAGAGTGGACAGCAATGACTGGAGTGCAGACATCTTAAAAGCATCCTTGCTGAGTCCTGGCAGTGGTTAAAGGCCCATAACGATACAGCCTTCGTGGTATGTCCCTGCCTAATTCAGATTTCCAGCAGAGGTGAGAGAGACTTACCTTTGGAGGTCAGACTGTCCAGAGCTACAAAATGCAGGTGATCTCACTCTGACTATACTGCTATAATTCATTGTGTCCCTTGTTAGCTGGAAAGGGCAGAAATTACTGTTTCTTCAGGAACGAGGTGATCACTTTCCCACCTGTGCAGACCTGGAGGACTCGGTTATCCTAGTAACATACCTGATATTGTCACGAGGACATTCAGTCCCTCTAGCACATCCATCTGCTGAAATCGCCTCCGGTTGATCAGATTATAGACTTTGCCTTGCCCGCTTCGGTCCAAAAGCATCAGGCCATTTTCAGTTCCCACCAGGAGGTTCACACCTGCAAATTTAAGAAGCACCCCAAGACTGACTTTTTACAGGCTTTAACCTTCTGCATCTGGGGTCCCTGTAAAAGCTAAGAAATTGTGCTTTGTAAATATAAACTAATGGGCAAGTAGGCACTATAGTCGGGAGTGCAGAAGTAAAAGCTCTGACATAGTAATTAAATCACTGTCTCTTTGGTAATGAAATTAGTTTTAATTTATGAAGTTGTAGCAACATTTATTACATCTGGGCATTTACTACCTAGTATAAAGAGTCCTTCTCAAGAGGAGCCTAAGGCACAGCTGTGACACTACCACAATTTGCCTTTGTTCCTTTCCTGTAATACCCACCCCTTTCTTGGCTCTTTAAATCCCACCTCTAGACTTCCCCAAGGTTCACTCCCACCCTTGTTCATGCAGTGATTTCTAGCCTATCCACCTTCAACAAAGAACAGAGTGCCCATTTCTATACCCCACTGGGAGAAAACCCCTTCCCCCCCCTCACACCACAGCTTAACTTATGTTCTAAGGTTCTGCTCCCTGTTAGGAAATGATAAAATAATTCAAGCGAAGGTGTGAACAGCTTGAGAGTCACAGGGATAATGACTGTAAGGAACTTCTCAGGCATCTAAATCTAGTCCAGCCCACCTCTCATACAATAATCCCTATTAGAAAGCTTGTCTGGATAGCTACAATACTAAAAATTCATCCCTAGGCAAATCACCGCCCCTCCCACCCCCAACACACAACACACACATAAACACTGAGGTCCAGTGCACAATGGACTATATTCATGAACAGGTAACTTTCTAACGTCTCTTGCTTGTTGTATGTCTATCTTCTGAGGAACATCAATGTCCGCTCTTTCATGTACACGGTCAATATTAACATGTCTATCTTGTTGTTTTCTGTCTCTTCTCCAGAGGACAGAGCCTTACTTCTCTCCATCACACCTCCCTAGGAAATGGTTTTTGGGCTTCACGCTCTTCTCCACTAACATCTCAAATGCCTTTGTCCTTATAAAATTGTGGCGCCCAAACCCGGTCTGGTACTTTAGATGGGTACAGACAGGTGGGGCATGTCTTTCCTTGATCTGAACATGACATTTATAGTAACACAGACTATCACACCTACACTGAGTTTGAGGTCAGCTAAAACCTGCAGATCTTTTACACAGGAACTGCAGGTTGATGTTTTGAACTAAAGGGAAGGTTCATTATCTATTTTCCTTTTCAAATTTTATCCTGTAATTACTAGTGTGGCCTTTAGCAATTCACTGAAATATGCTGGGCTAGTTTTTCAGCTGCGAAAGAGAGATAATGCCTTTATTCCCCTTGTGAGATGTTGTAGGGATGTTGTATTAAGTGGTAGCTAGATCTATTGTTGGCTCTAGTCCATCACTTATGTCAGGTGGTTCTGAATCTCATGTCGTTATCCTGGGTATCTGTTTGTGCTACATATAAAATTGCTCTTGATCTCTCCTGAGGCCAAGATAGACCCAGGTCAGGTCTCTAACACCCATGATTCCAGCAGTGCTCTTCTGATGGTAAGATCCCCCGGCTTTAAATGCTTGAGGGTCAACTCATTACTGAATTGCAGAGAGCACCAACTTACCCCACAGCGCTGCACAAAGTATTTCTGAGTTGAAGCGTTTCTTGTATTTTCTGATTTCCGGTGTGTCGCTATGGGGCCGGATGTTGGTTGGGTTTACGTTGACCACTGAAATCTTTCTGGCTTCATTGAGTTTGGCCTGTTCTTGCCTAAGAAGTTCGCTAGTAAAGAGAGCTTTGAGAAAAAGAATCAGAGAAGTCAGTGGCTTCTTAAAAAGTAACCCATGGAGTTATGGAGAAGGGGTTTCAAAACACAATGATTTCTTCTTGTTTAGTGTGCATTGTAGCAAAGGCAAAGAAACTCTGAAATATGCATATTTTACATTTTTTTTAGTAGAATAAAGTATGTCATTCATAGAAGCAGTCTTTTATCCATTAGTCAAACAGGCTTATGGACACCACTTGAGTAGTTTAAGGGATTACTCATAAAATTAAATACATCACCCTCATGCCCTGCCATATATGCAGGGAGAATTTGCTTTTTGAAATTCCACATTGTCAGCTGACGAATTGGCCTAAGTTGAGTCTGATGATTAGTGAGTCGCAGAAGTCTAGAAAGCAAGACTCTGTGGAAAGCAGCCAGGCTTTTGCAGTGGGAAGCACACACCTAGAGCTCAACACAACTCCACACGCACTTATCAAGTGTCTACTGCGTGCACAGCATTGTACCCAGAAACTGCTTTTGAGAAACATGTGGCAAGTTTGGAGATCTCTGAGGAACAGCTTTTCCTAGGGCCCCTGGATACCTCTGGGTTCCTACCAGAAGTGACATAGAAGAAATCAAAGACAAATGCAAAGAAAGAACGAAATTTGTTTTAGGAATCCTAAAAAAAAAATGACTTAAAACAAAAGTCTTCCCTTTAAGATAGGGCCTAAAGAATACATGGCTTAACTATTGAACTAATGATTATTATTATTTTTTTAAATCAGGCAAGAGCAGAAAGCCTAAAGCATCGGGGCTTTCTAGCTTACCCGCGGCTGATGATTCTTCATCTTCTTCGTCTTCATCGGTGGGAGATGTCTGATATACTCGGGGGTCCACAAAGGGGGTGAAGGATGCTTTAGTGCTGCTCCCCATACCATACTAAACAATAAGCAAGAAGATGAAAAAGAGCAGATAAATAAATACTGCAGCAACAAATAATGCTAACAATACTTTGCTTGGGCTTCAAAATAATTATAGATTCTTATCTATCCAGCTGTTCACACTCTAACCCCCTAGTCACAGTGTATGCCTCTCTCTCTAGCTTCTTCTGGTATTGGTTACTCACTAGCCATTGTACCTTTGTTAAGTATCAGACTTCAAGAGTTACAGTGAACAAATTACATTTTGGACCCTATGTGGCACCTTAATATCTGGTAAAATGACTGGTGCCAGAGCTTATCTCTCCCTTGAAGTAAAAGCAATCTCATATTGACCAACTATTCTTAAAGGCTAACACAGCTGGCAATACACTAGGTAAGCATGTTCCCACAGCAGCACAGTTACCCAAAGGCTCTCTCTTAGGGACTTAGGGCCCTTCCACACTGGCCTCCTGATGCAGGTGGATTGGTGTTGGCTCAAGAAGCCTTAAAATCTTTAATGCAGAGACAATGTCATCCAGGAATTGAAGATGTTTCCTTCTTATGACAGTTTTCCCTCAAAAGGGTAATTATATTCATTTATCTTATTTGGGGACTTCATGAAGATACTAGGTTTGCAGGCTATGCACCTTGAGGACTTACTTAAAAAATAAGTCTCAAGGGCTTGGAAAGCACCATGAAGACACGAAGTCAGAATTAGTCTATGGAACAGTGAACTCAAATATCAGGCTCATGTCACGATATTCCAGATTAGAGTTTTGTAAAAGGAGCTTCAATAACCCATTTTGTCGGTCATCTCCATTCTTTCAACTACCTTCACGTTCTTTTAATATCCCAAACAGAGCTGCATTCAACATAAGAAGCACTTCTTTCTTTTTTTTGTATAAATGTCTTTAATTACTTTTTAGTTTTTTATTTAAAAATATAACCAATATCCCAAGACCCCTAAACACATAAGAAGAAAACCACAAAGATCCCATCTGACTTAATTCAAGATTTCCCCTCCACTTTATAAAATCAAAATCATTTCATCCTGTACAAGGTTGGACTCCCCTTCTCAAATAGAGTACTTTCACACACATTCTCTCCTTTGGCCTTTAGAAGAAGTCTGTGAAGGAGGTGGGGGCAGGTACTAATATTCTCATTTAGAGCTAGAATGGTGACAGAATTTGAACCAGGGTCCAACCCCATGGAGTCTTCCTTGGTACCCACAGAGGTGTTCTGGCAGAAAAAACCTGCCCACACTGCATGCTATAAGAGGCTGCTGCACTTTCCTATATACTTCTGAGTTCTTTTCCTAAAGGCAAACAAAGCCTATTTACTCTCTAACTTTAGAACCCAAAAGGTGCATCATAAGAAATTAGTGTGTGGACGACATAAAACCAACAGTGCACATGCTTGATAATCACAAGTAGGAAAGGGCCTAAGTGTGACTCACAGGACTGCTCATGAAATACGACCAAGCACTGTGAACTCATCTTACTGGTCAATTTGGTCAATGACAT